>NW_006290028.1:637777-653213 GCF_000327345.1 Myotis davidii | reverse complement strand
AGAGACCTGCTTTTGCCCTTCCCCCCAGCTCTTAGCTCCCCGCTGGGTTTCCAATACTGTCAGTGGCAGGGGGCTTCTTCCTGCTTTCCCTTTCACCTCCCTGCATTGTGCCTACATATGCAAATTAACCGCCATCTTGTTGGCAGTTAACTGCCAATCTTAGTTGGCAGTTAATCTGCATATAGCCCTGATTAGCCAATGAAAAGGGTAGCGTCGTATGCCAATTACCATTTTTCTCTTTTATTAGTGTAGATAATCTCTGGATGGATAAGTAAACTTCTAACATTGTCTTTGTGGAAGGTAAGTGAGAGACAGAGGTAAGTAGGAGACTTCATTATATACCTTTTTAATGCCTTTTGAGTCTTGACTAATGAGAATGTACTAGCCAATCATGCAATAAATATGAAATTTGAAAGATAGCAATTCCTTTACAAAATTTAAAAAAAAACCATGTAATATCAATTCCATAAACTTTAAACACAATGTTAATCACATTTGCCTTTTAAAATCAGTCTTTTGTTCAAGTATATCATCACTGTCTGGGTGAATACAACTTTTTAACCTTCTACACAATAGTAATGAACCAGCATTTTATTTTTATAACCCTCACTCAAGGATATTTTTCCATTGATGTTTAGAGAGAGTGGAAGAGAGATGGAAAGACAGAGAGAAATATCTGAGAGAAACACATCAACTGGCTGCTTTCTGCACAAGTCCCGACAAGGGCCCGGGACGGGGAGGAGCCTGCAATGAAGGTACGTGGCCCTTGACTGGAACTGAACCCAGGACCCTTTGGTCCGCAGCTGACACTCTATCCATTGAGTCAAACCAGCTAGGGTGAACAGCATTTTAATTGGTTGAATAATATTTCACTGAGAATATATACCTAAGTATCATTGCTGATCAAGTTCATCCTATCAGGTTGATGGCATATCCCAATGGAGATGGCTTTTTCCAACAAGACAGTGTGCTATGCCACGGTGCTTGTATTGTGCAGAAGTAGTTTCAGGAACATGAGGGAGACTTTACCTTGCTTAGGTGGCCCCCACAATCACCAGATCTCAATCCAATTGAGCATTTGTGGGACGAAGTTAAAAGCCATCAGGCAGCTGGTTCCACAACCATCAAATCTCACAGAACTAGACAGTGCTATTCATCAGGCATGGTGTCAGATTCCTCTCATCACCTTTCAATATCTCATGGAATCAATGCCAAGAAGAATCGCTGCAGTATTGAAGGCAAACGGTGGCCCAATGAAGTACTGATGGGGTGGTCATAATAATCTGGCCACTCACGTTCAAATATACCCCACGTTCAAAGGCTGTTAAATTGCGTTGTTTACCCCTATCTTCAGAAAAAAATCACTTCTACTGTCGTGGTAAATAACCTGCTTCCCTATTTATAATGGTCTGGCCCCCTAGCAACTTCAGCGTGAAATTATAGCTAATTTGCCTACAAACGTCAGATGGTCATAATAATCTGGCCACTCAGTATATGTGTGTGTGTGTGTGTGTGTGTGTGTGTATCCATATTTATAACTTTTCACTTATTAGAACGCGATTTTTCTTTCTTTTTCCCATTAGAAAGAATACTGGAATGAATATCCTTAATTATATCCTTAGGGGAAAAAAAGTCTGTGAAGTGGAATTATAGGATAAAAAGGTAGAATCATTTAATGGCTAATGATACATATTATCAAATTCTAAAAGGATGGCATAATGCCTCTCCATGCAAATGCAAATAGTGTATGCATGTTAGAGAACACAGCAAAACTAAAGACAATTTTAAGAAAACACAGAATGAGAATTTGGGTAGATTTAATTTCAAAAGCACCTCCTAACTGTCTGAGACTTAAGACTTTCCAGTAACAGTAAACTGCTAAATTGTTTCAATATATTAGTGGACAGAATTTTTTGTTTGTTTGTTGTTGTTTTTTTTAATAGATAACCCACAATTCAGTTTTATTTAGAGCAAAGGAAAAAGATACTTTTGATCATACTGGAAGAAACTCAACCATAGGTTTGGAATCTGTACCCAAACTACACATGCAATGACAATATTCTGCTAATACAATTGATTTGCTGCTGCATTTGTCTACTGTTTGCCTAATAGTAACAATTATAAACAGAGCAGTGCAACTAGTATTTGGAACAATCCTTACAGTGTTACATCGTCAGGCACAACTTTTCACTTCTCTTTACACCACTGGTTCTCTGCATACCTGGGCTGCTGCTGCTTCTTCTTCAGTAAAGTCATTTTTGATATTGAAGGTCCTGCAAATCTCTTCAGGATTTTTCCCCTTGACCATATTGGCAATAGTCTTGTATGTAACATCTAGCAAATCTTTGATGTCTAAATAGTTTGCAGACAGAATAAGTTCAAAAAGTCTTCCTTGGTCAAATTTGAGGAATTCTTGGTCCCAAACAAGGATATCATCTGTTCACCTTTCTTTGTTCTCATCATCTTCAGGAGGAAGAGAGTCATCCTTGTGGTGGGTACATCACTGAATGACCTTTTTTTTTTTTTTTTTAAAATACTGCTGTATTAATATTTGGTAGAGGAATTGGGTCATCATCGCCTTCATCATCCATTCCCAAATCTTCTAATATGGTCTTGATAGTCACAGATTGCTTGGCAATTTCAGCATCAACTTCAAATATCTCTCCACCAGGAGTCTGCAACTTAATTGAAGGCATATCTACAGTGTGGCTCAGAGTCGGTCTTTATATGAGCAGCATGGGCCAGTGGACAGAGTTTTTAAAAACTAAGTAACTTCTGCCCTGGTCAGGTAGCTCAGCTGATCAGAGCATCCTCTTGATACACCAAGGTTGAGGGCTTCATTTCCAGTAGGGCACATACTGGAATCAACCAACGAATGCATAAAAAAGTGGAACAAATCAATGTCTCTCTTTGTCTCTCTCTAAGACCAACCAACCAACAAACAAAAACCTAGCCTGGCAGGGTGGCTCAGTGGGTTGGTGTGTCATCCCATACACCAAAAGGTTATGGGCTGGATTCCTGGTCAGGGCACATACCTGGGCTGTAGGTTTGATCCCACTCAGGGTTGTGTAGAGGAGGCAACTGATCAGTGTTTCTTTCATATCGATGTTTCTCTCTCTCTCCCTTGTGCTCTGTCTAAAAATCAATAAACATACCCTTGGGTGAGGATTAAAAACAAACACAAGAACTAAATAAGTTTGAGCTAGCTCCTTATTGTCATCTATAAATCATGCAAATGGAAAGGCTTTGAGGCACTGTTTAATGACTGGGCTATATCTAATCTATAGGGACTAATTTATACTAATTTTTGGAGAAACCATAATCTATAACAATAAAAGTGTAATATGCTAATTAGGTTGGACGTCCTTCTGGACGAAGCAGGGGCTGCGAGGGAAGCCCGGGTCCCGGGTGCCAGAGGGAAGCCGGTGCCAGCAGCCGGGGGAAGGAACGCCTACTCCTGCACGAATTTCATGCATTGGGCTTCTAGTAATAGATAATTGGCTCTTTTTCTCACCACTAATAAGAACATAAACATTTACTTGAAACAACCCATATAAATCTTAGTTGGGAGAATAAGAGAAAACATCTAATCCAATCTCTTATCAAATGCAGAAATTCCTTCTTTAGAAATGTAAAATGATTCATTTCCCCAGAGCTGTATAAGAAAGCAAATTTAGCACAGCTGGTGTGGTTCAGTGGTTGAACAGTGACATATGGATCAATAGGTCATGGTTCGATTCCCATCAGGGCACATGCCCGGGGTTGGGAATTGATCCCCAGTAGGGGGAGTGCAGGAGGCAGCCCATCAATGATTCTCTCTCATCATTGATGTTTCTATCTCTCTCTCCCTCTCTGAAATCAATAAAAATAAAAAAAGCAAATATATACTAAATGCCAGATACATCTTCTGTGTTCTTTAATCAAACATCAATATTTATGAGGACCCTCTAAATCAGGGGTCCTCAAACTACGGCCCGTGGGCCACATGCAAATACAAATATTGTATTTGTTCCCGTTTTGTTTTTTTACTTCAAAATAAGATATGTGCAGTGTGCATAGGAATTTGTTCATAGTTTTTTTTTTAAAACTATAGTCTGGCCCTCCAACGGTCTGAGGGACAGTGAACTGGTCCCCTGTTTAAAAAGTTTGAGGACCCCTGCTCTAAATATATGACAAGACATGGCTTCTCTTCTTAATATACTAAGGATATTTTGGGTTTGATAAACCAAGGACCCCAAAAAGAAAACATATATGGTATAACTGGTGCCTAGGCGTAGAGGTTCAGAATAAGTGTTGGGGGAAATCAGAGAAGGGAATGGGTGCTTAGAAGTCAAGGAGAACTTTGTGTTCCAAGATGGTGCTCCTGGGCAGCTCTTAGGAGGAGATGAATCATCACTGCAGTCCTAGCACCAATTTGACTCTGAAGCACATAAAAGAGAGGGAAAATAGGTAATATTTATTAACCTACAGACTAATTCTAAAAGTAGGTATCATTATCTTCATTTTATATATGAGAAAGCTAAGGCTCAGAAAGATTGTTATCCAAAGAAACAACTGACAAATAGAAAATCAGGTTTGTTTGACTCCAAAGTCTTTGTTCTTCCTACAGTATTAACGCTGTTTGCAGTAATTCCTACTTTCTCTAATATGTTAACATTTGGATATTTTAAACCTCTTTATGTGCTTCAGAGTCAAATTGGTTTCCCTCCCAAACTTAAGAATATGGAAAAATGGTTCCTAGAATATGTTATAATAACAATACCATATTCTTATCACTAAACAAGGAATCTATAATAATAAAAGTGTAATATGCTAATTAGACCAGATGTCTGAAGCTGGGGCTGCGAGGGAAGCCCGGGTCCCGGGTGCCAGAGGGAAGCTGGTGCCGGCAGTTGGGGGAAGGAAGGCCTACTTTTGCACGAATTTCATGCATCAGGCCTCTAGTTACACTATAATACAGTGCCATGCTTGGTACTGTATTACAGTGTTATATAACTTCTATAGTCTGTATCAGCATCACCATATGATAGGATCATGTCCTACTCTAGGAGAGATATTTGAATCCTATATAATAAAAGGGTAATATGCAAATAGCCCGAACAGCAGAATTGAGCAACCAACCAAAGTGTAATATGCTAATGATATGCTAAGGTTGCTCAACATGTGCACTGACCACCAGGGGGCAGATAGTCAACTGGTCGACCAGTCACTATAACAAGCACTGACCACCAGGGGCAGATGTTCCGACCTGTATGTTAGCTTGCTGCTGGGGTCCGGCTGATCAGGACTGAGCGAGATGGGCCAGTCACACCCTGGAGTCCTTCCACGGTCCCTCCCCAACCCGATCGTGCACCGGTGGGGCCCCTCAGCCTGGCTTGCGCCCTCTCACAATCCAGGACCCTTCAGGGGTTTATCAGAGAGCTGCAGGCCACAATCCTGCAGGCCACTCTCCTTGGGAGGCAGCCAGATGCAGGGCTCATGGCTGGCGAGTGCTGCTGGGGCAGCACTCACCTCTCCTAATTGATCGGGACTGACTGGGTCCAAGCCCGTGGCAGGCCGGGATGAGTGGCAGCAGCAGGTAGGAGCTGCAGGAGGCATTGGACTGCGAGTTTTGGCCCGATCCCTGCAGGCCACCCAGAGAGACCCCACCTGTGCATGAATTCATGCACCAGGCCTCTAGCATATATATAATTTTCATGCCATCATGTTCTCTGACTTTTTCCCCAGCTGCAAAATTCTGAGACTTTGTGATTTATTACATAAAAAAATGTTCAGCATAATATAATTCAGAGTTAGTTTCTCTTAGAACCTTGACATTCATTTCCTTATGTATTTGAAAAGAATTATCATTCTAGTGGATTAAAAAAATGTGTGAGAGCATTAGATAAATCTTATACACAGAAGGAAAATATTTAAAGATAAATGACCAAAAGCACAGAAAATTAGCACTTTAGTAATTTATAAAAGCTTCCAAGCAAAAAGTACAGCCCAGCACTTGACAAAGGCCCACTTGAGATAATTGACGTTTGACAGAGAGTTGAATGAGTAGGTGACTATGGAGGCTTTTCCTGGGAGATCTATACCTGTTACAAGTTAGATAATAAAAAAATGAATATTTGTGTGTGTGTATGTGTGCCCAAAGTGATTTTTTATTGAATTTATTTGGGTGACGTTGGTTAATAAAATTATTCAGGTTTCAGGTATACAATTCTAAATACATCATCTATATATTGGATTGTGTTCACCATCCAAAGTCAAGTCTCTTTCCATCACCATATATCCCCTCTTTACCCTCTTCTACTGCCCCCACACTCCCTCTTGTAATCACCATAATGTTATCTGTGTTTATGAAAAAAAAGGAGTATTTAAGGACCATATTACATAAGCTCCCTAAAGAATTATGATTACGATAAAAGATTTAATACAAAAAAAGATTTAATATAAAGCCTTCTGCTTTTTATAGGAGATTGATATAAGAAACATCTGTTTAAAATAATCGGTCTTATGCAAAATAACAGTAGAAAAATAATGGTTTATCATGTTACCTAATGACTCTCCAAAAGAAAAGCATATAATAAAATTCTTCCTTGAATTCAGTGCTAGGAAAATTTAAAAATATTTTTTTAAATTATTTTCAATTTTCAGTTACAGTTTACATACAATGTTATATGAGTTTCAGGTATACAACAGAGTAATTAGACATTTATATAACTTACAAAGTGATTACACTAAGTCTTGTGCCAAAAATCTTGAGATGAACTATTACACTTCCTTTAATCAGACAATGAAAATTGCAAATGATAAATTATAAACTCTAGGCTATAGTACCTGGCAAAAAACAGAAACTCAATAAATATATATCAGATGTATAAATGATTAAATGAGGATATGCCTATTACATTTCCATTTTTCCCCTTTAGCTGACAGAATTACAGAGCTATATTTAGTGTTCATGCACAAAACTTGAGTCAACTCAAGTGTTTAGAAATACTCACTAGAGGCCCGGTGCATGAAATTTGTGCAGGGGGTGGTGTGTCCCTCAGCCCAGCCTGCACCCTCTCCAATCTGGGACCCCTCTCACAATCCAGGACTGCTGGCTCCCAACAGCTCACCTGCTTGCCTATCTGACTGCCCCTAACCGCTTCTACCTGCCAGCCTGATCGCCCTCTAACCACTCCCCTGCCAGGCGAATCGATGCCTGCCAGCCTGATCGCCCCCAACTGCCCTCCCCTGCTGGCCCAATCGTCCCTAACTGTCCTCCCCTGCTAGCCTGATGGCCACCAAATGCCTTCCCCTGCCAGCCCGATCGCTCCCAACTGCCCTCCCTTGCCGGCCATCTTGTGATCACATGGGGGCAGCCATCTTGTGCAAGGGTGTGATGGTCAATTTGCATATTGCCTATTTATTATATAGGATTATTTGACACTTTTATTTGGTTTTTACCTGATGTTATTTTCCTGTTTTATATTACATTTATTTTTGTGTAGCTATTATGTCCATTTTTAAAGCAGGAAAATAATAAATGCTAAATGGAAAAACAGACAAAATATGTAGGAGAGAAAATAAGGAGTGATATGGTACAGTAAATGCTTAATGGATACTTTACTAGATAAAGAAATGGATAGGTAGTTGAACAAATGGGACAGCAAAAAGCTAGAATGAATGATAATAGAAATTACTACCATCTGAGGAATCTGCATCCTTAAAAACAAGTAAATACCTTGATTTTCAAAAAATACAGACCAGTAAACTTGATCTCAGTCTCCTAAACAGTCTAGAAAAGTCACTTAAACAATGGAGCATGAACACTTCAAATACAGTAGTGATGACTAGAAGGCAGCATGGATTATTAAGAACACAACCAGCCCAAGAAACCATGAGGTAACTCCAGAGCATTTCATAAGCTTCAACTATCTGGAATTCAGTAAGGCATATGACAAGGCATCTACAGTAAAAGTCTCCCGCAGAATAAGATTCAGATATGTGAGCTAAAATAAGATAAATTCTTTGTCACCAAAAAATTGAACGTGCAGAGTGCTACCACTGATTCTTGAAAATAAAAGAACGTCTTTGTCCTGTCAACATGTTCATAAATGTCTGAGACAAAGAAATCAAATATATACATAGTGCTAGACTTTTAAAACTCAATTATCCCATTCAAATCTAATAACAACTCTGAGGGATGTGGTTTTTTAAATCACCATTTCCAATACACAAACTGCAACTTGGAAGGTGTAGGCAACTTGCCCAATGTCACTATAGTGGCCTAGTGGCATGGCTAGAATTCCAATCCTCGTCTGACTAAATCCAAAAATCATTCATACTTTTAACCATTATGCTCTCATGCATTCACAAATAATTATTGAGATTGTACAAAGAAATAAAAGTGGAAAAGACCAATGTAATTCTTGCTGTTATGAACTCATATCCCAGTGGAAGAATTACAAAAAAAAAATGTTTTTAAATAAGCAAAAGTAATAGTTTATTATGAAAAGTTGTAGGCGAGTACTATGAAAGGGAATAATGGTGGAGAAGCTTTCTCTAGAAAGGTCATCAGGCCTTTTTGAAGAGGAGACATTTAATGGAGACTTGAAGAACAGAATATTAAGGTCATTTTTGTCTGATGACATCCATTTTCTCAATCAACTAGTGAGGGCAGCTGGGAAGGGGAATAGAGGAGGGCATGAGATATTTCTTTCATGAGTGAGAGGTGATATGAAATAAAACCTCTCGTCCAGGGAAAAAGAATTAGCTAGAAAATCACATGTAGGCTTGCTCAGCGTTATTGTGTATTTGTTTAAAGTTTGTGTTTATGCTAAGTGAAATAAGCCAGTCAATGAAAGAAAAATACCACATGATCTCACTTATTCATGGATAATTGAGACCATTATAAACTTTTGAACAAAAATAAAAAAAAAAAGTTTGTGTTTATTAAAAAAAAAAATCAATCAGTGCAATTTTCTCCACCAAGTTTAACTGCAAGTGCATAGGCGTAGAGAAGCTGAATAATTTGGTTCAACAAAATGAGTATAATGGAGGGAGACAGCAATGAGGAAATTTAAAGTATACAAGGAAGTGATAATGGTGAACCTTGAAATCTAAATAGGATGAGAAATGTAGATTGGAGACATGAATGAAGTCAAGTGGTGGGGGTCAATAGATTATATGGCATTATGAGATAAAAAACTCTAGCACTGCGGATACTTGAGTAAGTATGTACAATACGAAGTGTTGGTCAGAGACAGATGTTTGAAATCAAAATATATAAGGTGATTTATTTTCTGTTGAAAACCACATTTAAGTGTGGTAAATAAAGAGAAAAATGAAAGTTTTCTGGAGTTTGACATATTTAGGAATGAAGAGGATGATCAAGAATGATGAAATAAGGAATTAAGGTATAATTTATGAGTGATAAAACTTGGGAGAGTTTATAGAACGCGAATTTCAAAAGATCATCCCATATAACAAAAGGCTAATATGCAAATTATCCCCTCAACTGGGAGTTCGACTGGGAGTTCAACCGGAAGTTTGACCAGGGGGTGGGGCCTGCTGGCCCCTCCCCTGGCCAGCCCTGCCCCTGATCGCCCCCCCATCCCCTCACCCCAATCAGGGACGGGGCCAGGCTGCCAACCACCCACAGCCCCTCCCCTCAGCTGGCCGGGACCCCACCCGTGCACGAATTTGTGCACTGGGCCTCCAGTGTTAATCATATTAGTAGAAAAAGGCAGAGATCTAGTTTAATAACAACTCAGACCCAGCTCATTCTGGGCAGCCCCAAACCTGAAAAACTGGTAGGGGGTTTTAACGGACCCGCAGTTCAATAGGAGCCAATAATAAAATTACAGAAGAGAAGTGAGCACAGCACCAGAAGAGCATCCTCTGGAGCACTATGCTAGATTGTGGGCACCTTTAGAATGGACTGAGCCTAGAACACCTACCATGTGGGAACAACAGAAAGAATAAACATACGTGGTAAGAAAAGGCAAGAAAATTAGGGCAAACTTGATAGCTATGGTTAAATTGATAATGCAGAAGAGAAGCTAGGCTTATTCCAGGTAATTCCAAGGCCAAAACTAGAACCACAGGGAAAAGGTTGCAGAAGCTCTCTCTAGGAAGAAGAACTATAGCAAAAACCTTTTTTTAAGCTCTTACAGCAGATCAAAGACATACTATATTTTGAAGCTTTCATTTTTGCTCTCCCTAGCAGTTCAGTTAGAGATAGTAGTAACATCAGAGGTATTGCCGGTTCGATTCCAGACCACTGCAATAAAGTGAATATTGCAATAAAGCAAGTTGTAATCTTTTTGCTGGTGAAGGGCCAGGCCTTCAGTTTGTAAGAAAGCACATCTGTGCCATGAAATAAAGCGAAGAGAAATAAAACAAGGTATGCCTGCCTGCACAGGGAAAATGTCTGCATGGCTACAAATTGGACACTAAGAATGATTCTAATCCCTAACTCAAACATTTGGTGAATCCCAGGTTTATTTGTTACCCGAGTAAAAAGTACATGCCCTAAACCCCCCACAGGGCTTTGCACACAGTTTTTCAGCCTGGCAAGGTCATGGGAAATAAAGCATTATGTAGCTGAAAAGCATAGGTAGATTGGGGTTTACATCTGGTACAGCCATTGCATGACCTTGGGTAAGTTACAGAACCTCTCTGAGCCAAGAATAGTTTCTTCATATGTGAAACTGTACCTTTGCAACTTACTTTTCAGAATTATGGTTAAGTGAGGTAATGTATAGAGTGAGGATTGAATGAGCTCATACATATAGTGTCTGGCACACAGTAGGTGCTTAATTAATGGCTCAGTTGTTATTATGTGTTAGGTTTTTTAAAAAGCAACAATGAGTCTTGCTTTTAGCTAATGATAAATTCAGAGAAACTTCTGTCACAAGTGGCATGAGCTTGAAATACAGTTCTTAGGGTAAAGAAGCTGCCATTATTGGTGAAAGTGGCAGAAAATGATTCCTTAGCTACACCCCATTAAGGTCACTCTGACTAGATCATTACAAACTTATATCAATGAAGTACTAAGAAAGATATAGTTCATGATAAAAGTAAGATTTGATAAAAATTTACAATGCTGTTCTTTTGAACTATTTTGTCAACAGTATCACCTTTGTACTGTTCTTTTCTAACAATAGTTTTCACATAGACTGAAAACACATCAACTATTGTATCTGAGTTAAATGCATATTTCCTGAATAGCAGTAATTAATATTGAGAAAATATATATACTTTTACACAAATGACTGATTCTAACACAATGCATATACCATCGGACAGTTATGGGTACAGTACTAGGTAGAAGTGTGGGAAGTATCTAAATCAGAATAAAAAAGGCTTATAAACTGGTCATTTAAAGTTACTTCAGCCGAAGCCGGTTTGGCTCAGCGGATAGAGCGTCGGCCTGCGGACTGAAAGGTCCCAGGTTCGATTCCGGTCAAGGGCATGTACCTGGGTTGCGGGCACATCCCAGTGGGGAGTGTGCAGGAGGCAGCTGATCGATGTTTCTCTCATCGATGTTTCTAACTCTCTATCTCTCTCCCTTCCTCTCTGTAAAAAATCAATAAAATATATTTTAAAAAAAAATAAAGTTACTTCAAAGAACATTTTTAAAAGGACGATCTTCTATTTTAAAAAGAGTAAAGAATGTATCATAAACAGTTTAGCCATCATCTGTATACAGACTGACTTGTTCTCAATCATGAGGCCATCACCTTTTATCATTTCCCTCTTTTCCTTCCTTTCAGTACTCTTAGGAAACTATTCATAAGTGTACCCCTGGACAATGC
Organism: Myotis davidii; assembly: GCF_000327345.1. Taxonomy (NCBI): domain Eukaryota; kingdom Metazoa; phylum Chordata; class Mammalia; order Chiroptera; family Vespertilionidae; genus Myotis; species Myotis davidii. The sequence continues at coordinate 641,415 of NW_006290028.1, read as the reverse complement.
TGAGCAGTAATTATGACTTGCTGACAAAGAGATATGAACAATTACGGAGCCCATTTGAAATCCTACACTAATAAAGTCATTAGATGCTGCCCTTGTCATGATCCTTCTGAAAGCTTCTGAAGTTACACGAACACACAGCATTGTTTGCAGGGACAATTGCTGTTGGCAGAACGCAAACCTTGAGTTAAACCATGCTGCAAATTGATCTTGACATTCTGCTAAGACTGCCACTAAAAATCAAAAGCAGAGGAGAAAAGGAGAAAATGAGTGGGTAGGATGTAATCATGGAACAGGAGGGGTTCCTCCTCACCTTCTCTCCTCCCTCTTCACAAAACAAACCAGGGAGAAAATGACAAACTCTCCTGGTGTTTTGGAATTTTTACTTTAAAGCATTAATTAAGCCCTTGACCTGGGATGTTTAGGATGGCAATACATTTCCTTTAAAAATACTGGAAGTAAAATGGAGCACAAAGAGAATAAAGAAGTTTGGGGAAAATCATATCGAAGCCTGGCACTGAAGGCCCTGTGGAAGTCTTAGTTCCCTGACCACAACATGTTTATCTGTTTTCTCAGCTACTTCTGTAGAACCCGTATCTGCTTCTAGGGTAGCAGCTGTAAATTAACACACCTTGTGTCCCCCATGCCGACCCCACACCCGGGCTATGTTTTTTAGATCAAATGGGAGTGTAGGTTAGGCTTCAGCCAGGCATGAACCATTGACTAGTTTGGAATTAAGGGTACGCCACTGTGAACATGGCTAATTACTGAGATGGTAAGTGCAGGTGAAGATAGCTGCTAATAATAAGAACTTTAAGTCAATTAACTCTTGCCAGAGATTAAGTAATGCAGAAAACTATCATTGAATATTAAGGCTAACAAGTGCCTGCCAGCACAGCAGCAGAAGTTTAAAGTTACCTGAAATACTGCACCCAAAAGCATTAAGTTCAAAAGCTAATATTGACAGGCAATAGAAATCTGTCTGTGAACACTGATACTGTGTATGCAAAACTTAATACAACGCTATACACATGTTACAAGCAAATTGCGTAACTCAGCATTGTCAGCAATTCCTCAGGAACAGTTTGCAGCTACTCTGAACATTGCTTAGAAATGGTGTGCAATGCCTGATTTAACACTATGTAGCGTGTACACTGATGTGCAAAACATTTTCACATCAGGAACTTCTTCACATAAAAGCAGCTCATTCCTCAGCACTCATAGCTGGTTGCTTACCCAGTTGTCACTATCCTAGTCAATTCAAAGTTTTTTAGAATTAGATAATCTACACAAGTACCTATACTGGATGGACTAATGGAGACATTTGTCTTGTGGGACCTCCTTGTCAGAACAAGAGATACCTATTAACTCACTTATTACTGGGGGTTTACTGTGCCACAGTGTCATGTGACTTTTTCTGATGAAGCAACTTCAGCAGAGAACCTACAGCTTAACACTGAGGGCACTCATGTGCCAATGTTCCCAGGTACCCAACAAGTGTGTAATACAGAAAAGAAAATTAATGCTTTTTATTGTGCTAGTGTTTTATATACAGTACTATTTATATTTAAATCTGAGGGTGCCCAAATGGAACTTTCCTGGCTGCTGGGCATATCTCACCATATAGCCGGCCTAGCATTCTGGTCCTATGGACATGGTTATGTAACCAATGTCACCACCATTGCAGAAGGCTCAGAGTACTCTCCAGAATGATCCAATCTAAGAGTACAGTTGCTTCAAGGGTATCACAAAGACTTGGTGGGTCTGTGGAAGAAACTCTGGCACTCCTGGATGAACTCATCCAGGGTGGATATCAAGCTTCTTTCTAGATGGCTCATGGTACTGAGAACACATGAGCAATATTCTTAGGTGCTACAGGGCCAGCAAAAGACATGGTACTCAGTGTGCACATTTTAGTTCATTCTGCAAGGATGTTTTTGCTTTATTAGTCTATTAAGGACTCTGGGGGGAAATCACACAATTAGAGGAATACAGCAGCATTTCTAAAGCTCTTTCCACTACCCAAGCTGGCCTCTCGTATTTTTCAATAAGCCTCTTAGAGATTATGTATGTTTTTTTAAATCACTATAACACTTACTTTTTTATTTTTTTAATATATTTTATTGATTTTTTACAGAGAGGAAAGGAGAGGGATAGAGAGTTAGAAACATCGATGAGCTGCCTCCTGCACACCCCCTACTGGGGATGTGCCCACAACCAAGGTACATGCCCTTGACTGGAATCGAACCTGGGACCTTTCAGTCCGATGCTCTATCCACTGAGCCAAACCAATTAGGGCAACACTTACTTTTAAAAAGGTACTGTGTAACACATTGAGATTATAGACATAGCTCTCTTGGGGAGCTGACAACCTGGTAGGGAGCTAGTGAACAATCACATAATGTAATGAGTACCATCGATACAATTAGTATAGGGATATATGGGAACATATAGAATGTACATTTTAACCTGAAATGAGGCAAGAGAAGGATGGAGAGAGATGAAGTTTCCTAGAGGTAATATCAGTCTGAATTTTAAGAAATTATTATTTTATAGTCCAAGAACTTATTTACTATGAATATAGAGTGCTAAAATTACTTTTATTGTATTAGTTAAATCTATGATGGTGTCTACATCTTAGAATCCAAAAGAGTATCTGATCTCTGCTCCATTATTTGTCTGTAAGCATATGCCACAACTGGATCAATCATTAAGAAAACAACTTTTTGAGATCTGTCCATCCTGGTTGGGTGACCCTAATCCTCAATCTGGTTCAGACCATAATAGGACTATATTAGCTGGTCATATCCTTCTATTTTTTCCTCTCTTTCAATCATGTTTGTAAACCACTGACTCTTCATTTCAGACACCTAATGATGAAGTTTAAAATACCAATATCCTTTTGTAAGAATAACAAATATCTGCAACCCAATAAACTAGGAATGCTGTTAATATAAAAATCTCTGAACAGAAAGAGTAAAATTCTAATTTCATCTTTCTGTGTGTCTTCTCTTCCAGGTCCTGGCCCCCTCAGATAGAATAACTCACTAGGAAGTTCGTTTATTCTCTCAAAGCACCTTGTACATACTTCATATTACATATTAGCTCTAGGTCTGTCTTGCCTACCAGACTATGAGTGTTTGAACATTAGCATTACAACTTTTTCAACTTTTTGTCCTCACTGAATAGCACCACCCCTGGTTCTTATTACACTAAGTGTTTATTCAATGAATAAACATAAAGGAAATATAACTTTCTTGAAATATATTTTAGCCACTTCCAGAAGTGATTTGCAGGATCTCCTTATTTACTATCTGATTTTAGCTCTTTCATATCTTTCATTTATAGGTAGAGCTCACTGTTTCTATTAGTGTTATTGTTTAAATGGATATTTAGAAAATTATATCTTGTAGCACCTCTCAAGACTGACAGGGCTTTCTGCCTACTGCTTTAAGAAACAGTGGCCCTTGCCGAAACCGGTTTGGCTCAGTGGATAGAGCGTCGGCCTGCGGACTGAAAGGTCCCAGGTTCGATTCCGGTCAAGGGCATGTACCTGGGTTGCGGGCACATCCCCAGTAGGAGATGTGCAGGAGGCAGCTGATCGATGCTTCTCTCTCATCGATGTTTCTAACTTTCTATAT
>NW_006290028.1:602406-635448 GCF_000327345.1 Myotis davidii | reverse complement strand
AGGCAGCTGATCGATGCTTCTCTCTCATCGATGTTTCTAACTTTCTATATCTCTCACTTCCTCTCTGTAAAAAATCAATAAAATATATTAAAAAAAAAAAAAAGAAACAGTGGCCCTGAAATCTAAATAGACATGGCAGCCAACAAGGCTGTTCAGAGTTTTCTAAGAAAGAAACCTCCACTTCAATATACAATACTGAAATTATAAGCAATAGTCTCAGGTGGAATTGGATACATTACATTAATTTGCCAAATGCTTATTGAGTTTCTTTCCCCTAAAATTTTGTATAGTTCCTTTTTTAATGAAACAAATAAAATGAATAAGCCTTCTATACCAGCGGTCGTCAACTGGTGGTCCACGGACCCCTGGAGGTCCATGACGTCCGAAAGGTTGACGACTACTGTTCTATATGATAATTTAGTGAGCGTGTACACTGTAATAATCATTACAGCTAAAGTCTGATGTCTCAGTTCATATGTGGAATATTCTAAGATCAATCTAGGAATTATTCTAATCTACTTTATACAGATACTAGAGGCCCGGTGCACAAAATTCGTGCACTGGGCAGGGTCCCTCAGCCTGGCCTGCGCCCTCTTGTAGTTCGGGGCCCCTCGGGAGATGTCCGCTTGCTGGCTTAGGTCCACTCCCTGCAGGGACCCCTCACTTCTTACCGCCTGCCTGCTCACTGCTCCTTAGCACTGCCACGGAGGCAGGAGAGGCTCCCGCCACTGCCCCTGCACTTGCCAGCCGTGAGCCTGGCTTCTGGCTGAGCGCACTGACCACCAGGCGCAGCTCCTGCATTGAGTGTCTGCCCTCTGGTGGTCATTGTGCATCATCGTGACCGGTCGTTCTGCCTTAACGGTCACATGGGTTTTTATTATATAGATAGGTTGGTTAACTTGAGTATTCAACTTATAAAGAAAGTTATTAGAATTATTTTGGAGGTGAGAAATTCAAAATCATCAACATCACAGGGATGTAAGATAGTGAGTGACATTCTATAGAAATCTGGTTATTTTTTACTCTAATTTATTAAGGAAATGAGGAAATTTAACATAATAGCAATTGACATTCTAGTAACCCTACCAAAGCATTCACTTAGTTCCATAGCCTCTTATATTCTACAGACATGAGAGATTCACAGTAAATTAAGGATTAATGCTTCTGTAGGCTTAATCAGAGTATTTCATAAGCAAACGTAAATTTGCTTGGCAAGTCTTTACCCATCTTGGGCATCAATTTCCCCTGGCTATTAGGGATAGTTCCAGAAAACCACTAAGGAAGCATCCAGACTAAATAGCTTACAGGTTCAGGTTTCTCTAAATTTATGACTAGCCTCAACTACAATAGCCAGGTATGGGACCAGACAAGCCATCCACCATAAATTCATTTCTAAACTTTTATATTTTGTCATAAAACAAACAAACAAGCAACCCCCCACGCCACCCCCAGGTAAAAGGGCATCTACAGCAACAATCTTATTTCTGATGCTGGAAATCTCCTCTATCTTTCCACATGTAAATCTGTCCCATTTTAACTCCCTAGTAATAGACAAATGATGGCATAACAACTTTCCATATGTAGCCCACTAATTATTAATGCAGCAGTCTTCACTGATTTAAAAGTTTGAAGTTTTGTTACTCAATGGCAATAGCATCAAATGGATGGTGCAATTAATTTTCACGACAAACACCTTTGGATAAATGTGGTGATAAAATACAGGAGAGACCACAGAGACAAAACTCAATTAGACAATTTTATTTAGATGAATCTATGATAGGTGGTAAGAAACGTGCAGCTAAAGTAAACCCTTTTTGGGGGCACTAATATCAGCCTAAATAACTAATTCTCTTACAGTTTCATATGTCAAAAGGAAATCCACTTTTATTCTCTTTTAGGAATATGTCAGTCCAATGAATTTTCATCTTGTTTGTAAAATGTATATTTTCCTATTTGCCTTAACAGTAATAATGAGGACTGCACATGAAAAGTAGCTACATAACTGTATTACTTTTTAGAGAGAAGTGTAATAACTTAAGTTAAAATGGTTTTAAATTTGTAATACAGATGGAATTTGATTTTAAATAAGGATGCCAAGTATTTTAAATTCCAGAAATCGTTACATTCTTTATTAAATTGAATTCCTAGATATTTCTATTTTCAGTCTTTAATATCACTTCTTTTTATTTTGATGACAGAAACTTACTAACAAGATGCCACATTTTAAAAAATATAGATTAAAATATCCTATCATACTTCATAGCCCATCCTCAATTCATTGAGAAATAGCTCTAAAGCCTTAAACAAGGCCTTTATTTTGTGTTTTAAAAAAGTGTCATAAGGAGTTAATAGGACACAGCTGTACTGGCTCTTTCTACTAAGCAGCTTCTGTCGCTTTGGTCACCACAGGTGTCTCTGTAACCTGCAAACTCTTATTACTAGTGTATCAAAGTTGTGCTACTTAACAGACTTCTTTAGTAAAACATAACAAAGCAATTACATGGCTGTTGATTGCCAGTCATAAAAAAAACCCCTCAAACACTGTTTTTCAAAAGAAACTACACTGCAATTTTTTGTCATTGTAAAATAAAAGGAACTAAGGAATTAAATGGAGGATAGAACAAAATAACAGCAGGTAGCCCGCTGAACTTAGCCACTACAGATGGTTTAGAAATAGTGTTTCCTTCTCCATCAAGTTGTGGATAAAAGGAAAGGAGGAGATTCCTTACTGCCAGTGAATAGTAAAAGATTTAGCCAAGTCTCCAGTCTATGTATTTTGCCTCATGAAAGACCTTCGATGCTGCATTTTTATCTGTTTTTGGCACTGCTTTTCATCACCTTTAACTGAGTGTGCATAATAGTCTGATTTAATTTAAACAAATACAGGTACTAAAGGTTCTTTATTTATGTATAACATGGGAGATTTCCAAGGCAGAACGAAGTCATCCTATGAAATTTCCTAACCATTTGCTTAAAGAAATGAAGTACTAGATGAAGGAATTGCTTCTACATTCTTTTGCTTCACATTTAAAGGAAGATCATTTTTCTTTTCAGATTCAGCTTACATAAAACAAAGTCTGAATGATGAGCAAAAATTCAGTATGCCGCAAAATAATATAGACAAATCAGATGATTTAATTTCTAATTGTGCTATAATCACTTAAAATAGGTAGCTACAATAGACTTGCCTTAAAATGAATTAATCTAATCTCCTTGTTCATAAACCAATAGCCTGTGATTATGATTGTGTTAACATACCCAAAGTAACATCACGGCATGTTGTGGCCACATGTGTAATTAAACACAATGAAATATATTTCAGATGGGAAATGCAAATAGGCAAAATATGAAGAATTATTTATCACTTACAGTTATGATTAACAAACTAAGTAAATTTACCCTGGCAACTAGAAAAGGGATTTTTTTTCCTATTGAGATTATGGATGTGTGCAAAAGAATATGTGCAATAAAGCGATTACATCAATTAGCATATGCTCAAGTTAAGCTATTACCAATTCCACTTGACTGATCCAGAATGTCTTGTCTTCTTCATTGGAATTATTAAAAAAATAAACTTGCTACTAGGATTATATGTTAGACTTGCCTTGCTTTTTCTAAACATTATTTAAAAACAGATTTTTCTCTAAATGTTTAACAACATATTACAATATTAGAACATATAAAAAACAGAAATGCACAATATCTCTTTGATTGCAAAAAAGATGAGAACAATGTGTTTTAATTTTGTAGTTATTTTTGAATTTAAGAAATCTTTAAAAGTTAAGGAATTCGTAATTGTGAGTAACTGCAAATATTAGCTACAACAAATGGCTAATATCTAATTAAATATAGAGAATTTAATGCTCAGGATGAAAATGTTTATGATGATAAAAACCAAATACAGTGATGGCCTTAAAGAAAAAGAATAGCCCAGCTATAAGTTGTGAACAATATTACCTTGCTCTATTGGCATCCCTTGTCAGATCCCAAGCCCAGGTTATAAAATTCTGACTCAGATAAGAGACAATAGACTCAGCACATAGCATCTGTGAGCAGAACACGTTGGTTAATACACTTTCATCATGGTGGAGGTAGATAGCAAGAAGCTTTCTCTGAAAAGAGAAGAAAAAAATGATGAGTTAAAATATTTACTAATGTAAGATTTCTTAAATTTTAGAAGGGCATCAGATTCAGTCAATATAAGCAGCAAAGACAAAAATTAAATGCTATTCCCTAAAAGAGTCCCCAATACTTGGGAGTTCCTAAAGCATTTACTGATATGAATAGATTTGCTTCCTTATACTCTAAAGAGGCTGGGATGATTCTATTCCATTTTACAGACTCCTATCATAGACTCCTGTTAATGTTTGCAAGCCTATCTCAAGCAGAAATTGCAAAAGAATTGCATTTTCTTTTGAACTCTTCAACTATACAAAGAAAAAATACTGATTAAGAGTGATTGTTAAATTTTCTTTATATATTTTTAATGTTTTTAATCTAAACACTGAGAAGTCTCTTCTACTTAAAAGGAAAAAGTCTAAAATGAAGTTTTAATTCTACAGGTAATTTTAAAGCCCTTAATGTGTCCCCATATTAAAGTTCTAATTCAAGAGCAGGTAACTTCTAATTGCCACTTGAAATGATAGAAAAATGTTCACTTCACATAAATTCTTTCTGGTTTATATTTCAGAAAATGCCCAATAATGTAGTTTCTCATATGGAAAATTATTCTTTCCCTTCTATCTGTTAAAACTTGCTTTCAAGAAATGACATCTGGTCTCTTAAAAGTGTTCCATCGTAGTTGAACATTCAGTAAGATCATAGAAACTAAAAATTAAAACTGAGCAACATAAATTGCAACCTAACAGCTTTAACAACAACAATCACAATTAAAGAGCCTAAATTGTCGTTAACTGACTTCTTGGTGCTATCTTGTAGAAGAGTTGACTTTAAAGAACAGTCAATTACTAGAAAACGGAAAGATAAAATTTTATGGTAAAGACAATGTACAAACATTTGAAATTCTAGCAAAGGAAAATTTCAAGGAAGCTCAGGCTTTCCCTTCATATTAAATAAAGATGTGATGATAATAAAGAAAAACTTGTGTGAGATACTAAATCAAAGAACATTTATAGAAAAAAATAAGGCTCATGTTGATGAAAGTTAATGAAGTCTGATCAACTTATCTGATGGAATTATCCTGATAAATAAACCAAATTATAATTAAAATATCTTTTTCAAAGTTAAACTTTATAATATAAGATGAAGGTAGATTAAGATTCCAAAAGCATCTACTATGAAGAGGAGGCAGTTACATACCCATTATCTACTTTAGTCCCCAGAATAAACCTGTAAAATAGTGTTAACTTTATTAGTATATGAGGAAATTTAAAAGCTGACTTGTCCTAAATTTCATAACCAGTTAAGTAAGCAGTACATCTGAGAATAAAACCCGGATTGACTGACTCTAAGCCTACTGTTCTTTCTTTGATAATGGCAGGGAAATTGCCAACATTATAGGTAAGGCTTAAAGTGCTTATACAATATGAAGATGCCAGACTGGCCACTGCTCATACAGCAGTGGTTCTGGAGCCTCACAGACAGCATGTGATTAGAATAAGAGCAGGATTCCTAAGATAAGTAGCTCAGCTACTCCAACAATAGATGCTTCCATGTTTCAAGTCATTTATTCATTCATTCAACAAGCATTTGATGAAATACTTTGTGTTAGGCACAGCAGGGAGCAGTGGTGATAAAATGATGAATAAAAAAGACTCAGGGTTCATCTATGTTGAGTCTGCAGAAAACCATAGAGGCTTCTAGGAAGTTTGTAATCAGATACATTGTTGAAGAGATACTTATCTGATCAATTCCTACTCATCTTTTAAGGCTCAAAGCAAATTCCTCTGTGAAACCTCCCCTGATTCCCTTAGGCAGAGTTAAGAGCTTCCTCTTCTGGACCTCTATCTCTTCCCATTAGTATTCTAATTGTTTACCAGTATATCCCCTACCCCTCGCCCCCCGCCCACCCCCAAAGTCTCTCCAGTGTAAGGACTGGGTCTCTTTCAGTCTTTGCATCCCTAAGCTAGCATAGGTCTCAGTATGTTTGATGAAAGAAACTTGAATGTTGATTTCAAACAGCCCCTCCTGGCAAAAAAAAAAAAAAAAACAAATGGCAGCAGAGGGAAAGGAACTGAACCTGGCAGCACTAACAAACTGAGTCCCTTTTCTTAGGAGCTCTCCAGCTGAATAGACAGAGGGATGTCAACCTCTAATTCTGCTCAATCGTTTCTCAGCAACTATATTTAATGAGACAGTGGGAACAAGAGCAGTCCACTTTTAAATCAGCATATTTCTAACCAAACAATGGCAATACTTAAATCATTGAAATGCCTATTTCTCTCAAGAACACTGCAATAGAACATTTAAACTTTGGGAAAGAGATTAGCGATTTACATTGCTATCTCACTGATTTAATTTAAATGCTCTTCCAAATCAAAACACACATGTGCTGAAGAAGCTACCAAGAAACCCAACATGCAGAGTTCCCTATAAGTGCAACCGACAGTGCTGACTGAAACTAAACTTGGAAATCCAGGGCACTAATGCACAATATCAAGCAATAAAACAGCATCTCTTTGGCAATATTTAATTTACAAAAGAAGAAAGAGGCAGGCAAAGATCAGGCACTGTCTGTTTTGGAGGATCAACCATTCTGCATTTCAAAGCATTGGTCCCTGCAATATCCAGGTTACTGTGCTAGAATCTCGACTATTATATCGCAGTTGTGAGAGGGAGGGCAAAGATGTGTTTACTCAGTGATTAGGCCCTTAGAATAAGCCTCTAGCTCCTAGAGAGACAGATCACCACTTATTCATTTGGGCCAATTCACAAAGCCTCGGAAGATTAAACATCCATGCTGAGAAGACAAGCGAATGCAGACGGTGAAAAAGAAATAAAAATTCTTTAAAAACTCTGAGATGACTTCATTATTTTTCCACAAGGAAACTTTAGGAAAGTGTTTAGTTAGAGAAAAACCCACATTGACCTCTCTCTAAACCCTTAATCTTTCCTTTGTGGTGGCATTGCTTTGTGGTAAGCTACTGGCTCGCCTCGCCCCTCTTTTCACTGGAAGCTGAGAGAAAAAAGGCTCCGGAGAAACAGTTTTCGTCCAGGGACACAAACCCTGACACTGTTAAACATGAGATGCCAGGAAAACACACTTAAAAAAAAATCTCACTTTAAGCTCTAAACTGTGAGAAAAAGGACACAATAAAAAGAGTATCCGAAGAGGATCTTCAGGCTGGAGGTACTCCTATTGTAGCTTTCAGAAAGGGAGATGGAATAGTTTTAAAATAATCTTTTATCTCTAACATAATAAGCTTTCAACAAAAATTTTTCTTCTGTTATGATAGTAATAATAAGCAAAATATAAAGATTCTTACTAATATGCAAATGCTAGTAAACTTGGGCTACATAAATCTCATTAAATTATAGGCACAGTTAAATGAACCTCAGACTCAGATTTCAGATTTTTTTTTCTTGAGCTCAATTAAACACAGGCCAAAACAGTGAAAACTGAGCATATCAGAAAACTGCTTTTGTGAAGAAAGGGCATCTGGCACATAGAAAAAGCTAAGAAAATGTTTTGTTTTCCATTACTATAACATTTTTCCTCTGGCCCATTAATAATTAGTTCACTAACATTTGTGGAGTACCTATGTATTAGGTATTAAAAATATAAAGATGAATAAAACAAAGTTCCCTTGCCCTCAAACAGTTGGAGAGAAGGTGGTATAGGGGGAAGGAAGATTTCATTACAGTACCATATGATAAGTGATAAAATTGGGGAATTAAAAAAACCTATATTTTATTTGTGCTTCCTAATTTGGCAGAGAGGGCGTAAGACTGGTAGATGACAAAGGCGAGCTGCCCAGCTACACTCTCAGACTCCCTCTATGATTGAGGTTTAGGTAACACAGTGTAAAGGAAAGTCTCCTAGTTTTAAAGTAACAAAAAGCTCTGTGCTAAACCCAGTTTTGCCACTTACTAGCTGTGTGAATTTGGGGCAAAATGGGTGTAGTAAGGATTATGGATAAAGTAGGTATAATGCCTATTTAAAATGCTTGACCCCATAGTAGGTACTGAATAAAATGTAGCTGTTAGGATGAAGAGTGCAGAACTATCAATGCAAAATAAAGGATTTGAACGCAATTCCAAGAGAAATAATAGCCATAAAAATGTATTAAAGATAATGCAGCTCCTTCATTTCTCCTACTGGCAACAGTGTGTGGGATGCTTAACTGTGCTCTTGCCATTAGGACTTCACCAATCTTCACATTCAAATTGAGGAACAAAGGTCTAAGTTGATGCTTAGGAAATGCCACGCTGAGGACAACCAATATGGCTTGTCCTTGAGCTACAGTTGCTATTGTATTTAGGCACTTAGCATCACAGAACCAAAGAATATTAGAGCTGGGAGAAATGAGCTGGCTATGTCTCAAAATAAGCCAGGCACAGAGCAGACACTCAGAAAATATATGCTGCTGAACTGAAAGGATGTTGTCTAGTTTCTTTGAGTACCAGAACATTCATAACCTGAATGTTCAATGATTTAAAAGTTGAAATGAGAAATAATTTCTAGAAATGCTAGGTCAGTTTTTTCAGTCTAAGAATGAAAATAAATTTAAAATAAAAATATTTTCCTTTGTGTAAACTGGGACCTGACTTGCTTCTTCTCTTCCATTTCCCTTCTTTTCTATCATCATTACCATAATAATCCGAATCATCATCACTATTATTTGCTTGTTTTAAGTTTGGGGATAATCTGTAGATACAAACAACTGATATACTGATACAACAATAAACACCCATTTATCCTTTCCCTAGATTAATTATTAATATTTTGCTATATTTGCTCTATCATTCTTATTATGCGTCTTCCTGAAACATTTAAAGTTGCATATATCATGAACATCATGACATCGCAACCCTAAATATTTTAAGTTCTGTTTCCTAAGAAATAAAGACATTCCTTTATATAACACCAAGTACCTCAACATGTCCTCTGTAGCTGTTTTATTTACTGTTTTAAATCTAGGCTCTAATTAGGATCATTCCAGTACACTGCCTATTTCCATAATCCTGTTCCTGTATATGGATGTTTGTAAGTCTAGACCAGCATGCAATGGTGACTCAAGTAAATAAAGGCAGGGCAACATGAAACCATACTGTTTGGGATGAAATTCCTGCTTTGCCACCGCCCAGCTGTGTGACTTTGGGAAAGGGACTTCACTATTCTGTGCTTTGGGTGCCATATAGTTCTGGAGGTGAGAAGTCCAACACTTTATTTAGATGAGAGTGGTGATATGAGTACTGTAACAGAGGAAGTCCCAAGGCTAAGCATGAACTCAGACTGCCTGTGTCTTCATGAAGGTTATACTTGAGCTAAATTTTAAAAGCAGGTTATAGTTACTAATTTCTCTGTGACTTGAGCTGAATTTTAAATTTAGGTTGTTGTGAGGAAAAAAAAGAGAAAAACCAAAGAGAAAAGTTTGGGGAAAGCCCGGTGATGTCAATGGCCTGATGTGTTCACAGAATTCAAAGTTAGTAATTTTTGAAGAGAGAAGACCCAGAGTGCAGACTGATTTGAAGGAAAATCATGACACTTTGCCTTTTTTGGCTCCCAAAGCTGAGTTTGGGGACCAATAGGCAGCAATGGACTGGAGCTACTGAAGGTGCGGAAACGCCTAGATGGTGTCTTTCCCTCTCACTTGCTGAAGCAGGTGCTTAGGATAGCACTCTGAAATCTTGAGGATGCAGATGTATTTGAGTCTCACATAGGAAGAACTCTCACATGGAGGTCATAGGTTAAGAAAAAACAAACAAAAAGCTTAAAGCAAAATCAAATTCTCTTCACAAAATAAGCTGACAAATGTTCACTGGATATACAGCTTTATCAGTTTTCACTGTTTAGACTGTAATACTCAAATCATAAAATATCTTTGAGGAAGGACAATAGGTGACTGAAGTTCTTATGACTAAGGAAATTAGAAGCTCAAGTGATTGGCTCCTATGGCAAACTGTAGAGAGGCAGCCAGGCTCTTTGGGGACGTTGGGAGACAGAGTATGGAGACAAGAAAATATGCAGGCAGTTTTAGGCCGGACCATAGATCTCATCCCATTGGTTTTCCAGGTGAACACGTAGGAGCAATAATAATGCCAGAAAAGCAGCCACATAAAAGAGCAGGCAGGATTTTTCTGATCCTCTTCTCTTCTGAGAGGAATAACTACCCCTATTTAACCACAGGCCTGCTAAATAGGAGAATGTGTGTGAATGTGTGCCCATAATGTGTGTCAGTAAATATAACTCAGCTGGAGAATTAGAGGCAAATTCTAAATATGGTGCTAACAATGTACTGTTTAGTGTTCACATCTAATTATAGAACAGCAGATTTGATACAGTTGCATTTATATAAAATAAACTTCTTGTTTATATACATGCTTGCAGATTTTTTTTAAAAAAATCACATTTCAAAGTAAAAAGATTTAATAGTGGTTATTTTCAGATTGGGATTATGTGGTAACTCATTTTCTACTTTAAATGTACCCATATTACTATTTTACAACACACACTTTATTTGCATAATGAAATATACTTAAAAATTCTATTAGAATCTAGGTCTTATCTCATAGATGTGTAGGATGCTGTCCTAGCTATCATATAAAGTTACTCTAAGAACACTGTTTACCTTTAAGAAATTTAAATTGAAAAGAAAACAAAAGATAAGATGAACAGACTGTGTATATTTCCGAAATTACAAATAAGTTTGTTTGCCTAGTTTTTCTGGATGCTAGAGCGCTGGAAACTCATCAACTATAGCTGTGTAGGACTTATTTTTTCTTAAACAACACTGATCAGTAATGATATTTAGATTTAACATGAGGAAGTAGAAATAGCAACTACTTTAAAATGGTCTGATTTTTTTAAAAAAAGGTAATAAAACTTGGTAACAGGCACAATTAATGCATAATACTCATTTTAGTACTGCAAATGCTCACAGGGATTCTCAAAATTCCTTTCTGGAACTATTCTTAGAACTAGTTCATGGATTACATGAGAAAATCTGTTTTGTCATTGTACAAAAATTCCTCAAATTTGTCCAAAACTGCTTAACAGCACCATAGCCACAGTGCTGGGAGCATTTATGGGTAGCATCCGATTTAATTTTTATCACACCATATAGATATTATTATCTTCATCCTTTTTTTTTTTCTTCCCAGATTAGAAACCGGCTTATTGCTTATTTGGGGTCATAGAGTCAGTAAGGGGGAAATACAAAATTGAGCACTGGTTTCCTTAATTTATGTGTAATATTTGGAACCGGCACTGGTCTGAAGTGAAGATCTAAGGAGATGTAACAGGATTATTGATATATCAAAGCGCAGTCTCCCAAGGGGATGCTGGAAAAGGAACAATCCTTCACATCAGAGATAAATCCTAGCACTGGGATTTTTATTGCTGTTGACTTTCTCTAGGGTACTTTTGTTGTGAAGAGAATTTGGGGGTGGCAGAATGAGAGGTGGAAAGGCTCTAAAAAAGGAAAAGAACCTTCTTTTGAAGAACTCCCAGGGACGATGTGGCCAATGGTGACTCTTCTACAATCTCAATTAAGGAAGATGACCATTGCTCACTTATCTGAAGATAAAATATAAGCTTCATACAACAAATATCTTTAAAATGCTAGGTAATGCTGGGAATCACAATGCCCCCCATGCCGTGGCCCTTGATGATCTTCCCAGCCTCGTACCTTGCAATCCAACTACCTGTCTTGATTTTCGGTTTGTATTTCTCTCATTTTAATTTTCTTGCCTTTGCTATAGACTGTTTTTCTTTTATTTTTAATAATTCTGATATCTGCCTAAGTATTAGTCATCAGAAGTATGACTCGCTGAATTTCTAGGGTAGATAAAGTACCTCTCCTCTTTGCTTCTATACCATGTTATACTATGTAGATCTGTTTATATTGTCTTATCTTCCCACTAGACTGTGAGCATCTTAAGGGCAGGTAACCTCTATACCACATTTGGCATGTGATCAATATTTATGGCCATCAACTGAAAGAATATCCTAATAGTTAAGAGAGAGGGAGAGGGGGTCATAAAACTTAACACCCCATTGTCAAAAGTCAAACTCTGTCACAATAAACTTAAACACAAGAACTTAGAATACCTGTTTTACTAAGTTGGGGCTCTGCTTTGATTTATCTCCCATGTAAATTCCTCATGAAAAAGGCAGAAAGCACTATGAGCACTCTCACCAAGAAGTGCTCTCAAATAAAATCAGTTTGAAGCAGTTTTCATTAAGATGGACTGAATGTGGCATTGTGAGAAACACTTTATCAAATGTAGTGTTTTACTTAGTGATTAGCTATATATGAGTTGATGAAGCTCCCTAAATCCTTTGTAATCCCACCACTCCAATAAACATTTAATGAGTATATAAGTTCAAAAAGCCTAGCAGAGGATTTAAACCTTCAATCTTGTTTTTATTTACTCTGGGAACTCAATTTCTCACTTCAAGTGAAGAATGCTGGTGCTTGAAGTTCATCTGTTGCCCTGGTAAAATTAATGTGCCTCCCTCAGCTTAAATTAAACATGTGATATTTAAGATGAAAGAAATTTAGTAAGAATGCCACAGTATCAGTCACACTGCCTTAAAATATTTGAACATCAGCAAATTGTTTTTTTTAATGATCATTCATAAGTTTAAAAAATAATGGCAAAAAAGATTTGTTTTTAATTCTCAAATGTGAACTCTGAAAAGGAGATAAAAAGTATGATAACTGAATTCTGCAGTACAGCAGTTACCACTGAAAACAAGTTTGGTAGAACAGTATTAACCAGTATTTCCCACACCTGAGATCTTTTTGGGTCTCTACAACTTACTATTTATGTGTCTTTGGGCCAGTCATTTAGGTTTTCTGAGCTTCCTCATCACAACAATATTAATGTTGATATAATATGTGTATAATGTGGTTGATGAGCGTAATAAATGTAACTGCTTAGATTTAATTTTGAAAAATTTATCTAGCATGTGGATAAAATACTCTGTTTTAGAGTAACATAGTAAGCAATGCATAAACGGTTGAACTTTAATTTGAAAAAGAAAAATAAGAAAAGAAAAAAGCCCCGGACAAGGGAAGAAGGATAAGGACAGCTTAAGAGTCCAAAGAGGTCAGCTGATTTTGGTAGAAATCTAATATGACACAAAACATTTAATTACATGAACCAATGATTTTCACCTTTTGGAAATACCAAGGTACTAATAAAAAAACAATCAATTGGTTCATTAGAAATACCCAGAAATTAAATGATTTTATGTTCCTCTGGGGATCATCAGTCTAAATAAATCCAAATACCAATTTATTGTATAAGTTGCTTATTAAAAGTTCTTTAGTAAGTACTGTATATTTAAATAAGTATCTTCATTTAAAGTTATAATGTTTAAGGTGTTCATAGTATATCTTACAGTAGCTTTTTAAAATGGGATTTAAAAGATGTCTATCCCTATTTTTGGAGCTACAGTTTAAGTTACAAAGAGCCCTGACATCTTCTGGTTACTTCAACTGCTTAGTAATCTTGCTGGAAAGCAGAGACAGATATATCACAAATACATTCTTATTAAAAAGCGAATTAAAAAGTATATTATTTCAAAGCTATAGTTAGATATTCTTTCAAACATGTTTATGTCCAACAATAAATAATTGTTTAAATATAATAACATGGTCATACAATGACTCTATAACTATTAAAAATCCTCTTAAAAAAGTATTCAGCATTGCTTACAAAGCATTCTTGCAAAAAAAAGTTCAACCTGAATCAAACAAAGTTTTTAGACCTAATATCCATTTTTCAGGAAATACAGAGATAGAGGAACAAGTTAAATAATACCACAAAGAAACAGTCATACAAATCCAGAATTTGGGACAATGTATAAGTTATCTAGCATGATTTCTTCACAAAGCACATGTCATGAAAAACAAAAAGTGGAGGCAGTGCTTGTTTAAAAGAGATTTAAGATATCTAACAACCAAATATAATTCATGATTCTTGAGTGGATTGTGGTGCCCCCCCTCCCCCCCAAAAAAAACAGTTAAAAAGACAGATGATATTAGGGAACTACTGTTAATTTTGTTACATGGTACCGTGGTGATGAAGAAAAATATCATTATATTTGAAAAATGCATGCAGAAGATTTTAGGGGTAAAATATGATGTCTGTAAAATACTTTAAAATGGCTTAGTAAAAAATAATGAATATATAAGGGTATATCAAATGTTTTTGAACAGTTTTAAGTTTTAATAATTTCAATCATTTAACTTCTGCAAACTAAAAAAAAACATTTGAAACTTTATATTTGTTTTACACTTGTTTTGTGAATTTTTCAATAAATTTTAAATTTATTTTCTGTTCTAGTCAATGTTTGCAATTTTCAGAGAATGAAACAAAACTTATAAAAATTATTCACTAAAATCCTTAAATAAGTACAAAAATGTAAAGAATTAAATTTCAAATGCTGCTCTTTTATAAGTAAGTAGTTCAACTTTTGAAGCTTTAAACCTTAAAACTCCATTAAAACTTTTAAATGCCCTGTATATAGAAGAAGCAAATATGGCAAAATTTTAGTAATTATTAAATCTATAGAGAATTTTGGGTGTTTATTGTACTATTCTGCTTTACTTTTTCTATATTAAAATCATCTTTATAAAAAGTTAAAATATAATTAAGAAATAATCATAATATTAAAAGGCAAAAAAACCTTTTAACAAAATTATAACATGACTCAATTTTATGTTAAATATTCACAAATATACTCATTGAAATATATAATAAAAATTATGAAAAAACATATATCATAAAGTTAACCATAAATCTGTTAGAATATTTTCTTCTTGCTTTTCAGTATTTCCCATGAACCTATATTTATAGAAACTATAACATGTATTATAAAAATGTAATTCTTCAAAAATAATATCAATTTAATATAGATTTAAGAGTTAGAAATAGATGCTTAAAACAGCCCGTATGATGAAGTATTCCACTATTTTTAGGGTAAAAAACATCTGATGTTTATATTTCTTAACCTATCTCATTAAATTGTCAGTGATAGCTCTAAGTTTGATTACTAATGATTGTCTTGCAATTCAATTTTTAAAATCTGTTTATAACCA
This sequence comes from Myotis davidii, assembly GCF_000327345.1. NCBI lineage: Eukaryota > Metazoa > Chordata > Mammalia > Chiroptera > Vespertilionidae > Myotis > Myotis davidii. The sequence goes on along the minus strand of NW_006290028.1, from coordinate 620,215 downwards.
ATTTTTCTTTAGGTCAGAGTTTAACATATACTAGAAACTAGAAATTTCAGAGGCATCCTTGAACTCTATTCTCAAAATTCTATGCCCTCTTTAATTCCAATAACTTACCCTCTACTCCATCTACACACTATTCCTTCCTCTCTGTCTTTTTTCCTTCATTCACTAAACATATAGAGTACTTCCTATGTATAAGAATGTGAGGGTTACACAGTCACAGCTAAAAAGAAAAAAAACCTCAAGAAGATACATATATGGAGAGAGAAAGAATAATTATAAGCAACATGTTAAGTGTAACAATAAGAGCACAGAGTATTATTGCAAAGTATTAAAGGAGTGGCTGTGGTTAATGTCAGAGGGAGGAGTGGAAAAGTCAGGAAAGTAACGTTAAGTCTCAGAGAAAGTGTAGAGTCAACCAGGTAAAAAGCAGGAGAAAGCCATTCCTGACAGTAGGGAAACATGGAAAAAAGAGTAAAATTATGGTAAAATACAAATGGTACACTGTTGCTAGATTTATTAAGTGTAAGGCAGGGAATGGGAAAAGCTGAAGCTGCACAAATAGGCAGAAACCAGATTACTGATTTCTGCCATGTCTTGACTGCTGCCAACAGAGTGATGGTATAGAACCTTCTTGCTTCAAATGTACCCTTTGATTCTTGTTATAAATGTCAATCTACTTGATTTCAAGATCACAAAGCCCATTTCTGAGGTTAAGGAAGAATCTTTCTGTTGTCTAAAGTGACTTTTGGGAAAAATATATTGCAGCTATTAGATACATACCACTAGAAGGAATAATCATTTTGGGAAAAGACTGAAGGAAAAATCCTTTAGCAAGAACCTGTCAATCACATAACTGAAAAGAATACAAACAAGTAGCCTGGTCCCTTCTAAGCATGTCCACTCTTTTTTATTTTCCTACAAAAAAAAAAACCCTGTATCAAGGCCTTCTGCAAGAGCCAGCAGTACCCTATCACACTACTACCCCTCTGAAATGGGCATTTTGGTAATGATTATGGTGGTAGATGAAACAGAATAAAAATCAAGTCTTCAACCTGAAAAAAACAGAAAACATTAAGCATTGCCCCAGGCTTGGTGGTAAAACTATGGGATGTACTTTTTAACCAGAAAAAGTAAGATTGCACTTACATCTCGGGCTTTCACATAGAAGGCCTCTTGAAAAGCAGCTTCTAATGATCCAATAAAAAATACAGGATGGCAGTCTCCATATCTATAGGAAAAAGTGTGCCTATTAATTAAAATACATTTCAAATGAACTTCTAAGTTACACAAGTCTAAACAATGATTTAAGTTAATTCAAGGCTAATATCTCTTATGTACAGATCAAACATTAAAACATTTATTTTTTTATTTTTTCTCCCCCAATTATCCTCCTTCCTCCCCCCGGCACCTCTCAAAGCAGACTCTAAAACATTTCTTTAAAGGCATGGGAATGAGCTTCATTAGTTCTTAGAGTTCTTCTTGGCCTATACTGATATATTAGAACAATAGAATTTTAAGTACATCTAGCAAATGTATTTAATAAGTGCCACAAAACCATGCCATTTATAAATAAGCAGTTTCGGGTTATCCACTGTCACAAGATTTCGCTAGCTACTGTGGCCTTAACTTTGCATTTTAGATCATTTATTCTGGAAGTCAAACTGAAAGGGGAAAAATGGTATCCTGTAGTTTTCAAATTATACTATTATGTCAGAAAATAGAACTAAAGAGAAATATCATTTACATGAAAATTTATGGTTGAATATTTAAATCCTCTCTACTTAAACACTTTTGGAGAATCTCAAATGCATATAAAACATGCTATATTAGACTCTTAAAAAAAGAAATGCTAAATGACTCCAAACAAACATTTAAAAATTCACTTTCATTTAAAATTATCTTTTTAGCCCTAGCCAGTTTGGCTCAATGGCTAGAGTATCAGCCTGTGGACTGAAGGGTCCAGGGTTCAATTCCAGCCAAGGGCACATGCCTGGATTGTGGGCTTAATTCCCAGTGGGGGGCGTGCAGGAGGCAGCTGATCAATGATTCTCTCTCATCACTGATGTTTCTATCTCCCTCTCTGAAATCAATAAAAATATATTTAAAAAAATAAATAATAAAAAAATAAAATTAATTTTATATGTAATGTTATTTTGAAGCATATTTTGTTTGCCCTAGGATACACTAAAAAATAGTATTTTGTAACCTAGTCCTTTGGGAATATAGTCAAAATGTTAAATTAGTGATTCATTAATTGTGCTTCAATAAAGAAAGATACAAAGCCTGGCCAGTGTGGCTCAGTGGTTGAGCAATGATCCATGAACCAGAAAGTAACGGTTCATTTCCCAGTCAGGGCACATGCTCGGGTTGCTGGATAGATCCCCAGTAGGGAGCTTGCAGGATGCAGCGGATCAATGATTCTTTCTGATCATTGATGTTCCTATCTCTCTCTCCCTCTCCCTTCCTCTCTAAAATTTAAAAAGAAGAAGAAAAAAAGAGCTACAGAGATAAGATGACTATATCTATGAAGTGGCATAAATGGTTAACTAGTTATTCGATAGTGAATACAACATGTTTCACTATCAGGACTATATAAGTTGACAAACAGAACCATTGAATACTTTAAGGAGAAATAAAAAATAATCAATTTATGATTAAAACTGCTCCAGAAAAATACGTCATTAAAAAAGCATCAATTTTATATAGTTAATATCCTAACCCTACCTTGAAGAAAACTCTGCTGTAAATTGTAATAAGGCATCTCCTTCATTTTCTGCGTTTTCTGGCACTAAAAAACAAACAAAAGAAAAAACAAAAACAAAAACAAAAAAAACAAATAGACACAAAAAACAAACCACATAACATCTAATCCCACATATAAGAAATATATTTAATCAATAAAGAGAAAATAAGATTAAGTTTTAGTTTCTGTGATATATCTGGGGAGACATTTTACCTTATATACATTAGGAGATTTCATCAAATCTTGAGAAAGAAACTTAAAAAAATCCCAAGCTCATAAATTTTGGAAAAACAACTGACACAATCTTGTTAATAGGCAATTAAAACATGTGCCAGGCATCACTCAGAATTTCAATGTTTTCTTGAAATGACATCTTGTGATTAAATTATATAAAAAGAATCTCAATTTATTTTAAAGACCTATTAATCAAGAAAATCGTCAATTTAATGCAAATATACCTATTTCTGCCCCCAGGAATTCCCTAATTTCAGAGTAAATGAGCCATTTAAGAACTTATTTTAAGGATCATTTTGCATATAGCAACCACTTATGATTCTACAGTATGTATCTTATAAGGTGTAAGTGAGGGAGATAGCACATTTATTTATTTATTTATTCTTCCAAAGATGAGTACCAGTGAATGGAAAAGTAATACTACTATTGTTTTTGTTTTTGGAGATTTCGTCAATTTAATTACAAGATTTAAAAAATACAACTTAATGCTTAATTCATTAAAATATTTAAATAGTAAAAATTTTGATATCTCTAGTAACATGTGGGGAAACAACTGCAGTCACAGAAAGTCCAGCTATTTGTTTTTCAAACTCTAGGTTTAAAGTAAAGGGACAGATTCTTGGCTAATTACACATGTGAAACAAGTTACATTTCCTTGCATTTTAATGAATTTTACTAAAGCATTGAAAATCAGTAGGCCTAATAAAATTAAAACTCAAGAGGCTCTAGTTCTAATGAATAATGCCTATTTGTTATATTTTCTCTTTCCAAACCCGAAAGTCAGTAAGAAACTTTTAAGTTCACTACCCTTAATAAGTTTTTGCAATAAAAGGGAGCATTATAATGCCGGACCCAAAGAGCTATTAATACTCACTCATTGGAGATTTTCTCAGGGCAGTTGACGCCATGCCGAATACCTCTCCATCATCCACCCCAAATTCAGGAGCATCTTCAAAGTCATCTCCATCACTATCACTAACCATATGAACATCGGTGCTTTGCTATTTAAGGAAATCAAATTTCAAAATATAAGTTATGCAATCACATTTAACATTATAAAAGCTTTACTAAATAAGGAGCCATTTGTTAGAGCAAAGCTTAATATTTTTCAGTTTAAGGCTTATATATATTTCTAAACTTGCTGTGATACCCCTAGATAAAGATTGCAGATGGAGGGAAAATAAAAAGTGCTTACAAACTTACTGAAGACAGGAACTTTTGTCTATTTCATCCCTAGCCTATAGTAACACAATTAAGTGCTCAATAAGTAATTGCTCAAAAAATGAGGGGACAGGTACAATTGGAGAGGTCAGAGACAAAGTAAGCTATATGAGATTTTATAAAGTTCGCACTAATCTATGTTTGTCAGGGGTATGTTTGAAAAGCAAGGGTAGCATTTTCAAACTTGGCACTTCCTTACTGCAATGGTTCTCAAAATTTTCATTAGTAAAATATGGCACACTATCCTCACAGTATTATTGAAAGATAACATAAAATACACTGTGAAATTTCTATCTTTTAAAATATGGTGTGCTGTGTACTTAAGTTATGAAAATGGGGAAACTATTTGATCCTTTAGTCAATGCAGAGGAGCCTAACTTAGAGATAAATATTTGCCAGAAAAGCATTAAGAGAAACATAGAATCAAAGACTCATAAAACTTAGCTAGATGGGATATTAGAGTTCAGCCCGTTAAGAATCAGATTTTAAAGCTAGAAGGGATTTTAAAGATCTCTCATCAATGATTTTCAAATTTCTTTTCACAGGGTTACCCAGCCCCAAGCAAAACATTCTGCAAAATTATAATGCATACAATATATGAAAAGTAAGGCCACTCTGATGGATGCAGGGAGAGGGCAATTGGGAGCCTAATGCTCCTGCATTTGGCCTTTTCTTCCTCCTATCCCTTCGACAGCTGGGGTATCTCTGATGGCTCTCAGGACACTATGGAACAATTTTAAAAACCACTGACCTAGTGAGTCTAACAGCTCCAAATGAAGAAGGCAAAACATTTACTCCATTTGGCTCAGTAGGTTTAGCATTTCTTCCTTGGGCATAACCAAGCATTAATGCCCAGAATTGTTTAAGATTTTCCCTCTTATTTCAAAGATAGTTTTCTCAATGGTTTGAATAGAGAAGGTAATGAACATGTACTTATTGGATGAATAAAGATGAATGGCCCTGGCCCTAAGCAGTCTATCTGCTATCCTGACTATACCATTATTTCTTACAGAAGCCTTGGTTATATTTGTGATCCTAATCCTACTTTAGTGTTTTGCTTTGTAGAGCCAAGACCTCTTCCTGATTTTAACAGTTCAACAGCTTAAATATTTAAAAAACCCTTTTCATTTCAAGGCAGTGAGGGAGCCCCCTCCGTAAAACAATACTTTTACTAAGACCACAACTGTGCTTGAATTCCCTCGGTATTTCAGGCAGGCAAATATCTGGAGTATGAAGTTCACTTGAACTTCGAGACTCAGTCTTAAACAGGTAAAGGCTCAAAACCTTAAAGATACATTATGTGTTCCTTTAGGATGCTCATTCAGGCTCACAGGCAAGAGGAAATAAACAAAAGGCCAGTATGACAAACTTCCTCACATCCTCTATTAGCTAAGCTATCATCTTAGCCTTCGATTAAATCTTGCCTCGTACTCACCCCTTACTTTAAGAGGCATCAGGTTAAATAGGAGGGTTGGAGAACACAGACAAAAAGAAAGGGATTATTCTATGTATCATCTTTATTTCTCACCCCCTTCACTTTAGTCCCCATATCGATCCTCTTTCTCTGATTTCAGTTTTCAATTAAATAGCAGTCCCTTTCCATAACAACAGTACTTAACCTCATATTAGGATGGTGATTTTAATTTTGTGCCTATGTAACCCATTATTCATCTTGTCTTCACAAAGTATAGCGTTCCCAAATCTCTGAAGAGCCCAAGAAAGTGAAATCCTACGACGATAACATCTTCAAAGGAGGTATCTAAAAAGTCAATTTTGTTGAAAAAGTATATTTCAAATATGAATTATTGAAGTATCTGCAAGAATGAGCTACTTAATTATGTATAAGGAACTCCCAATCTCCTTACATTTTCTTATCAGCCATCAAACAGGTTAGGAAAAGCTTTTTCTAAAAAATGAGATAAACAACCTTTTTATCATTAATGTTTGCTGATGCTAATAATAATCTCTTGGTTCAGTGATGGCTGTCCTAAAATTCTTTAAATACAAACAAATAACCTATTTATTCAGAATTTTAAAAACATCTAAAAATTTTGATTCTATTTTAGCTACTTATTACATTAATTTATTCCTTTTATCATTTAACAAATATTTATAAACTCCTACTAAGTGCTACACTGATTGGATCCATGTGAAAGATATAGATTATGGTCTCTCAAGGAACACCATATAAAATATAAAGATAATTATAATACCTAGTGATAAGTATTATGACAGATAAGTTCAGAGGGCAGCATTTAATGCACTGGAGGGATCAGGGCAAACTTCCTAGAGGAGATAATAACCAAACTGCTTGAGATAAAAATTTAGGATTCAGATATACTTGGCACTAAGGCAAGCTTAAAACTGAAGCAGATATTCCTTTCACCAACTACTTATTATATCAAAACACCAGGTTAGAAGTTAGGGAAACTTATAATCAAAGACTCATAAAACTTAGCTAGATGGGATATTAGAGTTCAGCCCGTTAAGAATCAGATTTTAAAGCTTTAAGGGATTTTAAAGATAAAACATAGTCCCAGCCTTCAAGAAATTTCTATCTAAAGGAAGGCATATTTAGTTGCAAATATGTCTTTTTCAATGTGATGAGAGGTACAACAAAAGATTAAGCAAAGGCTATTGGAAAATAAAGGAGAGAGTGATTAGTTACTCTAGGACCAGTGAAGAAGACTGTGTAAGGCTTCACATAAGTGCTACTATTTAACCCATACCTTAAAAAAAGATACCAATGTTGTGGAGCATGTGTAATGGAAATTTGATGGGGAGGGAGTTGTACTCTAAGCAGACAAAAAAACTCAAGCAAGCAATTGGATTTTTTAAAAAATATATTTTATTGATTTTTTTACAGAGAGGAAGGGAGAGGGATTGAGAGTTAGAAACACTGATGAGGGAGAAACATCGATCAGCTGCCTCCTGCACACTTCCTACTGGGTATGTGCCCGCAACCAAGGTACATGCCCTTGACCGGAATCAAACCTGGGACCCTTGAGTCCATAGGCCAATGCTCTATCCACTGAGCCAAACCGGTTAGGGCAGCAATTGGATATTTTAAAAAATCAATAAAGAATCCAGCAAAGCAAATGGAATCATTAGCTCTAGGCATGAAAGAGGAATGTGGACTGGCAGGAAGGACAAAAGGTTTGATGGGACTAGATGTGGCAGTCCTAAAATCAGCACACTAAGGTATCTGGACTATACTCGGATGGCAATAGGGGAAGCACTAAAGGTTTTTAGGCAGGAACTGTTCGAGGGAATAACTGATGGCTGTGTGTGTGTTTGGGGTAGTATGGTGGCATAATGGCAGATTAGACTTGAGGACATGAGAAAGGAGACTTAATTTCAAAGTTGCAAGTGAGAGAACTCAAGAACCTATATTTGAGCCGTAGCAGTAGGAATTGAATGAAGGGGACAGACTTAAAATAATATACTTCAGCAGAACTGATAGGAACTGTTGACCAGTTAGACTTAACGATCAAGAAAAAAAGAAAGATTAAAAGAAAAGTAAGAGGTGAATATGACACCAAGATTTGGGTAACTGAGTGGGTAGATACCGTTAGGTCCGGGGAGTGGGGAGGCTGAGACCAGTTCTCAGAATTTGAGGAAGCTCTAGGATGTCTAGGTAAAAACATCCAGTAGGTAGCTGGAAAAAAAAAATCTTACCAGCTCAGGAGAGAGGCCCAGAAAACATTTAAATTTGGAAGTCATCAGTATATAAATAATAATGAAAATGAATACGATCAATCAGTTAAAAAATAAAGAAATAAGAGTGATAAAGATAAGAGTTTACAGAATATATAAATATTTCAATTGGCAAAGGAAGAGAAACAGTAAACAGAATAGAGAGATAAGCTGTCAAAGATTAGAAAGTCAATTGAAAGAAAATCTTAGAAGCAAGGTCTGAGAAAATTTCAATAGACAATAACTGTAAATAGGTTCAATAGGATTGTAATTAAGAAAGAGGTAACTATTATATTATGACAAGAAAACCACCACAAAAAGTATCTGAATTTATAACCAAAACACCTGGTATTGAATACCATTTTCCTTTATATGACTTTCAGCAAGTGTCTTTGCTCCCCACTGTAGAATGTGACTAATACTGACCCACAAAGGTGGCCGTGAAAAAAAAGAGACAGCATAGCATGGTACCTGTTAACATTAACAAAAACTATTATCTGACTCTAATGGTTAAATTCAATTATAGTCACATGGTAGAAAGAAGCCAAGTTGTAATGAGTTAAGTGAATAGAAAATGAAGAAATAGAGTTATCTGGTGTAGATTACCTCAAGAAGCCTGGCTGTGAACAAAGGAAAGATGAAGCTAAAGCCTGAGGGGGGAAATTGGGTTTGAAGGAATATCTATATCTATCTATCTATCTATCTATCTATCTATCTATCTATCTATCTATCTATCTAGAGTTTTGGATATGTTTTTAGGATGAAGAAAAAGAACCAAGAGAGAGGGGGAGGATAAAAATGCAAGAAAGATCCCTTACCCCTCCCACCTGTTGGAGAGGTTATAGTGGGGCTAGAATCAAGATAATGGTCAGAACAAAAACTCTAATAGCAAGAAACTTCTCAACTAACAAATTAGGGTAACAAATTTGATGCTGATATAAAAAATACACTATCTGAGCAGAACAAAGGAAAGGGTAATACAAATCCTGATGTATGGGAAAGAATAGCAAGTCCCTCGGTGACAGGACTACACAGTTTTGGGCTTGGGGTGACAATGAGCATTAACATGTGAGGAGATAGATTTTGGAGGAGATGTGGAAAGTTCACTTTTGTAGAGAGTGAACCTGCAGTGTGCATTCAGAGATGTTCAAGAGGAACTGGATTACTATGCAGCTTGTCTGCCCATAGTTCAGGAAGCAATAGTATGTGGCACTGCACCACAAGCAGACAAGCTAAGTATTTGTCTAACCATGTTTTAAAAATTGGAATGCAGATTTTTGGCAATTATCTGCATTCAATTTCCTCCCCTCTCCCCCTCCTTCCCTCCTCTCTCTCTATCTCTCTATCTCTCTCTCCCCGCAGGGGGTCAGCATAAGCTAACTCCTTTATTGAAGACTTTGCTCTGTTCACAGCCATATTCCCAGCACTTAGACCAGTACCAGGCATGGAGTAGGTAGGAATCAGAATTTAGTGAATGAATTTTTTGTCACTTAAACCAAAAGCTATGTATCATTCTTATTTCTTCCCTCTCTCTTTTCTCATACAGATCCATCCTATCAGTTACCAGTCCTACTGATTTCCCCTTCCAAATATTTCCTGAATTCATATCCTTCTCTCTTTTTACTAAGTATGTTCTAGTTCAGGATCTTATTATCTTTTGCAGTACTAGTAAAATAGGTTCATATCTGATTTCTCTGTCTGTAGTCTTGCTTCCCTTACATCTAATCTCTGCACAGCAGAAAAACAAAACAAAAACCATTCCTCACCTAACACCCTACTATGGCTTCCCAGAGTTCAAATCCCTCCCTAGACATACAAGCCCAACTCACCTTAGTCTCATCTCTTATCTTTCTGTGTCCCATTTTATTTTGCACAAACACCAAACTGTACTCATTTCTTCCCATTTACTAATCAGATTGTGCTGTTTCCTCTTAATGGAATACTCTTTCCATGTTTCTTCATTTGGTTGACTGTGACTCACTCTTTATAATTCTACTAGAGGTCTGGTGAACAAATTCATGCATGAGTGGGGTCCCTTGGCCTAGCTGGCAATAGTGGCTAATCGAGGCCTGTCTCGCCCAGTTCTGATGGGGCCAATCGGGGCCGGCCGGGAGAAGGGACCGTGGGAGGTTGGCCGGCTGTGGGAGGTTGACTATGGGAGCACACAGACCACCAGGTAGCAGGTCCTGCGTTGAGCGTCTGCCCCCTGGTGGTTAGTGTGTGTCATAGCGACTGGTCGACCAGTCATAATGGTTTCTTAGGCTTTTATATATATAGATTTGGATGTCAACTCCTCTAATCTTCCTTTTTAAAGAAAAAAACATTCATTCACAAATACTCTTTTGTGGCTGGTATGTACCAGGCACTACACTAGGTGTTAGGGCTAGAGGTGAACTATAATAACACTCAGCCCCACAAAGACACATACACAGAGACATCACACACACAAACATGTTCAATCTGATCAGGCCCTCGTCTTTGTTTCCATAGCACCCTATGTACACTGATTGCTATCACTGCATTTATTGCAATATGTCATTATTATTAGTTTACTAATCTATTACCTTTGACTCTGAGCATCTTGGTATAGGTACATTGTTATTCATCTTTGCACAATGCCTGGTTCACAGAAGGTGTACTCACTCACTGAGTTAAAGAACCTTCAGAATCAATCCTAATAAATGTACTCAATCCTAATTAATAGTCAGCAGCAAAGAAAATGCCTTTGTTAAACTGACAGTTCTACGTAAAAATCATTTTAACCAATCCACCTGAATTCTGTCTGCTGAAACATGAAACTTACAGAACAAGAAAGACCACATTAGCCATAACCTTGCATGGAAAGTTTCTGCCTTAAAGAATTTACTGAAGAAAAAAAAAAGAATTTACTGAGACTTTATTCACGCTACATTAACTTTATCTATTCATTGCTGTGGCCAATAAAAAAGAATAGGAAGTGGGCAGGTGTGTGGAGGATAGGCCCTCTGTTCACTGAAAAGCTGGCTAACAGGCTTACCTCCTCAGACTGCTCCCGGGTCTGTGCAGGTGAAGATCTCCTTCCCACTGTCAGTCGATGGCATGGGTAAGAGAGCCCCGATTCAGCAAGACACATCTGCAAAAAGTAGAATCCATCATTTGTAAACAAAATGAGGCATGTTTTACAAAAGGTTTTTACTTCTGGGACATTTTTTATTATTTCTGAAGCTACATTAGAAAGATCACTCTAGTAGCCCAGGTATTACATTACCAGGAAGTCTCTTAAAATTTGAAAATTTTTCCATATATTAATGTTACAATAGTTGAGGCTATTTATTATTCATTAGACAATAGACTTGGGCTACAGGAAACTGTGACAAGCCTAAAATAAACCTATCATATACATATCCCTCCCCCTTAACATGTCTGTTACCTTTCTAATTAGCAGCATAATACCTCAGTTTCCGAATTCTGAGAGAGGTGCTCTATAAATCTTTTTTGGAGGTTAGTGATGGATTTTTTTAAAAAGGTTTCCACACATCATAACTATGTTGTTTGTGCTTTAGTTATTATTAATCTAAAATTTCAGATCATTATTATAGCTTATGAATCTATAATGTCTGTAAAGAACCTAGCACATGTTCAGTTTACTGTCCTTGTTACCACTGTGATTTAAAACACTACCCAGAGAATTTGCCTAGTTTAGCCTAAAGCAATATATATTTACTTCTATTAAAGTTTACAGTGGGTCACATTTTAAATATTTTGAAGTTTAAATTAAATTTAGGCAAATATGAGGAAATACGAGTGCACGTTACTGTTGTCTATATAGAAGAATTAAAACAATATTAAATAGCCAACAGAAGTGTTTTTCATGAAAAAAAATGTGTATTTAATGTAGCAATTATGTAAGGTGAAGTTTCTTTTATTATTATTAGAATATCCAATAGCATACTAAAAACATCCATTAGTAACTTTTGAGGAGGTGTGGATTAAACTGAGGAAACCCAAATATCTGTAAATTCATCTGGTTCAAGGTCTTGTTTGTTTTTGCATCTAGATGTTTTGGAATTATACTTTAAAAATTCTAGAAGACCTGATTGATTTTTTAAAACAATATTTTTATAAATTGATTTCAGAGAGGAAGGGAGAGGGAAAGATAGAAATATCAATGGTGAGAAAGAATCATCAATCAGCTGTCTCCCACACGCCCCCTACTGGTGATGAAGCCCACAACCCGGGCATGTGCCCTGACCAGGAACCAAACCATGACCTCCTGGTTCGTAGGTCAATGCTCAACCACTGAGCAACACTGGCCAGGCTGATTGATTTTTTTTAAAGCAAAAATGCATTGATTTTGTCATTTTTATTCAATCATATTCATCAACATAATTGTCATAATTAGCTCAATCTATTTCATTTCAGAACAAATAAAATCAAAGCTAAAATGGACAAGAAGTATAGGTTAAATTTCAAGCCAAGTTACCTTCACAATATTTTTCATTTGAAAAATGTCCTCCACCCCTACCATGAAATCCTCTGGTAATCAAATACTAATGATGGTAAACATCACTGACAATCAGAAACAGTGTAGTGTAATGGAAAGAGACTTGGAAAAATCTCTATTCAAGTACCACTTCGACTCCTGATCTTTGGATAGTCATTTCTCTATTTTAAGCTAGAGTTTCCTTATTTATGAATTCAGGTGAGTAATCCCTGACCTAACTGTCTCAAAGGACTCTTGAAAGCGTTAAATGTAATAAGGTAAGTAAAAGTTGGCTTTGAAACTATAGTGACATAGGCAGAAGAGCTGTTATCATTCCAATGGTCATTATTTTTAGGACCTGGAGAAGGAAATGGTGATTAACTTCCCAATGTGACTAGCCTACCTTTGCATTCGGCCCAGTCACAGGAGGAAATGCTCACTGAAAGTACATGGTTCTACAAATGGTGGTTCCTAAAAGGGCTTGTCTCTAAGTTATATACATTAACCATCTCATTCCTCAAAAAATTAAAAATGGAGCTCCTATTTGACCCAGTAATCCCACTTCTAGGAATATATCCCAAGAAAACAGAAACACCAAGAGATATATGCACTTCTATGTTCACAGCAGCACAATTTACCATAGCTAAGATTTGGAAACAGCCTAAGGGCCCATCAGCAGATGAATGGATTAAAAACCTGTGGTACATCTACACAATGGAATAGTATGCTGCTGTAAAAAATAAGGAACTCTTACCATTTGCAACAGCATGGACAAACCTGGAGAGTATTATGCTAAGCGAAATAAGCCAGTCAGAGAAATATAAATATCACATGATCTCACTCATTTGTGGAATATAATGAACCACATAAACTGATGAACAAAAATAGAGCTGGGGGAAAAAATACTTTAGAATATAAGTAATCCTGTTATTTGCCCCCAGGCTCGCAGCCCCAGCTTGTGCCCCCAGCCTCACAGCCCCGCCTCGCACCCCGCTGTGGCCTGGTGCTGCCCCCTCAACTATTCCACCATCCCACCTACTAGGTGGTTGATCAGGGCTGGAACCCCTGCCCAGCTCCCTCAGCGCCTGGGAGCTAGGAGGCAGCCCCGCCTCCCACCGTTGCCACTCTTTCTGGTCTGCAGGACGATTGTGGGGGGTTGGGGGGATCAGCTCCCTCAGCACCTGGGAGCTGGGTGGCAGCCCCAGCCCTGCCCCCCGCTGCTGGTCGCCATCTGCAGGGCAATCGGGCCCCTGCTCACACCCATCTTGGCCTGGCACTGCCAGCTCACCTGCTCCACCATCCCACCATGGTCCCACTCTTTTCAGGGCCCATCAGGGCCGGAAGTGCCTCCACTGCTGCCAACACCTGCCATGTTCCGTGCGGCCCCCTGGTGGTCAGCGCATGTCATAGCAAGCGGTCAAACTTCTGGTCGAACAATTTGCATATTAGGCTTTTTATTATATATGCTTGTAAAAAAATTAAAAATTAAATAAAAACATTAACCATCTCAATAGCTACTAATCATTCCTGAGGAGAGTGGCTAGCACTTTCTCCTTGGCCTACAGCTAACCAAATAAACCTCTGCATCACTATTTCAGGTCCTAGTAATCACAATGCACTACGGAAATTAAAAGATCAAGAATTTCTGATTGACTATATACCCAGTATTGATTAACTATAAGGCACAGTATCTATCCTAAGGGAACATATATATTAGTTAGGGAGACAAGAGATACACATAGGAACAGGTACAGAAAAAGGAATACAAGTGAGTAAAGATGGGATTATATATCCACCAGGGAGTCTCTTTAGGGCTAGGAAACCCTTGGAGGTGCAATAGTAAGTAAAAGAGTGATTTCAAAAAGTTCGGGCTAAAATAAATGTTTACTGGGACTCATCACCTAAACTTATATAAAAGATGTGAGTGAAGTCAGAAGGCTGAGGTTTCAGGCTCACTAAATCTTTCAATTGTCCAATAACTATGGGCAAAATCACTTGAAATTTCTGTACTTCAGTTTTCTTACAAAATGATGTATTTCAGCCTGTCCTTAATTTACAAAATATGGTAATACAATCTGTTCTATCTCCCTCACATAGCTGGTATTCTGAGAAGATCCAATGAGATAATGTTTATGCAACCAAATGGTTATGTAATTGTAAAAGATATATATTATTATCATTGGGGTATTTATTATGCATAAGCTAAGGAAAAAAGATTAGGGCTGTAGGTTTGTTTGACTTTATAGTTGAAGAGGGCCATCTTTAAAATTTTAGATTTACAGACTATATTAGTTAATTAACTTATACATTATAGTAATCTTTCAATCACAATACTGTTTTAAACAATACAATGAAAGACTATGACTCATTTTCAAAATCTATTTTCTGGCCATGTTGGACTATAATTCTTTGACTTTCTGTCATCACACATGCAGAGATTAGAGATTTAAAATAGGCTCACAAAATAAAAATAAAGTTAAAGCAAGATTCTTTTATTTTATTATTTAATTCTACACCCTTACATAAATGATGCACATTTGGTAGTATAATCTTCTGGATGCTTAGGAATGTGGAGAGGTTGAGGGAAACCTAAAATTTTCATGCCTAAAATTTCACTAATTGATCCTACAAAAACAAACTCCAAGACCTTCTATCTCTATATACAAAAGCCCAAGTGACTGAACAACCAATCGACAGGTTGCTATGACAGGCACTGACCACCAGGGGACAGATGCCCAACACACAGGATCAAGCTCCCTCCTGTCTGGATTGGGCCTGTGGGGATCGGGCTGAACCCGGCTCTCCAACATCCCCCAAGGGATCCTGGGTTGCAAGAGGGTACAGGCCAGGCGAGGGACCCCACCCTGCTGATCCGCCCTGCTCTGTGTGTGATGGGACGGTGTCCCAACTCCCCTATCGGCCCTACTCTGTGAGTGACAGGGGGGAGCTCCCCAACCCCCTGATGGGCCCTGCTGTGTGCGTGACAGGGGAGATTGGGCCTGCCCTCTGCCACCTGGGAGCAGGCCTAAGCCAGCAGGTCTTTATCTCCCGAGAGGTCCCAGACTGCAAGAGGGCACAGGCCAGTCTGAGGGACCCCCCTCCCCCCAAGTGCACAAATTTTTGTGCACCGGGCCTCTAGTATACATATAAAAGCCTGAACAACAGTCCAACCCATAGCTATGATGCACACTGACCACCACGGGGCAGATGCTCAATGCAGGAGCTGCCAAGCTGCAGTGACTTAGCTGCTGTGGTTCTTGGGTGACGCACACGGAACCAGAGAGGAGGGAGCCCAATTCCGGGGTGTGTCACACGAGAACTGCCCTCTCGCAATCCAAGATCCCTTGGAGGATGTCCAAGAGCTGGTTTTGGCCCAATCCCCATGGCCAGGCCAGGGACCCCACCAGTGTACAAATCTATGCACCACACCTCTAGTTCAACAATAAAACCAATCAAGCAATATATAATCTTGCTTTAACTTTATTTTGAATTTGTGAGCCTATTTTGAATCTCTAACCTCTAAAAGTGTGATGACAGAAAGTCAAAGAATTACAGTCCAAATACAGATCTGTGAGGTCAGATTTTCTTCCTGTTTTTCAACCAAAACAATAGAGAACAACAGATTAAATGGAGAAAATATGAGAATCTGCTTGTCTTCTATGAAGCCAGATATTAAGGGAATTTGTAAAAGTGTAAAACATCATTCACTCACTACTTTTATTTTTTGGAAAATTTTCATAAGAAAATGCTATTTATATTCATATGTAGTGGATTTATTGTTGATATCTTAAATACTTTTTTCAATGTTAATTTTGAATGACAAATGTCAATAAATATAACCCATATAAACAAAAACTCTTTAGAGGTCTTTGATGATGTTTTTCTCAAATTCACAATCCAAAAACAGTTATCATTCACTGAACTATGCCATATGTGCAGATAAAACTAATTTTCATAAACAATGGAAATTTGAAATAACTGAGAAGCCCAAAAAACCACATTGTTTTGTGAAGTTTTAGAACCTTCTCAATGTCTCCCCTTATATAATTAAGAAAGCATACAATGTTTTCCTTATAAACAAATTAAAATGAAATATAGGATAATGTGCATAAGACAACTTCTGTAAACCATTATAATTAATCATGGGCTATCTTTGACAAGTCCTTGACACAGTATTATTACTCTTTTAAGTTTGTGCCTCAGGTTAAACATAAGACCTTTCTTAATAATGCTTTCTTTAAAAATATGAATTAGCATATATGCATAAAACAGGGACACAGACAATAATGTGGTGAAGGCCTAGGGGGTGGGGACAGGTGGAGGAAGGAAAAGTGGGGGAAATGGGGACATCTGTAATAGAGTCAACAATGAAAAAAGGCAAATAAAAATATGAATTAGTTTTTGAGAAGAATTTTTTTTAAAATCCTCACTGGGGATATGCTTATTAATTTTACACAGAAGGGAAGAGGGAGGGATGAATGGAGGGAGGAAGAGAGAGAGGAGGGGAGAGAGAGAGAGAAACACTGATGTGAGAAACATAGATCAGTTACCTTTCATATGTGTCCTGACCAGGGATCGAACCAGCAACCTAGGTATGTACCCTGACCGAAATCAAATATTCAATCTTTTGATGTATGGGATGATGCTCCAACCAACTGAACCACACTGCCCAGAGCTGAAAGAGTTTTTTATTTTTAAAGTTTTGCCTTCTTCCAAATACATATTTATAGCCTGTCTTTCTTCCTTATTGTGATGACAAACATGAAGATATTTTAAGAGTACTGGCCCAGAATTTAGAAGACTAAGTTAGGGGGCAGTCATTGGGAGCCTTAATATACTCTTTTATAAAATACGTGAGCAACCCATATGAATGATCTCTAAGATCCCTTCCAGCTCTAATGGACAATAATCTTTTTTTTTTTCCTTGTTTAAAATATTACAAATAGTAGTACATCTGTCTCCTTTTTCTCCCCATTGACCTTCCCCCGGCCTCCCCTACCCCCGGCAAATGCCCTTAACCGCCCCCCGCCCCCGTGTCTTATGTCCATTGGTTATGCTTATATGCATGCATATAAGCCCTTGGATTGATCTCTTAACCCCCCCAACTGCCAACACTCCAGTCTTCCCTCTGTAATTTGACAGTCTGTTCAATGCTTCTCTGCCTCTGTAACTATCCTTTTGTTCATTAGGTTATAATGTTCTTTATTATCCATAAATGAGTAGATCATGTGGTATTTTTCTTTCACTGCCTGGCTTATTTCACTTAGCATAATGCTCTCCAGTTCCATCCATGCTGCTGCAAATGGTAAGAATTCCTTCTTTTTTATAGCAGCATAGTATTCCATTGTGTAGATGTATCATAGTTTTCTAATCCACTCATCTGCTAATGGGCACTTAGGATGTTTCCCAATCTTAGCTGTGGTGAATTGTGTGTGAATGGGCAATTTTCATTTTTT
>NW_006290028.1:599697-602005 GCF_000327345.1 Myotis davidii | reverse complement strand
TTGTTATGGTTTCCCATCTTACATTCAAGTCCTTAAGCAATTTTGAGTTTGTTTTTGTGTATGGTGTAAGATGGTGATCTAGTTTCATTTTTTTGCGTGTATATGACCAAAGTTCCCAGCACCATTTATTAAAGAGACTGTTTTGACTCCATTGTATGCTCTTGCCTCCTTTGTCAAATATTAATTGAGTATAATGGCTTGGGTCAATTTCTGGATCCTCTATTCAGTTCCGTTGGTCTGTATGTCTGTTCTTGTGCCAGTACCAGGCAGTTTTGAGAACCATGGCTTGGTAATATAGTTTGATGTCTGATATTGTGATCCTCCAACATTGTTCTTCTTTCGCAGGACAACTGTGGCTACTCGGGGTCTGTTTTTATTCCAGATGAATTTTTGGAGAGTTTGTTCTAGATCTTTGAAATATGCCTTTGGTATTTTAATAGGTATTGCATTGAATCTATAGATTTATTTAGGTAGTATGGACATTTTGATGTTGATTCTACTGATCCATGAACATGGGATGTTCTTCCATTTGTTTATGTCTTCCTCTATCTCTTTTTTCAATGTCCTGTAGTTTTCTGAGTACAGGTCTTTTACGTCCTTGGTTAAGTTTATTCCTAGGTATCTTAGTTTTTTTGGTGTAACGGTAAATGGGATTTTTTTTCCTTCATTTCTCTTTCTGTGAGTTCATTATTGGTGTATAAAAAGGCCATAGATTTCTGGGCGTTAATTTTGTATCCTGCTACATTACCAAATTCATTTGTTAGGTCTAGTAGTGGTTTTCTTTTGTAAAACATATCTTATTGATTTTTTACAGAGAGGAAGGGAGAGGAATAGAGAGTCCGAAACATCGATGAGAGAGAAACATCGATCAGCTAGCTGCCTTCTGCACACTCCCCACTGGGTATGTGCCTGCAACAAAGGTACATGCCCTTAACCAGAATCAAACTTGGGTCCCTTGATCCGCAGGTCGACGCTCTATCCACTGAGCCAAACCGGCTAGGGCAGGTCTAGTTTTTTGATGGAGTCTTTGGGGTTTTCTATGTATAGTATCATATCATCTGCAAATAAGGATAGTTTTACTTCTTTTCCAATTTGCTTGCCTTTCATTTCTTTTCCTTGTCTGATCGCTATGGCTGGTACTTCCAGTACTATGTCAAACAGGAGTGGTGAAAGGGGGCCTCCTTGTCTTGTTCCAGTTCTTAGGGGAAATGGTTGTAGCTTTTGCCCATTGAATATGATGTTGGCTGTAGGTTTGTCACATAGGGCTTTTATTATGTTGAGGCATGATTCCTCTATTCCCACTTTACTGAGAGTTTTTATCAAGAAAGGGTTTTGGATTTTGTCAAATGCTTTTACTGCATCAATTGATATGATTATGTGATTTTTGTCTCTCAGTTTGTTTATGAGATGTATCACATTTATTGATTTGCGGATATTGTATCATCCTTACATTGCTGAAATAAATCCCACTTGGTCACGGTGTATGATCTTTCTAATGTATTGCTAAATCCGATTTGCTAAAATTTGGTTGAGGTTTTTAGCATCTATGTTCATCAAGGATATTGGCCTGTAGTTCTCTTTTTGTGGTGTCTTGATCTGGTTTTGGAATTAGGGTAATGCTGGCTTCATAGAGAGAACTTGGGGAAGTGTGCCTTCCTCTTGAATTTTTTGGAATAGTCTGAGTAGGACAGCTTTTAGTTCTTCTTTGAATGGTTTGTAGAACTCCGCTGTAAAGCCGTCCAAACCAAGGTTTTTGTTTGCTGGAAGATTTTTGATCGCTGTTTCAATTCCTACGGTGGTTATCGGCCTATTCAGGTTTTTTGATTCTTCTCGGTTGAGTTTTGGAAGATTGTATTTTTCAAATATGTCCATTTCATCTAGGTTGTCCTTTTTGTTGGAATAGAGTTGTTCATAGTATTTTTTCACAATTGTTTGTATTTCTGTGGGATCGGTTGTTATTTCACCTCCTTAATTTCTGATTTTGTTTATTTGTGTCCTCTCTCTTTGCTTCTTGGTGAGCCTGGCTAGAGGTGTATCAATCTTGTTTATCCTTTCAAAGAACCAGCTCTTGGTTTTGTTGATCTTTTGTATTGGTTTTTTGGTCTGGATGTCATTTATCTCCGCTCTGATCTTTATTATTTCCTTCCTCCTGTTTACACTGGGCTTTTCTTGTTGCTCTCTTTCTAACTCTTTGAGTTGTAGGGTTAGATAATTTATTACCATTGTTTCTTGTTTTTTTTGAGGTAGGCCTGTAGAGCTATGAGCTTTCCTCTCAAGACTGCTTTTCCTGTGTCCCATAGATTTTGTA
>NW_006290028.1:592249-598611 GCF_000327345.1 Myotis davidii | reverse complement strand
CCCCCCCCCCCTCTTTTAAATTTTTTTTTTCTAGATGCTGCTCTGCTTGAGTATTTTTTCCTACCTTGTCTTCTAGCTCACTGATGTGGTCCGCTGCTTCTTCTAGTCTACTGTTGACGCTTTCTATTGAGTTCCTTATAGAAATGTCATTTTTCATTTCTTCTTGGTTCTTCCTCATTTCCTCTTGATATTTACACATATTGTTGAAGTTGTCTTCCATTCTTGCCAGCAACGTTATGACCATTTCTCTGAGTTCTTTTTCTGACATATTGCTTGCCTTCATTTCATTTACTTCCTTTTCTGGTGATGCCTCCTTTTCTTTCACATGCGAGCTGTTTCTCTGTCTCCCCATGATCTCTCTTCTCTGGGTGTCTGGTTTTGTAGCTCTCTCTCTCTCCTTTCCTAGGTGAAATCTGACCTGTCTGTGAGAAGGTGCAGAGCTCCTCCGAGTCCACGTATTCGTGCTGCTAGAGATCCGGTGTTCCTAGGTTCACAGCTGTTCCCTGGGTGTTGTTGTTGTAGATTCCCCGGCATGTAAAGGTTTCTGATAACAGCCACTCTCCCCTTCAGGATGGCACGGTCTTCATGGCAGAGCTGGTCGCTGTGGGAGAAATTTCAGCAGCAGTGGAGGCTGCCCGGTTAGGGGAGCCCGGTCCGGCAGTCCCCGACAGTCCCTTGGAGTATAGCTGTCCCTCACCCACAAATATACACTCCCCGTATGGCCACACACTCTCCTTTGGTTCTCTCCCTCTCACACTATCTTGCAGTCTGCCTTCCCATCGGCAGCCATCTTCCCCTCCTCTGGACAGTTATCTTAATACATCATTAAGAAGATTCAGTTCATTTACCTGCAGAATCCTTGCCCTGCATGTAACATACTTGGTAACACAACTACAGCTTTATTATTTGTATCTTTGAAAATTCAGTTTGTAAAATACAATTCCCTCATGTTTAAAAAAAAACCCCACTAATATAAGAACTATTTTTAAAAGTTTCAGCCCAGCTGGCATGGCTCGATGGTTGAGTCAACCTATGAACCAGGGGATCACAGTTGGATTCCAGGCCAGGGCACATGCCCAAGTTGCAGGCTTGATCCCCAGTGTGGGGTGTGGAGGGGGCAGCTGATCAATGATTCTCTTTCATCACTGATGTTTCTATCTCTCTCTCCTTTTCCCTTTCTCTCTGAAATCAATATAAATATATTTTAAAAAATAAAAAAAAAAACACTGTATTTCAAGCATGTCATGCTGACAAGATACTAGCTAATTAATTCTATGCAGATTTGGGAATGTTACTAGACACCAGCATTAAAAACAATTATTGCAGTGCAAAAAGGATAGATGGATAGACAGACTTACACTACAGGACACTACACTACACTACATACACACACACCACTGAATGTTGCTTTAATGAGGCATAATTGACATATAATAGACATATTTTAAAGTGTATAATTTGTAAGTTTTGAACTAATTATAGAAATACCCATGAAACCTTTCAGTAGTTTAAAAAATATTTTAGTAATTCCTATTATTGAAAACTAGAGGCCCGGTGCACAAAAATTTGTGCACTGGCGGGGGGGACCCCCTCAGCCCGGCCTGTGCCTTCTCGCAGTCTGGGACCCCTCAGGGGATTACCACCTGCTGGCTTAGGCCCGCTCCCCGGAGGATTGGGCCTAAGCTGGCAGTCAGACATCCCTCTGGCAGCCCGGCAGCCCTTGGGGGATGTCCACTTGCCAGCAGGGAGCAGGCCTCAGGTGGAGTCCAACATGCTTAGCGCTGCTGAGGAGGTGGGAGAGGCTCCTGCCACCGCTGCTGTGCTGGCAGCCGTCATCCTGGCTTGTGGCTGAGCAGAGCTCCCCCTGTGGGAGCACACTGACCACCAGGGTGCATCTCCTGCATTGAGCGTCTGCCCCCTGGTGTCAGTGTGTGTCACAGTGACCAGTCATTCCCAGTTGTTCTGCTGTTAGGGTCAATTTGCATATTACCCTTTTATTATATAGGATGATATGTACTGGTATTATGCAAAGTGATTTATATGCATTATGCCATGTAATACAATAACTTTGCCAGATAGATATTATTAATCTCCATTTTAAAGATGAGGATACTAAGACTTACACAAATTAAGAAGCCTCCCTAAGCCCAGCCAGTGTGGCTCAGTGGCTGAGCGTCAACCTATGAACTAGGTGGTCACGGTTCAATTCCCCAGTCAAGGCACATGCCTGGGTTCGGCCTTGATTCTCAATGTGGGTGTGAGGGAGGCAGCCGATCAATGATTCTCTCTCATCACTGATGTTTCTATCTCTCTCCCTCTCTGAAATCAATACAGATATATATATTTAAAGAAGCTTGTCTAAAGTCACACAGGTACTGAGTAATTGGCCAAAATTCAAACTCAGGCAATTTTGGCTCAGAGCTACTTAAAAAGCATTCAATCAAACAGCTATTAAGGCCCTACTACTAGTATATATTGTCCTATGGTCTGATAAACAATAATTACTTTCTTTGGATTAATTAAAATAGCTACTGCATTTACCAGGAACTGAAAATTGCAGTGCTTAACATATGTCTACCATACATGACAATCCTGCCAATTAAAGATAATCATGATTGCATCTATTACAAAACAGTCTTAGAGAGATAGAACAACATGTCCAAGATTAATCAACTACTAAGTGGCAAACCAAATTTGACTCCAAAGGCCATGGAGTTCTCAACTACATCACATGTCTGACTGACACAAAATCTTTTATGAGTAAGGAGCCCTTAAAATGACTGCTAGATCACCTCTTTAAATTTTTTCAGATACTCACTGCTCAGCTAGACAGATTATTAAGGTTGTTTTAAGACAAACTGAATCATGAGGCTGAAGTTTCATTTACTGCTAAGCAGAGTGCAAATCAAAAAAGCTATTTATCTACAATCCAAGCTTTAAAACAAAAGTCATGTATATGCTAGAAAAGTAATCTGTGGCAGGTTGAAGCAAGCTTATTAAGAATGTTAGTTATCAAGTGCACCATCCACTTGTCTGGACTAGCCCACTGTCACATTCTTATAGCAAGGTTAAAGAGCAGTTTAGTCACTTCATAAAAAAATGCACACTGTTAAAAAAAGGAAATGACTAATAATAATCTGGAACCAATGAAATAGTGTAAGAAATGTGCAGGTCAAGATCAATTATCTCCAAAACTCCTGTGGAAATAGCTCAAAAACTGTGTCCTCTGCCTGGCCTTGCAGTATTTAGTTCTCACTTGATTTGGCAAGTTAAGATTTAATAAAATAAACACTATAAGTAACAAATTCTGGGGCCTTTTGCTATGTTCATAAATATGAATGCTATCATACAAGCAAGTAGAGTTGGAAGAAACAAGATGTCTGCTATAGATGGTTTCAGTTTAGAGTCATAAAACATCAGAGTTGGAAAGGTCCTTAGAATTCATCAATTGCTGCTATGCCAACTAGAGGATCCCATTTCTAGAAGCCATAGCTGAGCTAAGTACTACTGCCTTATCCTCCCTCTCAAGCATGCCCTGCTCCATTCCGGGCTGGTAAATGAGAACCCCCCCAGAGGGAAGTTTATCAGCAGCTTACTGATAAACTTCTGTCAGTAGCCATACTACCCCCAACAGATTCCAAATAAAAGGCAGTTTCTCCTCACAAGAAGACCTAGAACCTGAGATGTAGAGAGGTAAAGCTGTTTGCCTAAAGTCACACATCTGCTTAATGATAGCACAAACATGTTCTCTTAACTCTGAATCTAGGTCTTTCTACTAAATAACCTTAACTATGTCCTTTAAAGATGCTATAAATTGTTGCAAAACACTAAATTACTCTTTTGGTTTAACAATCTCAAATTTCTAAAATAATTATTTTAAAATTCTCCTGACTTGTTTCTGTTGCTGTTTCTTTTAATCTGCTGGGATTCTTGAAAACAAGGAGAATCACCCGATGATACTTTTCCACATTATAATTGCCCATTTTCTTGCAGTGGTTCAACATTACCTTAAGTTTTTCTATCAAAAAGAGGTTGCTCAACACAAAGTTTTCTTTTTCAATCTTCCATTGCATTCCAGCCTCTAAGTCAGATTACACCATAGGGAGATAAAGAGTTGCCTATTGTAACATAATTAGCAAAATTTCTAAGCAGATGTACTTTTATAAACTGAATATATAGGGTGTCCCAAAAAAATGTATACACTTTGAATAATTATTGATTCCAATAGTTTAAATCTGAAAAGAAACATCAATTGAGTTATCTAAATGTATATGTACACATTTTGGGACACCCTATATAGAAAATAACAACAATCTTGGATTTTATTATTATAGTGTGTAAACTAGAAGAGCTTCTGAAGTATTTCAGAATATCAGGTACGTCAGAAGAGCATTAAATTATATAAGAAATATAGTTCTATTAGAGCCCTTAACACTGCTTAGTGGCATAGTCTCTCTCACAATCATTTAGCAAGAATGCTTAGGTTCTTCTACATAAACATACTAGCTGAGACAAGCAGACAAGTTGTTATTTGTAAGGCAACTTTAAATGAAATAAGTTATTTTTAGTTGAATCAAGAGTTCTGTTTTAAAGTCCACTATTTTACAGAGAGGCCAATAATCTATGCTTTGAATTAAAATGGCACTTGTTTCTCAGTGCCTTTCTCTACTTCTATGTTATTTAATTGCTTATGAGCACCCTCTGGTGGAGGGCAGAAAAGGAAAAAGAACATTAAATATATTGCTTCTAACTCACAAGGCTGGTGAGGGGGGAAAAGTAAGTTGAAATATGTAGAATTCTCTTGACCTTGCCTTTCTTCTCTGTAATTACTTTATAATTTAGAGCTAGCTGCTGAATAAGTAATATTAACCATATAGTTACTTAGAGCCTATAACTAATCATTCAATAAACATGTATTAAGTAAGCTTATTTAGGGATTTCTTATCTCTTCTCAAGAGCTTGTATGACATTCCTCCAAGTGCCAACCAGAGGAGAGTATGTTTAGATATATTTTGGCTCTTGAGTGTTCCTAAGAGCCCATCTCTGACCTTCACTACCTGCTTATAACTGAAACTTTTAAAAGGATATGTTACAAGTGATGTCCAAACCTGGAGCTTACTACAAGTTTCATTTAACTACTATCTTAAGCAAGAAAGAGAGTAGAGTGTTCCTATCTGCTGCAATGAGTGGGGAGAATAGTTAAGCCTACTACTGAGAACTTTCAGTTTAAACACATTTATTCAGCCTGGAAGCTCACTTCTCTTTTGTCACCACTATTAAAGCAAAATAACTATTCTTCTTCTCTGTCTTAAGGCTGCAAGGTGCCATTTTCTGACTTTATCCCATCAATGCTGCCTGTGATATAATTCCATATGTATAAAAACATTGGTGGGCTAATACAAAAACACCGAACTTTAAAAAAAAGGACCTGGGTTAAAATTCTAATAGCCTAATAACTTTATTCCCTGTCTTCTCAGTGCCTCAATCCCCTCCTCTGTAAAGTTTCTTAGTCATTAGATTGTTGTGAGAATTAAGGGGTGTGTGTATGTATATGTATATGTGTACACACACACACACACACACACACACACACACACACACACTCTAGAAGCCCGGTGCATGAAATTCGTGCACTGGTCGGAGGTGTCCCTCGCCCAGCCTGTACCCTCTTCAATCTGGGACATCCCTCTCACAATCCAGGACTGCTGGCTCCTAACCGCTTGTCTGCCTGCCAGCCTGATCACCTCCTAACCACTCCCCTGCCGGCTTAACACCTAACTGCTCTCCTGCTGGCCTGATCGCTCCTAACTGTCCTCCCCTGCAGGCCTGGTTCCCCACAACAGCCTCCCCCGACCCCCCCACAGGTCTGATCTTGCCCTCAACTGCCCTCCTCTGCCGGCCAATTTGGTTCTGATTGGTTGGTTTCTATGCCAGTCAGTGTCCAAAGCTCCACCTCCTAGGCAGCCATTGGCTCCTCACACTTGACCCAGATTTGGTTCTGACTGGTCGATTTCTATGCCAGTCAGCATCTCTGGGCCTATCAACGGGGCTTGATCAGAAAGGCGGGGCTGATCAGCAGCTCCGGTGGAGGTTGGAGAGAAATGGAGGTGTTTGCTGACCAGGCCCAGAGCTAAAGAGAGAGGCAAGTGCTGATCAACAGCTGCCACAGAGGCTACGGATCAGACCCTGCTTCTCTCTCAGGCCTCTCTCTGGCCCTGATTTGCAGTCCCCTCAGCAGTCAGTGCTGGGTCACCATGCCTGCAGCCATAGGAGTCAGCGCTGGGTCACCACAGCAACCCAGCGCTGACTGCAGGACTGACTTCTGGTTGGTTGAGCCTCCTGGTCGTTGCAAATATGATGGA
>NW_006290028.1:590364-592107 GCF_000327345.1 Myotis davidii | reverse complement strand
TTATATATAGCTAAATTTCTATCATCAATTATAATTATATATGATTGATGGTAAAAATTCAGCTACATAAATCTGGGGAACAGACAGGTAGTACTAAATTTGTTTTAAGTAGAGTACAAAGTACTATTGTTCATTCATTTAACTAAAGAGTCACTGAGCATCCTTTATTTGCCAAGAACACAGCTGAGTGCTAGGGATACAGCCAGTGGTAAGTAGTTTCTGCTTGGATGAAGTTAAAAGCTTTTTAAGCTATAGGTTTGTGAATATAGTGTAGACCATGTTACCTCTATTTTATTATGTTACAATTAATCCTTGTTACCCCTTAGTAAGAATGCACCTGGTATAGTTTTCACAGTCCCATTCCACAGAAAAGAAAAGAGAGATTCTTTTCACCCCAGATCACAGAGCTAATAAATATAGCAGAGTCAGGAGAAACATATGTAGACTCCTAGTTGTTGTTGTTGTTGTTGTTTTTAAATGACATCACCTCCACTTTAAATGTGAGCTTGCTAAGCCTCTTATTTGTTGGATGCAGAAACATTGTAAAGTTAAACTATTAAAAAAAAATTGGTCTCTATATGTCATTAGATTATCTGAAACCATACTCTATTTAAAGGTGGTGAAAGAAATAGAGTTATTTATGTTGCAAAATCTCATCTGTCTTTTTGCCCAGAGAGCTTCTATAGCCTGGATATATGTTAGGGGGGGAGAAAATCACACTTTAACTTTTATATTTCCATTCAAGTAAGGCAAACATAGTCATTATGTCATCTGAATTATTCTGTAAGTGTATTAAAGTATACTTTAAAAATAATGCTTTCAAAGAAAACAACAATAATGGTGTTTGGAGAACAGACTGAAACAGATTTATCAAACCTTCCCTGGGTTCTTCCTACTCCACTCAAGAAGTATAGTGCATGTATACCGCTCCAAGGAAGTACAGGCAGCAGTGGTGGTATGATGACTTGAAGTTCATCCATCTCATTAACATATATTATCCTGTTTCATATAGGCCAGGCCAATACACTGAACACGTCTCAAAGTAACTGAAAGCCAAACCTTGAAGCATTTTTCTAACTGTGAAAGTATCCTTTCCCAAAAGATAATATAATTTTCTATTTTGAGATTTCACACCATAATGCTTATCAAAACCAGAAGCATGGAGGTGGGGGGGATAGTTCTGCTACCAAAACTACTTAAACAAACACACAAAAGAAACCATGTGTTAAAATAAAAACAAATGCATGTCCTCCAACAATTCATATTTAATGATAATTGTTATTGTTTAATTAGGCTCAATGAAAATATCTCTTGAAAGGTACTCAGCAGTTTATGTTAAATGGGTGAAAAATCTATCCTGGGTGCAGTGTGTTCAGGTTATAAAAGCACCAGTGCTTATTTTATCTCCCCTCAAAGTGTTGCTGAGATAATTACTGCTGACAGCTTTATTCAAGGTTCATTTCACTTTTTCTGCTATTTTTCTCTGGTTAGAAGTTCAACAGAGCCCATGGGAAGCCACACCCCTCACACCTGTTAGGCTTCTTCATGTTACGAAGGGCCAGTATGGACATGTCACTTCAAATTAGCATTGCACCAGGGCGCTAACTGTGACAATTACTTATCACAGGTTTAACTAAAAAAAAAAAAAAGTTTCTAATTCAACCACAAAAACAGTGTCACAGAATGTAATTTAAACCTGTAAAAGCAGGTTGCATAAAAGATATTCAGAGAACCACAGAGTAG
>NW_006290028.1:576849-590297 GCF_000327345.1 Myotis davidii | reverse complement strand
CTGCAACTGAACATTTCCTTTAAACAAAACAAAACCAAAAGATAAATAAGGAAGAGCCGGTAACTGTATTTTACCAGGAGTCAATGGTGATGAGTGGGCCTAAGTTTTCTTCATGATTGTCTCTAAAGCTTGAATATTTGACTCATTTTAATTCTTTTGTGTTAGGTAACTAATTCAGTAACAAAATTTCCAGCTGAGCAAAGCAGTTATAAAGGCAGCTTTATAACTAGGTGGGAAGTAAGCATTCTCTACTAATATTTGTTTTTAGTCCACTTGCAAACCAGAAAATTATCATTAGAGAAAGCATACATTGACACAAAAAGAGAAAAAGGAAAAACCTCATATTCTTAAATGTGTTTCAGGCTACATATTGTAAGCCTCTCTGCTTCAAATGCAAAATAATCTCAGAATTATGCCACCTCTGAAAGACCTGGGATGGTTGGGGGTGGTTAATATGGACTGCTGTGAGGCTAATTGTGAATCTTGAGTTAATTAATCTCTCCAGATAGGGATCATAAAAAATAAATTAAATGGTCTTTTCCACCATTTCTAGTTCCATTTGGACTCAGGGAAACACCAAATGATGATGGCTAAACTCTGGAAACTTGGCTATTTGCTGCTGTTATTTAGATGACAATCCTGAAAGCCTGGGAAATAAATATGTCCACTTCATAATCAGTGCTAATGTACACTAACAAAACAACGGTGAATGGATCTGTATTTGCCACAGCATGCACAATCTGATCCACAAATGCTAATGTCCATTACTTGGTCAGAGTTAAAAGGAATTCAATGTTGTTTCACACCACACATGCGCACAGACACACACAGCAACCTGACTTGAGGATGCAAGCCAGAGACTGCAGAGACTAACTCTGAAACAGTACCTAGTGTTAAACACTTATGAAAAGCAAAGGACAAAATAATTATGCTGAGCAGAAATTCAACAGAAAAAATGAATTGCTTATTTGCAGGAAATCATATTCATTGGCAAATCCATGGTAATTTTGGCACGACAACAATTTCAGTACCTTGAAAGTTCCACAAATTTTAAAACCATCATATACATGAACAGTGTAATAGAAAGGCAGAATTGTTTCAAGGCAAAATACAGAAAGGGCATTTTATGCAAAAATAAAAAACAAAACACTCCTCAAGTTATTTTTCTTCATTTTTCTAACATTTAGAAAGTCATTATTAACAAAAACATATAAAGTCAACACATGAAATACTGATGATAAGAATCCAGGACCTTATCAAAACAAACTCTTTACCTTATTCTACAATCAAAGCATAGTCACAGAGAATCAAGACAAAATCTTAGGTTAGAAAGGTGTGTTTACCTCAAGCTGGTTCCTCAATTTAAGTTTGATAAAGAGATTCTGTTAGTGAAAAAAAAATCATTATTTTAGAACTACTGTATTAATTAGTGGTGATTTCAGCTCACCATAACCACAGAACCCTCAAGTACACAAGGATCCATCTCGAGCCTGTTCTGTATGCACAGAGAGTACCAACCAGCCTTTGGCACATGTCTAGTCAATAGTGGGATGCCATTTACCCCACAACACTGCGGAACTCTTTGGACAGCAAACATAGGCGCTCTGGATATTCTTCCAGCAGCATCTAATTTCTTGGCAAAACTGAGGCAGTTATGCAAAACTGAGGCAGTTATGCTAACAGCTTTGGTCTCAGCATATGGGCACAGTGCTTCTAGGCATCTTGTCATGGCTTTTGCTCCTGGGGAAAACAGAGACTGAATCAACAATACCAAGTTAGGCACAGCAGCTTAAATGGGTGTAATCTAGAAACGAGAAAAAAGAACCTCATCTTGCTGGTTAATCCACGCCTGGCCCATCCCAGCCACGTACTTTTTCTTCTGCTGCTCAACTCCCATACCCTTACTGTGAATCGCTAGAATTCTTGGTATGTGGTTCTTTTAACTTTGCCTGTGCCTGTATTTACGTATTGGACCCTAAGGTCCCTGAGGACACAGCCTGGATCTTATATTCTCAAATATTTTAGTCCCCCTAGAACTTAGTAGGTTGCTTTGATAGTCCAGCCACATAATAAATGTCTATTGCTTGAAATTAAATCGGTACTTTCCTTGCCAAGATATCTTTTAAGATAGTACTTGTAATTTTCTAAATAAAAATCTACCTAGGAAAAAAACCTGGAAATCACTCCAAAGTCAAATAAGAAGTACTAACAATGATCACTAAAGTACTGTCTAACTGACCTGTCTGACTGAAAAGTATAAGGCTCAAAAGGATCAGGTTGTTTAATTTGGTAGTCACTGATGACTTGAGACCAACAGTCAAAATAAGCAAAACACAGACCTCCCAAATTCAACATAATTTAAACTTCTATATTTTCATTTTTAATGAATTATTGAAAAATAAGATTTATAATTAGCACATAACATCCTATATAATAAAAGCCTAATGGGCTAAGTGTCAGGTCATCCAATTGTCTGTTCAACCAATCAAAACATAATATGCTAATGATATGCTAAGGCCACTCAACCACTTGCTATGATGTGCACTGACCATCAGGGGGCAGACAATCGACAGTTAACCAGTCGCTATGACATGCACTGACCACCAGGGGTCAGACGCCCCAACCGGTAGGTTGACTTGCTGCTGTGGGGTCTGGCTGATTGCGACTGAGATGGGCCAGACATGCCCTGGAGCCCTCCCGTGGTCCCTTCTGGCTGGCCAACCCCCACATCCCTCCCTGGCCCCAATCATGCACCTGTGGGGTCCCTTAACCTGGCCTGCACCCTCTTGCAATCCAGGACACCTCATGGGAGGTCGAAGAGTCAGTTTCGGCCTGATCCCACTCAACGTAGAAGCTACCCCCTGGTGGTCAGTGTGCTTTCACAGGGGGAGCGCCACTCAGCCAGAAGTTGGGCTCACAGCTAGAGAGCACAACGGCGGTGGTGGGAGCCTCTCCCACCACTGCGGCAGCACTAAGGATGTCCGACTGACGACTTAGGCCTGCTCCCTGAATTTCATGCACTGGGTCTCTAGTTAAACAAAAACATTTATAGAGCCATAGCTGGTTTGACTTAGTGGATGAAATGTTGGTCTGCAGACTGAAGGGTCCTGGGTTTGATTCTGGCCAAAGGCACATGCCCGGGTTGTGGGCTCAATCTCCAGAAAGGGGGGTGGGGGGAGGAAATGCAGGAGGCAGCCAATCAATGACTCTCTCTAATCACTGATGTTTCTATTTTCGATCTCTTTCTCCTGCTCTCTTCCTCTCTGAAATCAATAAAAACATATTAAAAAAACACACAACATTTATACAGTGGTATAGAAACTAGCCAGTAATGTATACAATAAATAAAAATACTCTAACACATTTTAAATAATGAGTCACATAAGAATAATTATACACAAGCATTATTTTACTATTATATTTTCTTAGGATTCACACTCAGGTAAATATAAGAATTAGTAAGTAATCCCTCTATAATACATGTGTATGTTTTTACTTACTAGTTCACTGGTTCTTATAGGTACATGTACACACCCATAAGAATAATTTTTTTTGTATTAAAAATAGGAAAATTCTCAAATCCAATAATATTTTAAAAATTTTGACACATGATAAAATAATGCTGCATTTCTGAATCAAGCATGTCTTCTGTGGGCAGATTCATACCTGTAGCACTTACCAATGGCAAAAAATTTAGTGTAAAATGAAAGCTGTGCTAAAGTGTTAACTCTTCAAAACAGGCAGTAATCATTGTTATGTGCTAATTATAAATTCTATTTTTCAAAAAATGAATCAACCTGTAATTTGATCTGAAAAAATTTATTAAAAAGTACTAAGTTAAAAATATAGAATTTTTAATGTGAATATAACAAAACCAAAAAGTGAAAAATTTTCATAGAATAAATCATTTTAAATTTTTGATCATTATTTTGATCAACGTATAGTAATAATGTTAAAAACATTCCGTCAAAAACAAACATAAAAGTCTCTGGAGCTCTGTCAGTATAATGAGTGCAAGAAATAATTTGAAAATTAAGAAAATTTTTTTAAAGAATATTAGTAAGGTTGTCCTTGGAATTGCATATAGGAAGTGGAATTACTTATTTTTAGTTTATCTATTTCTTTTGCTAAAGACTTATATGTTAGAATTAGAGACCCAATGCACAGAATTCGTGCAAGAGTAGGCCTTTGCAGCCGCGGCTGCCTTGGCTCTCGTGGCCCTGGCTTCGTCCGGAAGGTCGTCTGGACAGTCGTTCCGCAGTTCGGGCATTCGGTCGATTTGCATATTATGCTTTTATTATTATAGATTGTATATAATTAGAGAATTTTAGAGTTAGAGGAAACTTTGAAGATGGGAAGGTAGGGAAGATAGTAGAATAAAAGGCAGAGGACTCCAATATTTATTGAGAACCTACAATGCACCAGACACTTTAAATTCATCTCCACTTCTTATTAATACAAGGGCCCTATAAGGTAGGTATTATTAATTACCCATTTCAGGAAAGTCTTAAGAAACTATTTGCTCCCAGTGGAGTTGAAATTTAATACTAATTCAAGTTGTTATGATTCCAGAATCTGTATCTGCTCACCCATATGATAGGCAATCCATATTCATTAACCTATTTAATCCTAAAGCTGATAACATTCATATACAACAGATAAGGAAACAGGCTTAAAAAATTAGTAAATCTGTCTGTAGCTACTTTAAGATCTTTTATTACACGGTCAGATGCCTATTTTCTAATATAACTCATTTGTCTGCTTAAGGAAACCAAAGTCCAGAGGACTTATGTGACTTACACAAGGTCAAAGAGGTGACAAGTTAGAGGGGAGACTCTGAGCTTGGCCTATAGGCTTCAATGTACCACATTCTTTTTCAATATTTGTCATTCAAGAGACTCACATATATCACCACCACTTAATCCAAGAGCCTCCTAAATGATGTCATATAAACTCTTCCCCCACTAAAATGACATTCAAGCTAATTTGACAGGACCAACTTAACATTACCTAACCTTGGCCTTCTCCAATTTCTAACACTACTATTATGGTCTGGGAGGAAAAATACTATGCTATAGCCAGTCTTGGGTGAAGTCTTCTGGGAAAGGAGGACAATGAAAGCATCCCCGTGCTTTGCTGACTCGGGAGGCATTGACCAAGGTTGGTTTCTTGGGGCTTAAGAACCAGTAGGGAAAAAAAAAAATTAAATGGGAGTCTCCTCCCTTCTCAGGAAAAAAAAAAAAAGAACCAGTAGGCTGCCATTTTAAACATATATAGGCAGCTAAGGGGCAAATGGCAGTGATCAATGCCCTATTAGAGTGGGATGTCCTTGGGGATACTGTGAGGAAAAGAAAATCTGGCTTCCCTGAGGAATCTTTGACAATATAGCTATGTCTATCCAGTACAATGGTGGTCATAACTGAGCACAACGGGGAGGTATCCTAGAGTTTCTTCTAGACTCTATCATTATTCTTCCAATCCTCCTCTAGAACCTGGTTCTTTCCCTCATCATCCTAGACTTACTTGGGAACTCCATATTGTACCCTAGTCTCCACTCCCTAGGCTCATTAATATCATCTCCTACACCAGTGATGGCGAACCTATGACACGCGTGTCAGAGGTGACACGCGAACTCATTTTTTTGGTTGATTTTTCTTTGTTAAATGGCATTTAAATATATAAAATAAATATCAAAAATATGTCTTTGTTTTACTATGGTTGCAAATATCAAAAAATTTCTATATGTGACACGACACCAGAGTTAAGTTAGGGTTTTTCAAAATGCTGACACGCCGAGCTCAAAAGGTTCGCCATCACTGTCCTACACCATGACCCTGCTGCTCTCACCATCTCCCAACTATAATGAACCTTATCTATATCAAATTTTATCTCCTCAGAGCCACGTGTCAACTAGCTCAATAGATGCACCAAGTTTGAACCAGCTCATACCAAGTAAAGAACACTTGCAGACTGCTAGTTTATATTCATTCATTTTAACGATGGCATTTTTGAAATCCTCACTGGAGGATATGTTTATTGATTTAAGAGGGAGGGAAGGGAAGGAGTGGAGAAAGGCAATGGTTGCCTACCATTGCCTCAGGCATGGAAATCTAACCTGCTACCCATGCATGTGCCCTTGACCAGAGATCGAAATCATGACCCTTTGGTACATGGGCCGACACTCTAACCACTTAGCACACAGGCCAGGGCGATATGGTCTTAAGACCTTCTCAGTGGATGACTAAATTTTGAGAAAGACTCCTAAGTAGATAACCGCAGCACAGAAAAGCACATCATATAATAATACAATTCTTACAAATTTCTTTTCTCTCTTGTTTTTTCTCTTATTTAGTATATCAAAGCTGATGATTAATTATTAAGTTAATCGCAAGAGTAAAAAAGGCAATGAACACCATGGGGTAACACAGTATTAATAAAGGTCTATTAAATATCATTTGAAAATGTCATACTTGTTTGTTACTAGTTTGAAGGTTACCCTTTTTTGTCTGAATTACAAATATTTGAATTTTATGAGAGTTGAGTTTAAAACTGCTCTAAATGAGAATGAAAGGTTAGAAATAAGTAACACAAATCAGATCGCCAGCTTTTCAATTGCATACCTAATCCAAGATAACCAATTCTATTTTTTAGGCCAGATTTCTCTTCTGAGCCTTCATTCATGTGCTAACCATATGCCTGTTCATCTAGCACGGTTCACCAGCAATTTTGAAATTTTCCATCTCTTCAGGTTCTCAAGTTACTTCTCTATTCAGCTCATTCTACCTGCTTCTTGTTTCTTTTTTTTTTTTTAAATATATTTTATTGATTTTTTACAGAGAGGAAGGGAGAGAGATAGAGAGTTAGAAACATCGATGAGAGAGAAACATCGATCAGCTGCCTCCTGCACACCTCCTACTGGGGATGTGCCCGCAACCCAGGTACATGCCCTTGACCGGAATCGAACCTGGGACATTTCAGCGCAAGCCGAAACGTTCTATC
Organism: Myotis davidii; assembly: GCF_000327345.1. Lineage (NCBI taxonomy): Eukaryota > Metazoa > Chordata > Mammalia > Chiroptera > Vespertilionidae > Myotis > Myotis davidii. The sequence continues at coordinate 583,298 of NW_006290028.1, read as the reverse complement.
CACTGGGCCAAACCGGCTAGGGCAAGATTATTGTAATTTAAGAAACAGCTGCCTCCTGCACACCTCCTACTGGGGATGTGCCCGCAACCCAGGTACATGCCCTTGACCGGAATCGAACCTGGGACCTTTCAGTCCGCAAGCCGACGCTCTATCCACTGAGCCAAACCGGTTTTGGCTACCTGCTTCTTGTTTAACTGTGAATTACATTTAAATTTTAGGGGTAAGATATTTGCGTGCTTTATACCTCCCTTCAGATTTGCATGATTTAATTTGGATTAGTGTTCCCCTTCTTCTTGCCTCTTTTCAATAATCATCAATTATACAGACAGTGGTTTATGGCTTTCAATGTTTCCCAAACTTACCCATTGTCCCTGGAGTTCTTCTTCCAGAATTAAAACTATTAACTCTCCAAGCTTTAACAGGCTAGGGGGAAAACGTGGCTTCTTAGAACATGAATGTTTTTTTCTAGGTAAGATTCTATTTTGTCCAGTTATCTCTTGAACTACCTTTGCCCCACCTCCAACCATTCTCTACCATCACAAGTGTTTTCTTCTGAATTTGAATAAGCTGCTACTGATAAAACATTCTTTTATTATTCCACTGCTGAGAATATTGAAAAAAATATAACCCTGAGTAAGAAAGTATCCAAATAAAGCTATCTGCATCAAAACAATAAAATGTTGAAGCAATATTTTCAAATGAGAAAATGATACACAGAAATGAAAGATAACTTCTAAACTTGGAGATAGAACAGCTAGCACGGTTTACAAGCAATTTACAAGTCAGGTGCATTTACTCATTAAGCAACTGCCTAAGTATATCATCACTAATAGCTTAAAATGCCCCAGTTAATTTGTTACATATAGTTGGAGAACATCTATTGGTTCTTTAAAGTTTTATTTGTAGTATCAGTTCTGTATTTCCTAACCTGTCATAATTCATTCAGTCCTCTTGCACTTTGAAATCTCCACAATAATAAGAACTTTATCAGGCTGGTTTTGGTATGAAGTAGCACAGCAAACCGAAATCCCACCGGGAGCAGTCCAGACTTCTCTTCTAAGCAGCAAAAAGCTGTTATCATTTTCTGAATTACAGGAACTATAAAAGGACACTCTACTCAAGCTGCCGCTGAATGTCACCTGAAAAGCAATCACAAAAGGGCTCTGTCTTGGCTTATCTCTGAGCTCTGTCACTACGGCAACCAGCAGGGAATAAGTATCTGTGGGTCTATGAATTTCAGAATCCCATAAAAGCCAGGGCTAAAAAGGCATGTGCAGCCTCTCAGAGATTGACTGCATTAATACATTAGCAAATACTGTGAAACACTGGATAAATGTCAGCAATTATGGAAAAAGCGTCTAATAACGATATTCGTTGCCTGTCAAACCCCCGTGAGGTTTGATGTGTAACTGCCACTCAAAGCTGTCTGTAATTTTATCTCTTTTATACATCTGAATCCACAGCATTCAAATTTGTACTTTGAAAGTAATAAACTGTAAAGCAGTTTATTCTGTGTTGATCACAACTGCCAACAAATATACAATAAAAGAACAAAAAGACTTTCACTGACTGTGAGAGCAATCAGTACCAACAATCTCTTATAAATGTTTTTCAAAACAACCTTATATATTTTACATGTAGAATATTAATGTCATGATGTGGAGAAATGATTTGACTATGATAAAGTCATCTTGAGCTCAAAAGGCCACTTATATTGCATAAATATTCACTTCGAGCCTTCTCTTTTGATTAGAAAATATGAAAGAATTTAGCAAATTAGACACAGTTGCAAAGATCAAAAGATGGCTGGAATCTTTGTTAGCTCCAAAACAGGCTATAATACTATCTTCATTACCTTTCTCAGAGAATTATAAACAATTGATTATATCTAAAACCCAAAGGTCTAAAAGTACAACTTAACATGCTTCATATTCATATTTTCATTGCTTGAAAGTGACTTATTAAGAAATCTTATCACACATGTTACAGCTGTTCAAATGCAATAGACAGCATGTTAACTTGCAAACACAAATGCCAGAGATTAACTAGTACACATATGTATTATAAACAACCTTTCATTTCTCAGTTATAAAATAGGGTCAGGTACAAGGGTTCCAATAAGACCTTTTTTAATAACAGCAGAAAAGAGCTTGGTGTTTTGAAAAAGAGCAGGGATGCCTTTGAAGAAAGCAGTAATACGTTTTGGAGTATTGGGCTAGCAGTTACTTACTGCAATTTAAAGCCAATCACTTGACCTTTTCAGTGTTACATCTAGATCTATAATTAATAAAGGCCTAATATACAAATTGACTGAATGACCAAACAGCAGAATGACTGTCCAGATGACCTTCTGGATGACCACGCTATGACACCCACTGGCGCCAGGTCAGCCAAGGTGGGTGCGATGCGATTGGTTGGGGGCCCAGCCCATCGCCCCATGATCGCCCTGCAGAGGGAGGCCAAGGCCACCAGACAGCGGGGTGTTCAATTGATCAATCGGGGGGCTCCACGATCACCCCAAATTGGGAGGCCCAAGCCACCGACCAGCAGGCTGCGGTGGGTGGGCAATCCATTGCAGAGCCCTGGCCAGGTGGGCAGGGCCTCCCCCTTTGTGGGGATTCATCATGAAGCCCCACGATCGATTGCCCCAAAGAAGGAGGCCCAGGCTACCCAGCCAGCGGCGCTGCGGCAGGTAGCCTGGGCATCCCTCTGCGGGCGATCCATAGCGAAGCCCCGGCCAGGTGGGCAGGGCCTATTTCTTTAGAGCGATGGATTGCAGGGCTCCTGGACTATGAGAGGGCACAGGCTGGGCTGCGGGTCCCCTCTCTCCCCTTCCCCCTCCCCAACTTCAGTGCACAAATTTCGTGTCTCCGGCCTCTAGTTTAATATAAACACAAGAAACATTTACTGAGTGTTTATTTTGTGCCAGGGGCAATGGTAGGCACTTGAGACACAAAAATGGGTAAAACCTGCTTCTTGCCCTCATGGAGCTCATACTCATAAAGAGAAGTATGTAAATAAATGTTATTACAAATACTCTTCTCTAAGAGCCCGCTAGAAGGAAAAGATGGTTTGAAGTAACCCTCAGGAAAATTTACAATAGATAGTAACTGTATTTTACTGCATACTGTTCCTATCAAAAATTATTTACTTACAATCTACTACCTGGCTCAAATGAGATCATATATATAAAATATGCATTGTAAACTATAAATCATTATATAAATGTGTCTTAATATACTCATTTAGCACTGTGCTAAGTAACTGTGGGTACCAAAACAGTGAGTATTGCTGCTCATTTCCCACCTCATTAATAATATAGCTACTATTCAAGAACATACACACAAACCAAAATGCTAGAGTGAAAGTTTTAAATTCATTTATATTCAAGACAGATAAGTGCTAACCTAATACAGGAAAACAAAGGCAGAATTTATTTCTCTCTTTCTGCCTTATTTTAAATAACTGTAAAGCTTCAAACCAGTATGACTGCAATCTGGAAAAAATTAGACTGGATATTTAAAAACTGGTACTATTTTGAGAAATATAGAACACATAAGAAATAGCATGGTAGAAGAGAAAGAATACTGGCACCAGGCAGGGAGCGAATTTGGAGTTGAATACTGTTTCTGCATTTCACTTTCTCATTTACCAGCATGGCTTCAGGTCAACATATTTATCCTAAATCACACTAGTTAAAATATACCTATTTTAAGTGTACTTGTTCAAGGAGTTTTTACCTACATATACACTATTCTAACCACTGAGCCCCCTCTCCCAATCAAAATATCAAAAATTTCTATCACTCTCAAAATTGTCTTGTTATTATTAGTTATAAGACTTCTTTTTATAACCTGGATATAGGCCCTTTACCAAATATGTTTTGCAAATATTTTCTTCTAGTCTGTGGCAATTTCCCTCCCTTTTTCTAAATGGTATCTTTTGAAGAGCAAAAATTGCAAATTATCAATTTTTTTTTCTGTTATGGTGAGGGCTTTTAGTGATCTCTCTAAGAAATTTTTTTCCTACCCCAGGGTCTTAGAAGATTTCCCCCTATATTTTCTTTTAACTGTTTTACAGTTGTAGCTTTTACATTTAGGTCTATGATACATTTTGAGATAATTTTTGTGTATGGCATAAGGTAAAGTTTGAAGTTGCCTTTACTGATATCCAGTTGTGCTATCATCATTTGTTAAAAAAAAAAAAAAAAGACCACCCTTTCTCCACTTCATTACATTGGTATCACTGCACAAAATCACTTGACAATATATACACAGATCTATTTATGAATGCTCTATTTTATCCAACCTATTTGTCTATTTTTACACAAATACCACATTGTCTTAAATATTATTTTTTAAAATCAGGCAGTATATATTTTCCAACTTTTTCAAAATCATTTTGGGTATTCTGGGTCCTGCACATTCCCATATAAATTTTAGAATTAACTTGTCAATTTCTATAAAAATAGTCCAGATTTTTTAAATTGGGATTGCAGTGAATCCACAGATGAGTATGGGAAGAACTACCACCTTAAAATATCGAGTTTTCCAATCCATGACCATGATATATCTGTTTTTAAGGACTTTATTTCTTTCAGCAATAATCTGTAATTTTCCATGTAGGATATTACACGTATTTAAATTTACCCTTAAATAGTTCATGGTTTTTGGATGGAATAATGAATGGTACAATTTTTTTTTTAAAGTTCCACTTCCAAAATGTTCTTTGAACTATATAGTAACATGCTTTTTTTATATATTAAATCTTGTAGTCTGTGACCTTATGAATTTCACTGGTCACATTTAGTTTTTTTTTATTGCTTGTAGTTAATATGCAACAAAACAAACTACTAAAATTTTGTGAAAGAATAAAGACAATTTATGTGAATTGCAAACTATAGCCCTAGCTGGTTTGGCTCAGTAGACAGAGCGTCAGCCTACGGACTGAAGGGTCCCAGGTTCGATCCCAGTCAAGGCACATGCCCAGATTCTGGCCTTGATCCCCAATAGGAAGCGTGCAGGAGGAAGCCAGGTTTTCTATGACTCTCTCTCTCTCTCTCTCTCTCTCTCTCTCTCTCTCTCTCTCTCTCTCTTCCTCTCTGAAATAAATAAAAATATATATTTAAAAAATTACAAATTACATAAATTACAAAGTATGTAATTTAATTCTGTATTGGTCAGGGGTAACATTCTTCATTTCAAACCTTTAAAATTTACTGAGCCCTAGCTGGTTTGGCTCAGTAGCTAGAGCGTCAGCCTTTGGACTGAAGGGTCCTGGGTTCAATTCCAGTCAAGGACATCTACTTCCACTGCAGGCTCAATCCTTGGCTCTGGTTGGGGCACATGCAGGAGGCAACCAATAGATGCATCTCTGTAACATCAATGTTTCTCTTTCAGTCTCTCCCTCTCCCTTCCACTCTTTCTAAATAAAAACTCAATGGAAAAATATCCTCTGGTAAGGATTAACAAAAAAATAAATGAAATTTACTGAGATTTTAGTTATGGTTAAGGTCTCTCTCTTGAATATACCATGCACACTTGAATAGAACTTGTATTCTGCTCAAGTATCTATAAAGCATCTGGTCAAACTGGTTAAGAGTTTTGCTCAAATCTTCTCTATCCTTATCTGCCATTTTCCTGTAAATTGCTGACAGTAATGTGAAATCTCAAACTCTAATTGTGAGCTTATCTATTCTTTTGATCCTACTAGTTTTTATTTCACATATTTAGAAACTGTTATTAGGTGCATACACATCTAAGATTGTGATGTCACCCTGGCTGATGGTCAGTGGTTAGAGCATCAGTCCTCACACGGAAGGATCACTGGTTTGAATCTCAGTCAAGGGCACATACCTGGGTTGCACGTTCATTTCCTGGTCCAGGAAGGGTTAAGTGGGGGAGGCAACCAATTGATGTATCTCTCTCACATCAATGTTTCTCTCTCTTCTCTTCACTCTCTCTTCCCTTCTTTCTCTCCCCTTCCTGCCCTCCCCACTTCTACTCTCTAAAATTCAATTAACCTCTCCAAAAATTAATCCTTGAGTGAGGATTAACAACAACAAAAAAGAACGCTATATTTTCTTGACAAGTTTTCTTTTAATCATGATGAAATGATGCTCTTCAGTCCTATTAGACTATCTTCAATGCATATTGTACCACTTCATGCATAACATAGGAAACCTGGAACAGTACAATTTCACTCTGTGATTTTTGTCACTGTCATGTATATTACTTCTACATATGTTCAAAGTTTCACATTTTTCTTAAATTTAAAGTTATCTTTTAGCCTTGGCTGGTGTGGCGCAGTTGACTGTCCCAGGCACTGAAAGGTTGCTGGTTCAATTCCTGGTCTAGGCATACACCCAGGTTTCGGGCTCGAGCCTGGAAGGGGGCATGCAGGAGGCAGCTGATGGGTTTCTCTGCCATATCCATGTTTCTCTCTTTACC
>NW_006290028.1:574566-576831 GCF_000327345.1 Myotis davidii | reverse complement strand
AAGTTATATAATGTCTGGTCACTGGGATGTAGAGAAAGAAAGGAATGAAGAGAGAAAGGAAGGAAGGAAGGAAGGAAGGAAGGAAGGAAGGAAGGAAGGAAGGAAGGAAGGAAGGAAGGAAGGAATCTTTAAAAAAATTAAAAACAGAAGGAAAAGTCTTTCATATTTAACCAGTTTTACCCTTGTTTCACTATTACTAACTCTCTACATTCTTCTGTATAGACCCATTTATTTTGCTATCATTTTCCTTTTGCCTAAGGAACTTCCCTTAATACATCTTGTGGTGCAGGTTTGCTGGCACCAAATTCTCTGTTTTTGTTTGTATGAAAAAGCTTTTATTTTGGCTTCAGTTTCGAAGGATTATTTTTACCTGATATAGAATTCTAAGTTGTCACTTTTTAACCTTCAGTTCTTTATGTTATTTCACCGTGTTTTGGCTTACATTGTTTCTGACAAGAAATCTGAAGTCTGTAACTGTTTTCCTGTGTAATGTGTATTTTTCTATTGACTGATTTAAAATTGTTCTCTTAGTCACTTGTTTTTAGCAATTTGATTATGAACTTCTTAGTGAAAAATTCTTTGTATTTACCTTCCATGGGATTCATTATGCTTTTTGAATCTATAAGTTTAATAGTTTTCATCACATATGAAAAATTTTCAGAAATTATTTCCTCAAAATTGTTTTGGTTTTAATCTCCTCTTCCAACACCCTTGCTTTTTTTCTCTTTCTTTAAGATTCCAATTGCATGTATGTTAGACTGCTTGAATTTTGTCCCACACGTCATTTATTCTTGATTTTTTTCCCTCTGTTTCTATTGCTACATCTTCAGGTTCACTGGTCTTTTCTTCTTCTTATTCCCTTCTCCTTCGTGGGAAGGATTCTAGGCAGATACATTATACCTGTTTCTTTAAATATATATAAAATTTTTTAAATTGATTTCGGAGAGGAAGGAAGAAGGAGAGAGAGATAGAAACATCAATGATGAGAGAGAATCACTGATCAGCAGCCTCCTGAATGCCCCGCGCTAGGGATAGAGCCTGCAACCAGGACATGTGCCCTGACCGGGAATCAAACTGCAACCTCCTTGCTCATAGGTCAATGTTCAACCACTGACCCATACTGGCCGGGCACTAGTCTTTTCTTTGGCAGTTTCTAACATGCGATTAAGCCCATCCAGAAAACATTTTATTTCAGATATTACATTGTTATATTTAGAATAAAAAGTTATTCTCTTTTATATATTTATTCTTTCCTCATTAAATTCATATTTTCTGTGGGAAGCCGCCTATTGTCTTCTCTAGCACAGAGGTGTGGACAAGGAGCCCGGAATGCTGGTGACCCTTGAGCCCTGGCAAAGGTCAGGGCTATGCACCCACTGTTCAGTTGAGACAATGGTTGCTGAAGCAACGTCCCCACCAGATAGTCATGTAAATCCTTACTGATAAGACAGTCTGTCTGTTACTGGAACTTGCCTGCCTAAGGGCTACAGGTGTATCCCAAACTGAATAAAAGGATGGCAAGGCCTGAGCCAAAGCCAAGTCCATCCTCTTGGGATGGGCTCTCGCCTGGACCCCAATTTCCAAATTATTATTTCTTGTCTCGCCTCTTTCATTTGCATGCAGCCCCTCTTCCAGAGCCTGAACCCTGAACCACGCAGGATGTGGGTCATTAAAAATTTTCCTTTAAATTCTTGAGCATATTTATAAAATTTATAATAGCTAAAATTTCTATCTGCTAATTTCATTATCTAAGTAAATTCTATGTCTGTTGTGTTCTTTTTTAACTTATATTTCTTCTGATTAGATTTTTATACTTCTTCATATGCATAGTAACTTTTGATTGGATGCTGAACTGTTTTTAAAGGTAGTTACCTGTTAATGAGCTTGTTCCTTTTGAAACTGTTGTTATGTTTAGAAATCTCTACTATGTCTCTACTATGGCTGGTGTAAACTCAAACTATTCCCAGTTCTGTGTGAGCTCTAAGAATTGTATGCCAGCCATCTTGGGTGGTTGTTGCCGGCATCCAGAGACCAGCTACTAATCTGGAAACAAGAGATCTCAAGCAGCGTCACTGCGTGAACTCAGATGAGCATTGCTTCTTCTCACGGAAAGCAGAGAGAGAACTGCATAACCAAACACCTTGAGAAGAGAAATCATGGTGAAACAAAGAACCAACCCAAATATGAAAGAAAAACAGGCATCATCAGAAAAGGAAGTAAACGAAATAGAGGCAATGGAGGGAAGCAAACTGTCAGAGAAAGAAT
>NW_006290028.1:560152-570397 GCF_000327345.1 Myotis davidii | reverse complement strand
TACAACACCAAGAGTGAAGCCTAATGTCAACTGACTTTGGGAGACAATGATGTGTCAGTGTGGGTTCATCAGTTGTCAACGTGTCCCACTCTGGTGGGGGGTATAGAGAGTGGGGGCAGTGGATGGTGGGGTAATGTGGGAATACTATGTACCTGCTGTGAACTTAAAACTCACCTAAAATGAGGACACATTTGTAATACCTTAACTAATAATAATAATAAAAAAAAGGAAAAAAAAAAAAGAATTGTATGCCTTACAGCTCCCAGTTAATTGTTCTTTTATTGGTCAGTGTTTTTACCCAGTCCTTAGAACGTCATCTTATGCATGCACAGACTGGTATTCAACTAAAGACTAGGGCAAACCTATGTAGTTTTCTGGAGCTTTTTCTCTGCTAGTACTCTACCTTGCAAAGTCTAGTTGCCTTGACCTCCATGAACTCCACTCTCAGTCACTTCAAACTCAATAAAATCACCAGGTTCCGTTTCAGTTTCCTTTCCTTGCTCTGGGAGCCAGAAATTGCCCCCAGACAGAATGTAAGACTACCACAGGGCTCATTTGTTTCCTTCTTCAGAATCCTATACTACCTATTGTCTAATATCTGAAAACAATTGTTTCATATATTTTATTCGGTTTTCTGGTTGTTTATAGAGGGAATAGAATTCCAATTGCAGTCACCCCATCATGGACAGAAGCAGCAGTCTACAGGCTTATGATTTTAATAAACCAAAATCAAGATTTACAGCATCAGATTTCAGTGCTTATATATTTCCTCCTGGAAGCTGTCTCACTTCCATTTATTCTTCCTCATACTGACTGAGTCAATATGTCCCTTGAATGCTTCATCCACCCTCCTGAATTTTTCACTTTCTCTGTTAAGGACATAGTCCATTTAATAAGTTTTCATTCTTTTTAAACTCAAACTTTCTTTTACTGCTTTCAATGCTGTTCTTCCCGTCTGTTTAGACTTTGCCTGTGTTATTTGTAAAAAGACTCTATATGTTGACAAGGGCAGTGAACCCTCTGAAGCTACTGAGTCTCAGCACCATCAGAAGCAACACTATCCATGACCTTGCCAAATAAAGAGAAAGCCAGTAAAAATGTCCAAAGATTATCTGAATCTGTCTGACCTAGGACAGGCTAGCATAGTAATTTAAATATCATAAGATGACCCTAAAGCTACTCAAAGAATGCTTCTGATTCTGCATGTGTATGCAATATAAAGAAGGGGCTTACTCAAGGGAAAAAGGAGTTAATGTTTGTTGAATGCCTACTAAATACCAGACATTACACCAGAGGTTGGCAAACTTTTTCTGTAAAGGACCAAACAGCAGCTATTTGAGGCTTTGTGGGTCATGTGGTTTTGTGACAACTAAATATACCTGCTGTTTGTTATAGTATAAAAGCAGCTGTATACAATAAACAAACAAATGGATGTGATTATATTCCAATAAAACATTATTTACAAAAACAGATGATGCGTGGGATTTAGGCTGACAATTCTAATTGCCAACCCCTGAATTATATGTACTTTTCATTAATATAATGTAAATAGAAATTGCGAATATTCAATAATTTTGTCTTTAATAAATGGCAATTTCATAAGGTTCAACCTATTATGTAATCAATTTAATCTTCACAATAGCATTTCAAGGGTGTTAACATCATCCTCATTTTGCAGATGAGGAAACTGAAATTCATACATTAATTTATCTAAATAATAGCAATATTGGGATTCAACAAATTTGAATTGGTCTGCTCACTTAACTTTCTCTCTCTCTCTCTCTCTCTCTCTCTCTCACACACACACACACACACACACATAAACACACAATGGTACAAACCAGCTAAGTGTAGCTTCTCCCTCCTACTGTTATTATATTTGCCATTACAGAATTTTGGTAATTTAATTATTATTAGAAAAAAATAAATCTAATTCTCAAACAGATAATCAAGTTTCTGATCATACAAATTCATTGTTATTTATTCTTATAGATGTCAATTTAGTAGAGCTCTGAACAATTCAAATGAGTGAATGAATAAAACACTGTTTTATCTTGCATAGCATACAAAGATGAGGAAAATAGTTCTTGCTCCCAATTTTTAGAATTTACAAAAGGGAAAAACACAAATATAGTATCCCCCACCCATGACCTTCCCCTATTCACAGTTTTGCTATCTGCAGTTTCAGTTACCCATGGTCAACCACAGTTCAAAAATATTAAATGGAAAATTCCAGAAGTAAACAATTCATAAGTTTTAAATTGCATGCTGTTCTGAGTAGCATGATGAAATCCTGCACTGTCCTGCTCTGTCCCACTGGAGATATGAATCACCCCTTTGTCCAGAGTAGCCACACTATATACATTGCCCACCTGTTAGTCACTTAGCTGTCTCAGTTATCAGATTGACGGTGTGGTTCCAAAGCACAAGAGTAGTGATGTTGGCAATTCAAATATGCCAAAGAGAAGCCATAAAGTGTTTCCTTTGAGTGAAAGGTATCCTATATAATAAAAGCCTAATATGCTAAGTGTCCAGACGTCTGTTCAACCAATCAAAGCATAATATGCTAATGATACGTTAAGGCTGCTCAACCATTCGCTATGACATGCACTGACCAAGAGGGGGGTAGATGCTCCAACTGGTAGGTTAGCTTGCTGCTGGGGTCCAGCTGATTGGGACTGAGCGAGATGGGCCAGACACACCCTGGAGCTCTTCCGCTGTCCCTCCCTGGTTGGTCAACCTCCCATTTACCTCCACAGCCCCAATCATGCACTGCTGGGGTCCCTCGGCCTGGCCTGTGCCCTCTTGCAATCCAGGACCCCTCAGGAGATGTCGGAGAGCCAGTTTCAGCCCGATCCCACGGGCCAGGCTGAGGGACCCCACTGGTACACGGAATTCGTGGACCGAGCCTCTAGTGTATTATATAGGGGGAAAAGTAGTATATGCAAGGTTTGGTACCATCTGAAGATTTAGGCATCCACTGGGGGGGTCTTAGAACATACCTGTAGACAAATTAAGATGTAATTAAATATCCCTTTCTCTGGGAAGTCATTTTTTTTTTATCATTCCCATCTGTTGACAAAATCAGAATGAAGGAAGGTAAAAGCAAAATAATTAAAATATAAATATAATGAAAATATAAACTAATTTTTAACTGAGTTGAAGAAGGCAGCTTGGTATGAGGAATATAGATAAAACTTAAAGAAAGGTCTTAAAGAAAGGAAATTAATTGCTATAGGTATTCTAGGTGGAAAAAATTGTATGGTTAAATGACATAGAGTGGGAGAGAGCACAAAGTATGTTTGAAAAACAAAAAAATATGTATTTAGCTAAGGTTGAGATATACAGAATCACATTCAATAAATTATTCAAGAAATATTTATTGAGCATTCAGGTTAGGCTTGTATGAGAAAATAAACCTGGAAGAGACATTTCAGACCAATGAATGAAGAATTTTAAATGCCAGCATAAAAATCTGTACATAATCAATCAGCAAGTACTAGGCTGCCATTGAAGATAAGCAAGCAAGGCTGGCTGTGATTTATTCTGCACTTCAGAAGTATTTACCTCGCAGTAACAGATGAAATGATTATAGTGGAGGATTATGAGTTTACTTAATAGGTAACTACAGCATGGTAAGTATGTTGTAATTGTGAGAGTCTGTATCTGGACAGCAGTTACTATAAAGTGGAGGACAGGGGTCCAGGATCAGGTAACGTCCATAATTTGACACCTGCCAAACACAATGTATTGGGGAGAAGTTACAGAAGAAAATGACCCCCATCAGAAGGATCAAATCTGATGACAATATCTCATTCACAAATTCTTTATTATTAAAAAAAAAAAGGAAGGTGGGTATGTGTGGTTTTAGTTTTGTTTTCTAAAAAAGCTACTATGTAATGATTCTGTTTAGAAATGATCTCTCTTTTTAAAAAAAATATATTTTATTGATTTTTTACAGATAGGAAGGGGGAGAGAGAGAGAGAGAGTTAGAAACATCGATGAGAGAAAAATACCGATCAGCTGCCTCCTGCACACCTCCTTCTGGGGATGTGCCCACAACTAAGGTACATGCCCTTGACTGGAATCGAACCTGGGACCTTTCAGTCCGCAGGCCGACGCTCTATCCACTGACCCAAACTGGTTAGGGCGAAATGATCTCTTTTTTAATGTGAAAATATTTAATAAGTAGCTTTTTGACTCTTAACACATGCTTGAAGACCTCTGGTTCTAAAATTCTAATTTCTCAAATTCCGATTTAACATTCCTCAGTTAATGATAGAACTACAGACCATTAATAATCTCAAGGAGGGGGAGCACATGACAAAAAAAGTATTAAAAACGGAAGGATTTTTTCCTCCTAGTTTAAGCATTATTAAAAGCAGCACTTTTATAAACTACATACATTCAAACTATCTGTGTTATAACATGGTGTCTAGACATAATTCACAGTGTTAAAATTATTTCTACTCTCTGGAAACCAAGAGCATCCTTGTTAAAGTGTAAAAATGAGATTTCGCCTACTTGCAACTCCTTGTTCTCACACCTGAACTGTCTGTCACAGCATGAAAACATTCCCCTACTGGTGAAGCTTTAGATACCTTCCCTGCTGAAAGAAAGCAAAGGGAACTGAAAGAGTTACTGACAATTCATACAGTATCCCATATCCCATTAGAGCAGTGGTTCTCAACCTTGGCTGCACATTAAAATCACCTGGGAATCTTTTTAAAATCCTGATTTCTGGGCCTCTTCCTCCGGAAATTCTGTTTCCTTGTTATGGGCTGGGGCTACAACATTAGTAACAAAGAAATAGAATTTCCGGAGGATGAGGCCCAGAAATCAGGATTTTAAAAAGATTCCCAGGTGATTCTAATGTGCAGCCAAGGTTGAGAACCACTGCATTAGAGTACTATAACTATAGGCAAAGAAACTATTTTAACTCTGAGGGCAGATGGCGCAACAATTGTTTAAATAATTGTTGACTTCAATGAAAAGTGCAGAAAATGTCAAAAGACTATAGCCTATAGGTTGAGAAGTGATTCAAGATGTTACAGGAACCTAATAATAAGAAATTTTTTTCTTTGTCTTGTTTGCTTAGTAAAAGGTTAATGAGAAGTACACTGAAGAAAACATCTCCTGTGTTTTGACCACGTATTTCTGATAAAAACAAATTTAAAGAGTATTTTAATCTAGCTATATATTAACATCTTTAAAAAATAGCTTTGTATTTTTACATGCTATAAAACTTATTTATTTTTAATGTGTTCAATGATTTTTTAGTAAATTTACAATTGTGCTACCATCGCCATAATCTAATTTTAGAACATTTCTATCATCCCAAATCCATAACTTCTTGATCTAAGATATTTTCATAAATTTAAGAAAGCCACTGGTACCTAAAGTTAATATACTTTATTCCTAGGCACACAAATCTCTGCAACTGAGCAGGAAAAGTGCAAACTAACCTCACTTTTAATGACCTTTATAACCAATCCTCTACTCTGGCACTGGGAAGAAAATGTTCAGGTGCTTTCTCTGAAAGTTAAACCATTCCAAGTATTAAGTTATGGCACACTGTCTTGGAAAGAAATTAATTATATTTTTGTTGGTAACACATTTCAGGCTGTTTACACAGCTGACATTTCTCAGCTGTACCCAATTCATGCCCCAAGCTGTGAGGATGATCTTGTTTTGTAGCAGATGCCTCCACTTCAGTGATTTAAATAAGTATAAAACACCATAGCCTGCAACAATTTAGATTACAAGCACCAGTTTTATGAGTTTTAATAGTCTTAATGAAAGAAAGGTTTCATGACATTTCTTTGGCTAGGATCTACTTAAGAGCTACAGTTGTAAACCATTTTTTGTGAAAACTCAAGCACTGGAGTTAGTGGATCTGCTATGGCACCAGTTAAAGCAGTCTGGCCCTAAACATCTTTGTTGTAGCAAATCATGCAGCTCAAGGCAACATCCTGCCAACATTTGCTCTTGGGAGGCGAGGGCAGGCATCATTTCACAGGTTCTGGGAGAAGGTGCAAATAGGAATAATGAGGCAAAAAGAATCAAGCCTCTTAATGGAGATTCCCTCTTGTGTTTGCTGTGACTTAGATACAGCACTAGGTAACATTATAGTCTTGGATATGGTGAATTTTAGCCGTTTTCCTATTTTCCTGTAGTAATGAAATTGCATTAGAACTCTTGGGGAAATCATTAAAACGTGAGCATCATAAAATACAGTGTCAACTCAATTCAATGATTAAACACCTAAAATGTATAAGGCACTATGCCAACAGAAGAATCTTATATAATAAAAGCATAACGTGCAAATTGACCGAACGGTGGAATGACCTGTGGGTAGTGGGTGGGGCCTGTGAGTAGGCAGCCAGGCCACCAAGGTGCGTACCAGCAGGCAGAGGGAGGGGAAGGTGATGGGGGGCGGGGGAGAGTTCCAATGAGCAGCAGTGGTGGAGGGGCGATTGGGGTGGCCAGCACCATCCCCTGATTGGCCCGTCTGGTCGCCTCCTGCAGAGAGAGGTGGGCAGGAGCAGCTGCGGGGTGATGGAGGCGGCACCATCCCCTGATTGCCCGTCTGGTTGCCTCCCATGGGGAGCAGGCCTAAGCCATCAGTAGGACATCCCCTGAGGGCTCCCAGATTGTGAGAGGGCACAGGCCAGGCTAAGGAACCTCCACCCCCAGTGCACAAGTTTTCATGCACTGGACCTCTAGTTTATTACATTTCACTAAATATGTCTATCACTGTTGGAACTTGCATCTGATAAGCTTGTTTCAATCTGGTTTCTACAACTGTGGGATCAAAGAGCAGTTTTGGCTTTTCTAACTCTATGTAGTCTGACATTTCCAGACTTTATTACCTCATGTTCTTGCTCTTAAACCAGACTATTTTATTTGTTTGTTTGTTTGCTTATTCATTCATTCATTCATTTAGAGGAAGAGAGAGAGAGAGAGAAACATTGATCGCCCACTTCCCATATGCACCCTGACCTGGGATTGAACCAGCAACCTGGGTATGTGCTCTGATCAGGAATCAAACCCACCACCTTTTGCTATATGGGAAGATGCTCCAACGAACTGATCCACACTGGCCAGAGCCAGACAATTATTTTTGCTGTAAGCTTTTTATTATAGAAATTTTCAAATACATAGAAAAAGTTTAGAGAATAATATAATAAACTCAATATACACATCACTCAGCTTTAACAATGATCAACAGACAGCTAACCTGAATTGTTTATATATCCCACATCATTCCCAACCCCTATAGGTTATTTTGAAGCAAATCTCAGATAGCATTTCATTTACTTAAACCAGTCAATTCTTGCCTGTGATCCTTTTCTACATTGTGTTAATATGAACTATAACACTGACTTCCATTTATTGAATGTCTACTATGAGTCAGGTACTTACACATATTCTCACTAACCCTCATTAATAATGCTGCAAATTAGGTTACTGAAGCTCAGTGAATTTAAGCGACATACTTAGATCTTAATTATTTTCTTCTATTAATGTTATTTATTGTAGTAGTTACTAGACAATACTAAGAACATCTCTGGTTTATTTATGTCTTGTTGGGTAAGAAGAAGGTTATTACTTATGAAAATACTCTCTTATTTTTGTAAAATTAAATGTAGCACATTTCCTGTCAAATTTCTCATTCTAACGGGAAAAAGAAAAACAAACTAAAACCATCAACCACATCGCTACCTTTAGCCATGGACAACCAGCCAATAATTCTGAGATACTATAATTGCAATGTTAAAATTAGTGTTTAGAAATAACTGTAAATACCTACACATAAACATTTTTTTTCCTGGAAAGATACACTTTTTAAAAAGTTTTGCTATTTTCCATTTTTAAAGTTTTATGATACACAAAGCATTTTTGAAAGGTACAGTGTTTAGACTGTGGGATAAATATTCAAGTAGCATCTACATAAGCATTTGTTTTAAAAATGTTCCTGACTTCCACAAAGAATTCACACATATTAAAATGTATAATGGCAGTGCTGAGAGTGGAGGAGTAATTATTATCCAAACAGAAACACAGTATTTACTAGAAAATATAAAAACTAATGTTTTTGGCTTTATTTATTTTAAAAATCAGATTTAACTTCAGAATTCTTGAAACATTCTCATTTTGTACTTTTGAAAAAAGGCAGAGGGTGGAATCTGATTAAAACAACCAAGATTATGAATAAAAGCGGTCAAAATGTAATTTTAGTTGGCCTCCTTAGATAATAAAGCTCTCTTGAAAAAAAGAATAATCATTTAGAAATAGGGCAGAGATAGAAAAGGTTTCAAAATTAAAATAGGAAAATCATTATAAGTAGATATAACAACAGATCAAAATGACAGACTAAATCTTTCCTTCCAGTTTTTATATTAGTGGAAATTATGGGTATATTTAAGAACGGAGTGTTATTAATATTAACTGTAAAACTTAGCTATTTTTTAAAGTACCAGTCTACTACAGAAAATGTAGTTTGAAAATTAAATATGTAACTGTTCAAATGACTTTAAGATATCTGTAATTTAAGGGAAATAATTTTGTGCTTGGGACATTTCATCAGTAATAACTAAATGTATTCTTTTGATCAAGGAAAAACTTAAGTCAAATCAAGCAGCATTAGTTCTTGATAGTGATATTGTAATATTATCAACAGAAAGCTGGTATACTTCACTTATGATATCTGCTCTGCAAGTGAACTCAAATTATTACAACTCTTATTTTCACATTATTTGATTTATAAATTTTTTCAATGGGATATTCAAAGTTTGATTCTGCTTATTATTACAGTCAATTAGACTGAAAGTGGCAAAAGAGAAACGAGGATATAAAACTGGTAAGTCAACGTCACTTACTGAATCATCTGTGGCAGAAGTTGGCCAACCCTCCCATAACTGATGGCGTACGGGGATACTCGTAAGGTCATACACATTTCTTTTTACCTGCAAAAAAAAAAGAGACATTTCAATTAAAAATAGGGTTTCCATATGACTTAGGATAATTGCCAATTTATGTGATAATATTGTATTTCCTCTGTTTTCTTCTAGATTCAAAACAAGCATTTGAAACTAGGATAACACAAGTCAGAAAAAGTTTGTAAAAAATATCTAAACCAAATTTAAAAACAGATTCTCAATAAAGGTTAAAAGAAAATTGCAAATAACAGATTGATGGTTGCCAGAGAAGGAGGGTTGGGAGAATGGGTGAAAAAGGTGAAGGGGTTAAGAAATACAACTTGGCAGTTACAAAATAGTCATGGGGATGTAAACTACTGCATAGGGAATATACGTGCAAACATTTTACACTTTAACCAAATGTCTGTGAAGCATTTTCCCATGCCTCATCTCATTTGATCCTCACAGAAGTCCTGGAGTAGGTAGATAGGAGATTTGGTGGAATCCTATTTTCTTTTCATTAGCCAAAAAATGGGAGATTTAGAAAGCTCAGAAACTTGATCCGACTGAAAAGAAAAGAAATGGTGGACCTTGAAAATTACTTCAGGTTTTCTCACTGCATAGAATATAGTCAAACATTGCCACAGTTAAATATTTTACCCTTTGTTCTCCCTGTGTGATGTACAATAATAATCTACTTCGTGTTGATATTTACTGCTGCGTTGCTGACAATTACCTGAAAGAGAAGTTGGAGTGCTTCATAAGGCTGGAAAAAGTTTGCTAAATCAGAAAGCAGGTCTAATTAAGCAAGTATGTTCTATATATATGTAAAAGGCTAAGTTGATTCGCGCATGCGCGATACATATAAAACTCTCACTGGTGCCAATCACATGTGTGTGTGTTTCGATCTGTCATTGTTGTTTGTGAATTTGGTTGACACTTCTTTTATATAGAAATGGCAAATAGCAATATTATAATATTTCTTGTAATTAATTTCCTTTCAATGTGCATAAATTCACGCACTGGGCCACTAGTATTCTAATAACTATCTATGGTGTCAGATGAATACTAGACTTATTGGGGTGATCACTTTGTAAAGAAAATGACTGTCTAACCACTATGCTGCATACGTGAAACTAATCCTATCTAATAAAAGAGAAACATGGTAATTGGCTTATGACCGCTACCCTTCCCATTGGCTAATCAGCGAGATATGCAAATTAACTGTCAGCGAAGATGGCGGCTGGCAGCCAGGCAGCTGGAAACTAACATGAGGCTTGCTTGCTTTAGTGACAGAGGAAGCCAAGCTTCCCCACCTGCCTAG
>NW_006290028.1:545634-559300 GCF_000327345.1 Myotis davidii | reverse complement strand
TCTCCCGAGGGGTCCCAGACTGCGAGAGGGCACAGGCCGGGCTGAGGGATTCCCTCTCCCCCCTGAGTGCACAAATTTTTGTGCACCGGTCCTCTAGTCCTATATAATAAAAGCCTAATATACTAAGTGTCCGGTCAACCAGTCGGCCATTCAACCAATCAAAGGGTAATATGCTAATGAGATGCTAAGGCTGTTCAACCACTCACTGTGACGTGCAATGACCACCAGGGGGCACACAGTCAACCGTTCGACCAGTCACTATCATGTGCACTGACCACCAGGGGGTAGATGCTCTGACCGGTAAGTTAGCTTGCTGCCGAGGTCTGCCATATCGGGACTTAGCAAGACAGGCCTGACACACCTTAGGGCCCTCCCACAGTCCCTCCCCAGCAGGTAAACCTCCCACATCCCTCCCTGGCCCCAATAGTGCACTGGTGGGGTTCCGGGCCTGGCCTGCACCCTTTCACAATCCGGGACCCTCAAGGGATGCTAGAGAGCTGCTTTTGGCAGGATCCCATAGGCCACGCGGAGAGACCCCACTGGTGCACGAATTCGTGCACTGGGCTTCCAGTACAAAATAATATTGAATGTAAACTGTAACTTAACACATTGTTTGCGGGTAGTTTTTATCACGCGCTAACAGGTGGCGTGGGCCATTTTTCCTAACTTTTTGCTCAAATGGCAACGTTCAGTAAAATTACGATAACTTTAGTTTACGTATTTATACGTTACCTGCATTCTACCGCTAGTCTATAAAAAACGTATTAATACGTGTCCCGTGCTCTACTACCAGTCAACGTAAAATGTATAAATACATTTCCCGCATACAATGTGTTAAACATAAAAAAAGAAAACCACCCCCTGCTGCCAATTGTTTTTATATAATCCTGGAGAGTTTCAAGTTTCTTTTCAGTTAAGAAACTTCAGCTACATAGTACATCTAGGACAAACTATAATTATAAATTTTAATAAACTATATAATTTTTAAATGGTTCAAGATGTAAAATAATTAAAACAAAAGATATGGTTCAAGTTTCTATGTGAGAGAGAGAAGGGTGTTTTTTGGGTTTTTTTGCAGGGAGGAGCAGGTAGGAGGAAAAACCTGAAGTTTTCTTTATTATTTGATGTAAGCTTCAAAGATGTAAAAACTAATAAAACAGCACAGATTATTACATTAAAATCATCCAAATTAAAATCTATTTCAATAGAATAGTTATTAACTAAATGGTATCTACGAATACATATTTAGGCCTCTCCTGAAAAGACAATACAGTAATGATACTTTATATTTAAAGATGAAAAACAATTTTCAACATGCAATATTATACTTTTCATTTTAGAAGAGGTAATTTATCAGAATAAAGTGTTGGAAGATTAAACTCTATGTTATCCACTAATAAGAAGTATCATTTTTTTTTTCAGTTTTAAACAGGTTATGAAAATTCTATTTTGTTACATATTTACAAATAAGATAAATTATCAAATTATTAAGAATGGAGAGATTACCTTAACTCTTCAGGTTAGTTATGGGATTAAACTACTATAACAAATGAAGCTAGTATTGAATATTGCACATAATACAGGGTGGGGCAAAAGGAGGTTCCAACTGCAAACCTCCTTTTGTCCTACTCTGTATCTCGTACAATAAGACTTCACTATAGAAAACAAGCAGTATTCATTCATGTTTTTAAATGTCCAATTACAGCATTTTGTCTCACATTTCTGTTTGTTATACATAAACACATCTAAGTTACCATTCCAGTGAAATAGAGATATATATTCACTGGGAAAGGAAAAAACAAAAACACAATGTGCAACTCAATCTACTTTTTATCTCTAATGTACACCTGTGAAAAAAGACTTAGTAAATGAGAACTGAAGAGCTTGGAGGAATGGCTTGATCCCTACTCAATTCAAATAAACAGCTTTTCTTCAAAGGTTCTTAGCAATGGCCAGTCTGCCATGCAGTATTTTGTTTATGGCCAGTCACATTAAGTTTGGAAATTTTCATTAGTCATTATCAACACAACAATTTAGCCAAATTCAACCTGTGACCACTTCCACTAGCTAAGACTATTTTTGTCATGCTTAAACAATAGTGTTTTTAAGGAGAAGGGTGGTCCACAAACCTAAAGTATTATATTAATAAAAGAAAGGAAAAGAAGAGAGGGGTATGAGATGGGTCTAGGGCTCAAGGCCCAAGAAAACCCTTTCTTAAAGTTATTTTTCAATTATGCTGTCTAGATACACCAAGCTTCATCAACTATTTTGGAAAAAAAAAAAGCAGGACAAATATTTGTATTTGTTGGAAAGGTTGCAGCAAGGCTACCCTGTATTGGATAGTATACACAAATACTATGAGTTGAGTATACAAACAAATAACTCTATAAGGGGATTCTTTAAATTCCACCTTAATTCCAAAACACAACAATATGGTATTATGAAATAAACAGTATTTTTCTTCTTTCATTAACTCATTTGTAACTGCACTGAATTGAATAGCATTCCTTTGCTATTGTAAGCCCGAAAAGCATGTTCTGGCTATAGTGTTATGTTGGTATAAAGCGCAACGCCAGACTGATGTGCTGAACAAAAGTGATCAAAGTTAGAGTAATGTTAGCCATTGCACAAGTATTTGGCTTCATTGTTCTCTCCAGAATGACATTTGTTAAGCAACTTGTCATAGAATAAACTGGCTAATGCAGACAGAACTTGGCTGAGAGGGTACAAAGTAAAGCATATTAGGCTAATGTCTGTCCCAATGGAAGAGATAAATTCACGGAGATTCTGAGGTTATGCCAAAAGAATTTTGTGTTAAACAACAATCACTAAATAACAACTTAAATACAAATTAGTCTTTCAAAAATAATTCCATGTTTATCAATGCTGTAACCATAGGCAGATTTTAACATTATACTGAAGAAATACATGTGATAAGGTAACAAAAGTACAAAGTGGGCAAAGGTTTTATTAATAAAGATATAATCTTTATTGATGGTTTTCTGTAATTAAAATTTTAACTCACAATTCTGCAGGGAAGGAAAAAATCCAAAAAGTATACAAAAGTAAAAATGATGCTTTTTAAAAATATTCGTATCCTAGAAAACCTGAGAGACAAATTACAGCTATATATAAAAATTATGCAAAGTAATTTAACGTTGTCATGAATCAAGTGAAGGACAGAATTCTCTCACAGAGGGAAAGAAGAATAAAGGACTGGAGAGGGAGAGAGAGAAGGAGGGGGAAGGGAAGAGAGAGATCGAGAGATCACTGGCTGATTTGAGAGATTTGAGAGCACTTGAGAGAGGCAGAAAACACATAGACTGGGTGTTGTAGCTGGCATGCCCAGCTGCCATTATTGTTCTACTTCTGATGGAATTTCATCTTTAGAGATTTGTGTTAAATTCCAGTTAAGTACAAGGGGCACTTCACAGGGTAACATTTCCTAAGGGCCTTTTTGTTTTACAGTTTCTTTGATCAGCACTGACTCAAGATAATGCTGAACCTTCATAATCTTTTCAGTTTTTGTTGTGTATTAAGCTCTAAATCTGAGATTTCAGCATGCTAAACTATGCAAATGTTTCAATTAGTTCTGGAGAAATTTAACAAATGCTTTGATTACCAGCTGAACATCAAATTTATGTTATAAACTATACTGTATTTGGATCAAGTATTCTAGATCGACAATAGATTTTTCCAGTTTGTTTTCTACATTTGTTAAAAAGAGAATTTCATTTTTTACCTATTGCTTCAGATAAGACAGTTGTGACTAAGGAAAAATTTAAATCAGATAAACTTGAAAGTATTAATATGGGACTGATTTACTATTTGCTTTTCATTGTTAATAAAAATCTATATATATACTATAATTACTGTAAGGAATTAAGCAATGATCTCCATGTCAAACTTCATATTTCCTCATGGAAATTTCACTGATGAACACAGCACTGGGAAAAAGATTGTATTATGGCCTGCTCAATATAAAATCATATGAAATATTCTTCTCCCATAAAGTTTTGAGTTCCATAAATTTTCAAACAATTTTTATTTTTTAAATGTTATCAGAATTTCTTAGAAAGAAGTCTTAGGATGTTACTCTACTAACCTAAGTTTTTAGGCTCAGATTTAGCATCTTATGAGCTGTTTGTACCAGTAGCTATTGAAAAAGAAAAATATAAGACTTGTAGGTAGCACTGTCCGCTATAATAAAATCATTGCTTGTGAGCTAAATGTTGGTCAAACATTTGTCCAAATGAAAACAATTTCTGACAATAGAAAGAAAAGTCACAAAGTTTGAGGTACTGATGCATAATGAGAGGCAAAGAAAAAGATTTCTCATTGTCCAGTTGTTACTGTGGGCAAGTTGGCAGAACCTCGCTGAAATTTACTTTACTCAAAGTTAAAAGAGAATAAAACAAGACCACTTCTGATTTTCACAGCTCTAAACTCCTATGATTTAATGAAAATATTGGAGTTAATCCTAGGTAGAGGAAAAGAAGAGCTAAATATATCTATGACAAGCAAATAATGAGGAAAAGTTTAAACCATTAGGCTAGAAAATAAAAGAAAAATAGTAAAAAAATCATTACAACACATCAAAAAGGAATATTACAAATAATTTTATATAATAAGCACTTAAGATGAATTTTTTTCTTGGACAAAAAAAATCTTAGTTTTCACTTTTTGTACTAAAAAGTCTAGATTTTTAAAAAGACTAACTAATATTTTCCTCTTATGAGATCTTATTTGAAACTAAAGCCTGTCACACTTGTTTCCCAAATAATTATTCCATCAACCAAATATTACCAGTAAACTATGGTTTGAAAGAACACTACTAGCTCAGTGATGAGGTTGTAAAGTTCTATTAATTTATTTCAATATCTTTACATTTTTGAAATCTGGTCCTGATCCTTCACATATCAAACATTTTAATATAGCAAAAAATAGAAAATATTTCATTGCCATGGGCTTAAAACAGCTATCATTTAGTTAGCACCCTAGTTTCTAGATTTTCTGAATTAAGAATACTATGGCAGCCGTAACTGGTTTGGCTCAGTGGATAGAGCGTCGGCCTGCGGACTCAAGGGTCCCAGGTTCGATTTCGGTCAAGGGCATGTACCTTGGCTGCGGGGATGGGCACATCCCCAGTGGGGGGTGTGCAGGAGGCAGCTGATCAGTGTTTCTCTGCTCATCGATGTTTCTGACTCTCTATCCCTCTCCCTTCCTCTCTGTAAAAAATTCTTACCAATCTTAGAAGAAAAAGACTTTTGGTCATATTAGAATCTGAACTTACCCAAATTTTAAATATATCAAACTCTAGACTCCAAATACTTCACACCATCAAATGATGGTCTGGGCAAGAATTTGGTAAATAATAACTGCACTAAACAAATGTGAGAGAGAGAGAGAGAGAGAGAGAGAGAGAGAGAGAGAGAATGAATGAGAATGAATATGAGAATTTAAATCAAAATAAGGCATACAGACTAGGCTTAGTTCCAGTTTCCTAGCAATCACTGGTGCTCTGAAAGGCTTATAGTTAAGAAACCAATAACTTCTGATCCAGATTGGGTTTTGAACACATATTTCATATCAAAGTCCTTTTCTTTTTCTTCTTCTTCCTTAACAAGTTGTATGCTCATTGCAGTTACACATAAGATGCAAATTAAAACCTCCTAAAAATCCTTCCAGAACAAAAACACTTGAAACCGGATGGCGCAAAGGGAGTGAGAAGGTGGCATCAGTAATCAAATGTTAATTAGCAAGCTTATTTCCCCCTTCCCTCAGGGCTGGCCAGTGCTGGAGAATTCAAATCAGAAATCAATGCTCTAAGTGTTTAACTATTACTTCTTCTCATTAACCATTTAAAAGACTCAGAATTCTCTCCTCATAAAAACAGTAACTTGAGACATTTCTTTTTCTCAAATACCATTTTTCCCGAAAGCAGTAAAGATACTGTTTGAAAAAAAAAACTATAAAATCGAAGTTGCTTTCATTCAGGCTTTGAGCTTAGTGTATTCTACTCTTTTAAAACATCCCTGGCTCTAACCGAATTCTTCATTCCAACAACTGTAAGTTGCTTTGTATACTATACTTAAAAAAATTATTATATCTCTTACCTATCTGTAAAGAAACTTGACAATTAGCATTATAAGGTATTACTCAAAATTATGAAAATAAAGCCAATCAAATATGGAAACTAGTTGAAAATAGATTTTAGTCATCCTGAAAAACTAGCAAGAATAAGATTTCTTTCATTAGAAATATTCATAATTTCCTCTCCTAAAAGTCTGGTGTGGGTGAAAATGATATAAAAATTGCAAAGTTAGATAATGTTAAAGTGAACTAATGATCATAAATGTATTAAAATCAACTACTATCTTTAGTTAAAGGGTAAGCCTGGATTGAAAAAAAAAAAGAATTCCTAAAGTGCTAAGAAAATGTTTATAGATGAGTAAGACTGAGTATATTTCACAAATAAAAAAGATACTAAATTTTAGGGGGTGAAAAAGAAAAATTGTGAAGTTGCAGAAGTTGAAATGATAAAAATAAAAAAGGTGGAACAATTATTTTTATACAACAGTGGTTCTCAAAATGTAGTGCCTGGACAAGCAATACCAGTATTGCCTAGAAACCACTAGAAAAGAAAATTGGGAGGGACCCACTCCAGACCTGGTGTTATTAGAAACTCAGGGAGCCAGCAATCTGTTTTAACAAGCCCTTGAGATAATTCTCAACAAGCCAACGTTTAAGAAGCACTGTTTTAAGATGTATGAATTATAGGCTCTCCCAGGATGGTTACTGATTCTAAAGTTCTTTGAACTCTGACCTAACATGGCAAGTCTTTGAGAATAAATATGACTAATAATGTTTTGTTATAAGCTTTCTAGAAATGCTATAATTTGCTGGATGACATAGGGATCACTTTCAGTCTAGGAAATTAATGAGAGACGGTACTACCTCTTTACTGTATATTACACATCACTGAAAAAAATTGATAATCCTATGTAATAAAGAGCTAATATGCAAATGTTCATCATGCCCTCACAGCGTCACACTGTAACGGCTCAGACACTCAACACTGGGGAGAGAGGAATGGGGACCAGTCAGGCTGCAGCCCAGGAGAGGAACAAGCCACCCACCCTGCGGTTTCAAGCGCCAGTGTCTGTGACTGCGGTCTGGGAGAGGAACAAGCCGCCTGCCCCGCAGTCCTGAGTGCCTGCAGCTATGGCCCAGGCGAAACCATCCGCCCATGGTTCCCTGAGGCTGCGGCCGGCCCAGGCAAAGCTGGCCTGGGTCCTGGGTGCCTACAGCTGGCCAGAGGGAGGGAATATTGGGTCCCAGGTGTGGGGCGAGGCAGGGATGTTTGGGGTGATCAGGTCAGCAGGGGAGCAGTTAGGGGCATTCAGGCAGGCAGTCAGGCACATGAGCGGTTAGGAGCCAGTGGTCCCAGATTGCGAGAGGCAGTCGGACATCCCCCCAAGGGATCCTGGATTGGAGAGGGTACAGGCCAGGCTGAGGGATCTCCCCTCCCGCCATGCATGAAATTTGTGCACCGGTCCTCTAGTTGATAAATAATCTTCATCATTAAAACTCTGTGTTAATCTTTAGTTTTTCTTCCTTAAGCTTAAGTGTGATTACTCTCTGGCTGTAATATATATTTAGACATTGCAGTAAAACTGCAGTCACAATAAATGACCTATTGGGCACACTAAATAAACTTGGACAACACCTGTAGTCATTGCTGAATTGAAGGAATGTCCTGAACACCAGAGAAATACACACTCTTTTGTTATTGTCTGAGCAGCTGCAGTTTCAAAGAAGAATGGTCCAATGATGCCTCCAGCCCCAGATCCGCACCAAACAGTGACACGTTGTGGATGCATTTGTTTCTCAACACTCGTGGATTTTCTGAACCCCAAATGCGACAATTTTGTTGATTAACTAAGTCATCAAGATGAAAATGAGCCCATCGAAATTCAGCCACATATATGCAAAACAGTCATGGAAAATTTCAACAAGAGTGCGTATGTGCCAGCAAAGCTGTGGAGGCCATTTACCCGATATGCTATTCCATACATAACCCTATACTGTATACTTTATGAATAAAAAATTTACAATTTTTAATTATAAACCTGTGTTTTCTACCAAAATTACTTCTTGCGTGAATTTTGGGACACCCTTTATGTTTGACTTTTTTTTTCCTCTCTCTTGGAGACTAGCTGACACAAGACCCAAAGGAAAAACAGTTAAGAGGTTTAACTTCGTTATCAGTTAGTCAAGACTTTGTCCTAGAGGGAAGTATTTCCTCTCTATACTTCTTATAAACATGAGAGGCAAAGTTTTTCCAACTACTTAATGTTTTTTATTATCTGCAATGAATAAAACATATATTACCCAATAAGTGCTCTTAAATTTTCCCATTTTAAAATCATGTAAGTTCACCAATTTATAATCCCTTGCACAAAGAAAAACACCTAAGTAAGTCAAAGGTCAACCTTAGAAATAACTACAATGATAAGAACATTTTCAGGAGTGTTAATTTAACCAAAGGTCATTTTATAAAGTTCAATTTTATGTACTACTTCAAACATTGGTCACATAAACCAAGAAATGTTTTTATTTTGCAGTCTGAATTTTAGTAGCCAAACAACTTGATACAATCTCAGAAGCAGTGTGCAAGTTAATCTTAAAGACATAATCATACATGTAAACCAAATATTTAGTTATGAGGATATTCATTGCACATGCAAAGCTGGCACAATCTTAATATCCAATAATATGATTGCTAAATATATGAAATACCATGCAGCCATTAAAGTGATGTAGAACCAGGGTCAGTCAAATACAGCCCAGAGACCAAATCCAGTATGCTGTCTGCTTCTGTAAATAAAGTTGTGTTCCATTTGTTTATATACTGTCTGTGACTGCTTTTGCACTATCATGATGGTATAGTTGAGTAGATGCAGTAGAAACTGTATGGCTTGCAAAGCCTAAAATGTATATTATCTAGCCTTTACAGAAAAAGTTTGCTAACTCTCTGATGTAGAAGAATATTTAATAACATTTAAAGTTGTTAATAATTAAAGAAAACCAGGTTACAAAATTATGTACCTTTCTGCTTACTAAGTTACATATATATTATGTACATACACATATGTATGTATATGTATGTACATATGTATACTATATGTATGCACAGAAAAAGATACATAACAAACGTTAAAATTTGTTCCCCCTCTATCATGGAATTCTGACTCATTTTTATTTTCGGTATGTCTATCTTTTCTGTTTCTATTATTTCTGTAATAAGAAAAATATTTAAATTTTAGTTTTATCCTGGCCGGATAGCTCAGTTATTTGGAGTGTTGTCCTATATACAGAAAGATTGTGGGTTCAATTCCATCAAGGCACCTACCTAAGTTGTGGGATTGATCCCTGGTTGGGGCACATAAAGGGGGCAACCAGCAGATGTTTCTCTCTCACTTCAATGTTTCTTTCTCTCTCTCTCTCTCTCTCTCTCTCTCTCTCTCTCTCTCTCTCTCTCAAATCAATAAATATACCCTCTGGTGAAGATAAAAAAACAACTAGGTTTTATGTTAACATATCATCCTCACAATACCTTTCACATATATTATCATCTTCATTTTACAAATAAGGAAATTGAGGCTCAGAGACATAATTTGCCTTAGGTTACTCATGTTTGTAAATGGTGAGATTAGATTTAATTTAGTTCTGCGAGTCTAGATTCTTCCATGACTATGACATATCTTCTCTTACACTGGATTTCCTCTTCTATAAAGAGATGCAATAATTATCTTTAAAATTCTTTACTGCCTGACCCTTTTATAATTGCAAGGTGTAAGAATTTTCTATGAGACCATTTGTACTTACTCTGAATAGTGGACATTAACTAGTAACATGTAAGAGTGACCAACTATGAGCAAAACCTCTGCCATGAGATCAAGTGAGTCTTTTCACACCTATTGTGCTGCAACCCGCAATGAAGAACAGTTACAGGCTGTCGATTTTATACTTTTAAGTGCTACAAAGGAAGGACAACGGTCAAACAGCAACTTGCTATTGTTTCAACAACTGAATGCTGCCTTCACAGTAAGAGGGCAGTTCCTGGTATCACACACAACAGGAAAAGAAATAGCAAGATTAAAAAATAATTCAAGGAAAATACATCATGGTAAAAGGAGAACAATTAGAACAGCAAACAAATTTTATGATATGAGGGTTAACAAAAGTTCTTCCTCCTATTAATTTTTGCCCAATGCCTTCTGTGTCTCCACTCCTTACTGATGTAAGAGTTTTATATGGAATAATACAAAAACTAAGTTACATATATATTATTATGTACATACACATATGTATGTATACTATATGTATGTACATATGTATACTATAGTATGCACAGAAAAAGATACATAACAAATGTTAAAATTTGTTCCCCCTCTATCATGGAATTCTGACTCATTTTTATTTTCGGTATGTCTATCTTTTCTGTTTCTATTATTTCTGTAATAAGAAAAATATTTAAATTTTAGTTTTATCCTGACCGGATAGCTCAGTTATTTGGAGTGTTGTCCTATATACAGAAAGATTGTGGGTTCAATTCCATCAAGGCACATACCTAAGTTGGAACTATGAACCTGCTTCTGCTACTTTGCCAATATACAGTAAATCAATTAAGCCCTATCTTGTTATTCTAGTTTTCCTTCTCTCAACAGTTGTGCACTCTTGCTAACCCTTGCTCTATGCTTTTCATTTGGATAAAGGAAACTCTGAATCAAATATTTGTATTATTTGCAACCTCTGTAAGTTCTAAAATAAAATTGCATCTATAAGAAAGATGTGAGGTGATGCCTTATTCTGCCAATTTTTTAAATAGAATTGCATTTTCTTTAAGGTTTACATATACACATATACACATGTGCATGCACAAATTAAACTACTTGCCCAAATGTCATTCAGTTAATTAATATCTAAGTCAGGATAATGTAGGTTTTAAAAATTCTTAATCCATTTCTTCTTTCTTCATAAAAAATGTGTCTTTTTTTCTTAAAGACTATAACAAAGTTCTAATTTTTTAAAATGCTGACAATCTTACTGTTTCGAGCAAAGACCCATCTTTATATTGTGATGAAGACTGTATGCTTTCCCACTCTGGTAGCACCACATTGATGCTTAGACATGATGTTTATGTCTGCTGTGCTGCTTTCTGTTACCTATCCAGTCCTTTGCCTTTTTGAGATGTGAAAAAAAAAGGTGGTGGGAACCATTAGCAATGGAACTCCAGTCTATAATGAGGTCTCATAATTTTATCTTTGCTTGTTAACAAAAAATGCAAAAAAGAAAGACAACAAAGGGATTTAGTGTTGGGGTCTGCCATGAATACTAAAGTGGCGGGGGATGGGGGCTCCTCAAGGGAAAATAAACCATTCAAGTTACTCACATCAAGAAGAAAGTTTGGGAACAACTAGGCCAGTGTTTGCATTTGGGGCCCTGGAGTCAGGAGAGTTGCATTTCCCTTCACGGTACTTAACCAAGGCAGCAGAGACAACCTACTTAATATCTACTTTAGGAGATATTAAGTCATCTCTAACGAACAGCCCTAAGAGGTATTTAAAAATGTGTCTGGTCAGGTTTTCTGATTCAAACTTGCTACTTTGCAAGATCAGCTTTCAGAATTACTGTGTCTGAAAGAGATGTGGGTGGGAGAACAGGGAGGATATCTTAAGGAAAGTACCCGCCTGGACTAACAGCTAAGTTATAAAAAGAGGATAGACACCAAAGTTACTTATCTAGTTAATTTTAGGTGAAGGAGGTAGAGTTGGAAACTGATTCCAAATGATAATTTATTAAAGCTTATCGAAGTGACTGAAAGTATGAATGAAAGTCCAATACTGCACACCAACCCCTATCTAACGACTGATGCTGCCAACGCTCAGGAACTACCTAGAGATGGCTTTTAACTATGGCAGTTAAAGCCCCACCCCGAGGATCTCACCCATTCGGGCAGCTCTGAAATGCAAACTCAGCTGTTTTATAAAGAAAACAACAAGAACACCTTAGCATCTCCACTTACTGTATTATTAACATCAGAAATGGTTTTTTAATCACATCATGCATTAAATAAGCAGGCTTTCTAAATAAACTGTCTTAGTCTCTGGTTAAAAAAAAAATTACTCCTATTTATTCATTAACAAAGCTATTCCTTAGCTCATCCCTGCCATAACCTACTCTATTCAAAACCATATGGGAAAGGACATTAAAAAACCGCCACAAACCATAGACTTCTGGTATTAGTGCTACACACTGCATACCCCTATTCATTATTCTACCTCCCCTGTTTAATCTATCATTAAGATTCAGTGACCCTACACTAAATTTAAAGCAGATCCTTCCTTCCTCCCATGCCTAAATTCACATACTTTTCTAGTTGGGGATGCCCTCAAGTATTAACAACTCTACGGGGTTTCTCTAATCTCAGCTCTGAACTATGTCATGCTATAGAACCAAGAAATTGCAGTTTTACATCTCTAACTATGGAGGCTTCCATAAAAAAGGACCATATAATTTACTTAATAAGATAAAGGGGGGAAAAATCACCATTCAATAAGTATTTTTTTTTCCATTGTAAATGGTAAAAGGCTCATGGAGACATTGTCATCTACTGTGTTGTCTTAAAGGTGACTAATACCTAGAGGGATTACTTCAACTGCATTCATCACAGAGTTTAGAATTTTAAGTAATGGGGAAATTTCAGGTGTTGACTATGCTAATAAATTGAAAAACAACAACACACAAAACAACCCCAACATGATTTAAATATCTAGTGGATAAAACAACCATTATGGGGAAAAGAGATTTCAAGAAGTTAGTAAGATCCTATTTCTAGGCTATATTAATATCATTTTCAAATTACAAACAAAAAAATCTAATGTACAATGTGGCAAATAAAGAGTACAGAATTGTGTATATAGAACTCTCTGTGATGACGGAAATGTTCTATATTTGTGCTCTCCAACAGGGTAGCCATTAGCCCTATGTGGCTACTGAGCACCTAAAACATAGCAAGTATGACTAAGGAACATAATTTTTAAAAAAATATATTTTATTGATTTTTTACAGAGAGGAAGGGAGAGAGATAGAGAGCCAGAAACATCGATGAGAGAGAAACATCGATCAGCTGCCTTCTGCACATCCCCCACTGGGGATGTGCCTGCAACCCAGGTACATGCCCCCGGCCGGAATTGAACCCGGGACCTTTCAGTCCGCAGGCTGACGCTCTATCCACTGAGCCAAGCCAGTCTCGGCGAGAATTAATTTCTTTATTGTTGTTTTATTATGCATATTTCCCCCCCCAAGTGAACCAGCCAGGAAAATATGCCTAGAGTTAGTTATCCTAGAATGTGGGATAACGACGTAATTTAATTTCAACCAAAGAACTATGTTTTAGTTAATACAGACTATTGCCAATAGCATGAGTTTCCCAGAAGCTGGCAAATCACTAGATATAAAAGCATTTGTAGGAAGATAAAATGTGGAGGGATAGCATGATTGTTAAGACACCTACAGTTTTAAAATTTTACATCGAGATGTACTGCCAACATAGAAAAGAATGATCAGGCATTTGTATTGCTAGACAATCTAGATTTTT
>NW_006290028.1:542678-544510 GCF_000327345.1 Myotis davidii | reverse complement strand
TATATTTTATTGATTTTTTACAGAGAGGAAGGGAGAGAGATAGAGAGCCAGAAACATCGATGAGAGAGAAACATCGATCAGCTGCCTTCTGCACATCCCCCACTGGGGATGTGCCTGCAACCCAGGTACATGCCCCCGGCCGGAATCGAACCCAGGACCCCTCAGTCTGCAGGCCGACGCCCCATCCACCGAGCCAAACCAGTTTCGGCAGGAACATAATTTTTAACTATTTAATTTTCATTAAATTGCTACATGTGGCTAGTAACTACCCTAGTGGACAGTGAATTAAGATCACTTAAAGTGGAGAATACAAAGCAACATAAAAACATACCACTGCTGCCGAGACTGGTTTGGCTCAGTGGATAGAGCGTCGGCTTGCGGACCGAGGGGTCCCAGGTTCGATTCCGGTCGGGGGCATGTGCCTGGGCTGCGGGCACATCCCCAGTGGGGGATGTGCAGGAGGCAGCTGATCGATGTTTCTCTCTCATCGATGTTTCTAACTCTCTATCTCTCTCCCTTCCTCTCTGTAAAAAAATCAATAAAATATATTTTAAAAAAAAAACATACCACTGCTAAAACTAAATACTTACATGCTTCATCTCAGAGAGTTAATGAAATAAAAAACACTTCTGCCTTCTTACAAAAAGCAGATCATCTCTTTTCCAGTAGATCATTAACCCCCATCCCAATCGTTGCCAAAGAAATGCTACTCACACTGTTCACTTAAGTGGCTAAGTCTTCCTCCATAGATTTGGAACATGTATTAGTTCAACTACACTAAATAATCATAAATCTCAAATTACTGTCAGGTACAAATTAATATAGTTTATACTAATAGCTAACTCAAAGGGATATTTCAGAGGTTCTGATCAAAGATATCCTATCTTCAAACAAGTTGGGTGTTGTTTGTATGTTTTTGCGCAAATGAATAGACATTGTCATGCATTCCAAAATAAATGGCAAATGCATCTGATCATAGTTTTTGTTATGTTTCACTGCATTTTGCCAGGACTAAATAAATTTGAGGGTGCCTATTTTTTGAAAATTGTGACAGCTGGCAATGGCATCCTATGAAAGCCAGTTGTTTCAGAGCATCAGTCTCTGACATCCAAACATTACCACTCCTTCACGATGTATACTGAAAAAAATGATGGGAATAGCTGTTGCTAAAGTAGAGCTAGGCCCTAATCACCTTGTACATGTTAAAGTTAACCTTGAAACCTTCTGTACTTGTGTATGTTTGTGGTTCTTTCATTTATCCATTCAACATACAATTGGTGAGATATCCTGAGTTCGAGACTCTCTGATAGTCACTGAGAGCAGCTTTCTCAAATCCAAATGTCTAGGGCAGCCAGATAGGTAAGCACACATGAGTGAATATGATGGGTAAATGGCATTCCATCTTATTTTTTAAGGAAGCTATATTTGGGTATAAGAGACTATGGCAATATACACTTTTTGAAAGAAGACTTAACAGAAAGCCCAGAGACATATGAAAACATGCTCAAAGTCACTAACCATCTGAGAGATGCAAATCAAAACAACAATGAGGTACCATCTCACACCTGTCAGAATGGCTATCATCAACAAATCAACAAACGACAAGTGCTGGAGAGGATGTGGAGAAAAAGGAACCCTCCTGCACTGCTGGTGGGAATGCAGACTGGTGCTGGCGAGGATGTGGAGAAAAAGGAACCCTCCTACACCAGTGGTCGGCAAACCACGGCTCATGAGCCACATGTGGCTCTTTGGCCCCTTGAGTGTGGCTCTTCCACAAAATACCATGTGCGGGTGCGCATGTACAGTGCAATTGAATCTTCGTAGCCCATGTG
>NW_006290028.1:529337-540421 GCF_000327345.1 Myotis davidii | reverse complement strand
AGAAGGAACTTTTACCATTTGCAACAGCATGGATGGAACTGGAGAGCATTATGCTAAGTGAAATAGGCCAGTCAGAGAAAGATAAATATCATATGATCTCACTCATATGTGGGATACAATGATTAACATAATTTGATGAACAAGAATAGATCCAGAGACAAATGGTCAGGGAGTAGGGGGAGGTTAGAGAGCAACCAAAGGACTTGTATGCATGCATATTAGCATTACCAAGGGACACAGACACTGGGGTGGTGGGGGCTTGCCTGGGGTGGGAATAACTGGGGGAGGGGGTGTCAATTGGGGAAAAAGGAAACATATGTAAAACTTTAGACAATAAAAAAAAATAAAGAAGAGAGAGAGACTATGCAAACCGGAGAGCATGCCTCATCCAAGAAGGCAGCTGCTACTCCAGAAAAGCTGATTCTTGCTATGAAAAATCTGGGGTTTGGTGTTGCCAGAATTTTCTG
Organism: Myotis davidii; assembly: GCF_000327345.1. Lineage (NCBI taxonomy): Eukaryota > Metazoa > Chordata > Mammalia > Chiroptera > Vespertilionidae > Myotis > Myotis davidii. The sequence continues at coordinate 539,954 of NW_006290028.1, read as the reverse complement.
ATTCTTTAAGAGAAGCCAGAAACCAGGAATCCTGTTTTGGTTTGTATTTAAAAAAAAAAAACACACACACACACACAAGAAGTTTATTTAAACAACAAGATACTTGAGTTGAAGGGAAAACTATGTACGATTCATTTTTTTAGAGTAATTTATACCTACTTAAAGACAGATTGCCCTACATGTAACAGCTACATACAAAAAAGTTATAAAATTGTCCTTGGTTTTACAATGATAAATGAAAAACATTAAAATTCTCCAATCAAACAAGGTTTGCAAGAATTTTTATGTTGCTCTTTTTTTGTTAAACAGGGAGAGCAAAATAACTTACTGAAATATAAAGATAAGAGCTGGATGAGCATGCCACTAATGGAGAAAGGGGGTGTTTTCACAGAACCAGTATTTTTTCCCCATCCCATCTCCATTTGATGTAGATCAAAACATACCATTGGCCATTTAGTTAAAAAAAAAATTACAAATGCTTGTGCACATATATCGGTTACTTTATGTACAATAAAAGAATGGGGAAGGGGAAAATGAAAAAATAGAGAAAATTATACTGTAGTAGTCAGATGTGTTGAAACCAAATTGCAGTTTTCTAATTGAGAATGTCTTCTTGGTCTGGAGGAACAGAGTTCTGGAGTAAAGTAGCAGGTTCCCTATTTAGTAGACCCCTCCTGTCTGCTGCTGGAACACATCAATTGTATCTTCATCCTCCATTTCCAACTAGCATAAAGGAAAAAAGCCATTGATAGTTAAAATTTATAACTATCAGAAATATCCTGAAAAACTGCCCAAGTTTCACCCAATTCTAGTGTTGGTTATTTTAGACATCCCAGACACTACCTTAGTTAGCATCCCAGGCTTAGGTTTTAGTAATTTTTCACTTGGTATTCCTTTTTTAATGATTATACTAGAGAACTTAGCTTTTAAGTTAAAAACTGAACATCTCTACAAGTTAAATCATCTCCTTCAATCACTGAAAATAAGAGTGATGCATGTAAAGGATCTCACTATGTTGTTTAGATGAACAAGACTGGAAATAACCTAAGTATCAACAGAAACCCAAAGAAATACTATACATTCATAATGAAATACCACATAACTGTTATTAAAAAATAAGCAGATTTACATGTGCAGAAATCGAAACATTCCTATAATACTAAATACTCCTAGAATACTAAAAACAACATTTAAAAACTAGGCAACCTTTGTGTTTTTAAGTGTGTGTGTGTGCGTGTACACATGAATGTATCCTTGCCTATGCACAAAACAGTGGTTGCCTCTATGCAGTAAGGAAAGGGATCGGGCAAGAAGAAACTTGTGTTGTTTTTTAAGTTAATTTCAATTTTAAAGAATTTTTTTTTATATTTTATTGATTTTTTACAGAGAGGAAGGGAGAGAGATAGAGAGTTAGAAACATCGATGAGAGAGAGACATCGATCAGCTGCCTCCTGCACATCTCCCACTAGGGATGTGCCCGCAACCCAGGCAACATGCCCTTGACCGGAATCGAACCCGGGACCTTTCAGTCCGCAGGCCGACGCTCTATCCACTGAGCCAAACCGGTTTCGGCAAGTTAATTTCAATTTTAAAATGCTATTCACAAATTAAGTTTGCAAGTTTTACTACCCATACGTTATACACAAAACAACCATGTTGATAATAGGAAGGTTTTGGTACATATGGCAACACTGTAAAATGCAGGTGTGGGGAATCTTTTTTCTGCCAAGGGCCATTTGGATATTTATAACATCATTCTCAGGCCATATAAAATTATCAACTTAAAAATTAGCCTGCTCTGTTTGGTCAAACATTTAATTGACTCACCCCTAATGCCTTGGCAGGGCCAGACCAAATGATTTCTCCAGCTGTATGTTCCCCACCCCTGCTTTAGTGTAAATAATCTTTGTAACAGTTTATTATGCTGACAATTACCCTTAAAAATTTCTTTCTAAAAACTGGTAATTTTGAAAATAAAACAATCTTGAGCACCTAAAGACAAGAAACAGGCCCTGACCGGTTTAGCTCAGTGGATAGAGTGTCAGCCTGCAGACTCAAAGGTCCCAGGTTCGATTCCGGTCAAGGGCATGTGCCTTGGTTGCAGGCACATCCCCAGTGGGGGGTGTGCAGAAGGCAGCTGATCGATGTTTCTCTCTCATCGATGTTTCTGACTCTCTATCCCTCTCCCTTCCTCTCTGTAAAAAATCAATAAAATATATATTTTTTAAAAAAGACAAGAAACAGAACTGTTTCTAACAAAGTTCAAATATACTCAAAGTAGAGCTAAGGCTTTAAAATACATTGGGGCCTTGACTTACGAGTGTCCCGACTAACAAGTTTTTTGAGATACCAGCTGTCTCTCAGCCGATTTTTTGCATTGAGTTGATAGAGTAACTTGAGTTAACGAGCTCCTTAACAAGTTCCGTCTCAGAATGCATTAAACTCTCAAGTCAAAGCCCCACTGTATTAATACCTGCGTCTCAATTCCCTCTTTGTAAAAAGGCATAGCATTCAGTTATGCGAATGAAATGAGTTGAAGAAAGTATTTAACAGAATGATGGGGACATAATTATACTGCTATTAAAATTGGCTGATAAGGTTTTTTGATTTATTACAAGTCTTCTATTTAATATTGGGAAAACAATTCTAAAACAAGTCAATTTCATTCTAAAATGAATTCAATTCTAAATTCATTTGAAGATTTTGTAATGCAGGTCTGAATAAATCCTCCTCACAGTTTAGTATTTGCAACTAGCATGGTAGACAAGCCTTAGAACTACTTTCTGGTGGGGAGTGAGGGCTTCATTAAGACAGAAAATACATTCTAATCATCAGAGTTTAGCTTAATGAATTCTTTTTATTCTTTTAAAAACATCAATTCAGGCCCACCCAGGGATGCAAAAAAAAAAAAAACAAAAAAACCACACAACCACAACAAAACCACAAAATAAGACAAAAAACCCCACACACATCCAAACAGGTCTTCAGCCTATCTACTGTAACAAAACTATTAGCATTTTAAATTTTATAGTGAAACTTTAAATGCTTTTAAAAGATAAAAGAGCTTTTTCTCTTTCATCAAGGGAATTCAGCTGGCCCTAGCCGGTTTGGTTCAGTGGATAGAATGAAGGGTCCTGGGGTTCAATTTCGGTAAAAGGCACATGCCCAGGTTTCAGGCTCAATCCCCAGTAGGGGGGCGTGCAGGAGGCAGCTGATCAATGATTCTCTCTCATCATTGATGTTTCTCTCTCTCTTCCTCTCTGAAATCAATAAAAAAATATATATTTAAAGAGAATTCAGCTCCACCTTGTGGTTATGGACTATAACTGCTTCTTAGAGACTCACCAACGGAATTTCTTCAAAAGCTTCTCCTCTTAAGTATAACTCATAGATAATTCAATTTTTTTTAAGATTATCAAGGAAGCCACAATCTTGATGTGCTGCTTCACTCACACCATATTTATCACTTTCTGGTTTTTATGGCGTGATAAAAAAATTCAAAAATAGTCTCTCATTTAAATTTTCAAAGTGGAATTCTTAACTGGAACTTGAAAAGGTAAAAAGAAACAAAGAGCTTCTTACAATGTGACAGACCAACTGCGCTGATAGGTAAAGAGATAGAGGGATCGGACAGCATGACCTTTTTTTGTTGTTAATTCCCACCTGAGGACATTTTTTCCATTGATTTTTAGAGTGGAAGGGGTTGGGGGAGAGGGAGGGAGCGACTGGAGGGGGAAGAAAGAGGAGGGAGAGAGGGAGAGAGAAGAGAGAGGTGGAGAGAGAGATATAGATACATCAGTTACATTGACTGGTTGCCTCCCACACACTGGGCTGGGATGCAGGATGGAACCTGCATCCAAGGTACATGCCCTTCACAGGGCCAACACTCTAATCACTGAGTCACGTGGCCAGGGCAGCATCACAATCTGTAGTGAGGGTCTGGAAAGCCACCTGTTGTCAACAGCCCCCACTCTCAAACTAAGCTATCAAGAGACTTGCAGTTGTCCTGCAGGTATAACTCAGTGGTTGAAGGTCAACCTATGAACCAGGAGGTCACAGTTCGATTCCCAGTCAGGGCACATGTCCAGGTTGCGGGCTCAATCCCCAGAGTGGGGCAAGCAGGAGGCAGTCTATTCAATGATTCTCTCTCATTGATGTTTCCATCTTTCTCCCCCTCTCTCTTACTCTCTGAAATCAATAAACATTCTGAAGAAAATGACAATAAGAAAGGAATGGGTTAAAGTAACTAAATGACCTATTAGTTTTACTGAGTGATAACCAGATATTTTAAAACCAGTGGCATTTCCTCGATCTATTCCTATTTTTTTTCTTTCTGTTCCCCCTTGATCATCTTTTACATAGCTTTGAATTTTGATAAAGAACTGTATTTCAACATCTAAAAGTTCATAAATAAAGCTGTTAAGCAAATTACAAAAAAAAACAACATTGATTTTTCTAGTTAACAGAGATTTTTACCTGTGCAGGTGTGTCTGTCTCATTGATTGGCTGCCCGTCAAATCGGAATCTGATCTGCCTCATTGACAAACCCTGTACAAGAGAGTTTAAAAGCATCTTACTGCAAACAATAATAAAACTATATGCATATTTAGCCACAAATGTTTTAAATGAAACAAATACATTTGCTACCAACGTTTCTATGAGTAAAAAGATTTGGGGTGACTTTCACTTTCTTTAAACTATGTTTGATTTTCTTTGGAAAAATGTTTTTTAAAAGGTCTTCTTTTAAAAAAAGCTGCACTGCTTTTGAGACCATAGCTAATCCAACCTTGAACAGATCATACTGAGTCAAACTGCATTTAAATAAAATACTGAAAGGAAATTTGAAGTAACCGATGCACACAGCAATATTCCTCAGTGCATGTTAAAAAGATCAAGCATTACCTTCCCGACACAAAAGTGGGAAAAGGGGGAAAGGAGCAAAGCATTAAAGCTGTTGATAACTGCAGCCAAATGAAGACAAGATAGAAAAATAAAGTATCTTTGGAGGTATGGCATAAGTATATTAACTTGAAAGATAGCTTTCTAGAAAGCATCTTACGAAGTCACTTCAATATCATGCTCAAATTAAATTACAATTGCTACACAAAAGCCATACTTCAATGAATATATTTTAAATCCTCACCTGAGGATGTTTATATTGACTTTTGGGGTTTTTTTAGAGAGGAAGGGAGAAAAAGGGAGAGGTAGAGACAAACATCTATAAGGCTGCCTCCCACTGGCCCCTAGACTGGGAATGGAACCTGCGACAGGAAGACACTCCAATTTACTGAGTGTAAATACATACCACTTACAGACTAGCCCTTACCCTTGTCTTGAATACAAGCAATCCTCCATCAGGTAGGTGAAATTCCTCAAGACTTTTAATTAGCGATTAAAAAGGAACCAAGAATTCAATGCCAAGCATTAATTACCAAGTTTTACATATTTAAAAACACTCCACTGAAGTCTGTGCTTCAACAAAATATTAAGCACCTTCTATATGCTGGGTTCTTCCTTCACTACATCCAGGGGTAAGGTCGTAAGGACAATGGTGCAGCCATTCAAAATAAAAGGGGGGGAAAGGCAGGGACAGAAAATAAGCAAACTATATTCCTTTTTTTTTAAATCTTCACCAGAGGATTTTTATTGATTTTAGACAGAAACATCAATGTGCGAAACATCTGTATGTGCCCCGACCAGGGACTGAACCCAAAACCTTTTGGTGTAAGGGAAGATACTTCAACCAACTGAACCACCCAGCCAGGACTATTCCTTTATTGCCACCTGTTTATATACTTTTCTTTTTTTTCTTTCTTAACCCCGAGTGCCGGGGAGCGCAATTGCGCTCCTCCTGCAATTTTTTTTTCTATTAGTATTTTATAATACAATCAGCAAACAATATATGTCAAAGATGAAAACAAATGTAGTAAAGGTTTCCTTAAGTTTTTGAATATGTAACTTCATTTACTTGCGATTCATAATAAAATCAGCAAAAATGCCTTGGCAATTTTAGCATAGTTCCTAGGATATTGGTTGGCACTCAAAGGGTTAAATATATTTCATTGATTTCAGAGAGGAAGGGAGAGGGAGAGATAGAAACATCAAAGGTGAGAATCACTGATTGACTGCCTCCTGCATGCCCCCCCACTGGGGATTAAGCCCACAAACCAGGTATGTGCCTGAGACCCTTCAGTCCACAGGCCAACACTATCTACTAAACCAAACTGGCTAAGGCTATATGCTTTTCTTTATCAATAAAAGATTTTTCTATAGAGCAAAAGTCCAAAATTCAGAAAACTTGTCTTTAAGATCCCATAAGCCATGTAAATTCAAACAGGGAATTTACATTAAACCAGTACTTGAGCTCCTCTCCTGAATAAATCTCATCCCTGAGCTTTAGAGTTGTGCCTGAAGAGTTGTATGAGCTTATCTCTGTGGGTCCATTTTCTCACCTCACAAAAATGAATTGGACTAAACCAATAAACCTGTGCCCTCTGAAACCACCTGACACTCCATGAAATAATCTGTAGGGTAAATCCACACTACAATGGGAAAGTATGCTCTCAGTTAGCTGAAGACTATGTGGCTGACATAAAGTAGGCAAACTCTAATTCTACATGTGAATGAAAAACTTATGTAGGAACCAACCTCTGGAAATACTACATTGAATGTTCTCTACAACATGTTTGATATGCCAGGTATTGGTCTAGGGCCTAGGCTCTAGAGAAATAGTGATCAAAAAGGCCCTATGCTCATGGAGCTTGCATCTCCGTGGAGAGACAAATATAGACATCGATCAATGAAAAATATCCAACTGAATGAGGGTTGAATGCCAGGAAAAGCAGCTCTTTGAATTAATCAGGCACATCTCCAAGGAAATAACTTAGCAAGACTGGAATAAAATGGCTGAGGGCTCAGCAATAGCCAACAGAAATATAATGTGAACCACGTATGTATTCTTAAATTTTCTAACTGCCACTTGAAAAATATAAAATTTTAATAGAATATTTTAATTCAAAATACTATCATTTCAACATGTATTCAACATTTTAAAAACTAAGCTACTTTACTTTTCATACTGAGTTTCCAAATCTGCTATATATATTGCACTTTACCGCACATCTCAAATTGGACTAGCCACATTTCAAGTGGTAAATAGTTACATGTGGTTTGAGTACTGTATTGGACAGCAAAGGTTGTTAGAGAATTTGCTGATGGCTTATATGAGTTAGGAAAGCATCATCAAATATGACCCTAAGGCCCAGCTGGGATAGCTCAGTGGTTGAGCATCAACCTATGACCCAGGAGGTCACAGTTCAATTCCCCATTAAGGCACATGCCTGGGTTTCGGGCTCAATCCCAAGTGTGGGGCATGCAGGAGGCAGCCGATCAATGATACTCTTATTTATGTTTCCATCTCTCCCTTCCTCTCTGAAATCAATAAAAATAAATAATGACCCCCAAGGTTTTGACCTCACAACAAGATGTTGAATATTGCTGTTTACTTAGTGGGGACACCAGAGAAAAAGATTTCTAGAAGTAAAATCAAGAGTCCTCTTTTAGATGTTCAGTTTGAGATGCCCATTTTCATCCACTGAAACTCCAGAGTCAAGATATCAAGTGAGTTCATTACAAAATAAATAAGCGCATTCAATTAATCTTTACAGGAAATCCTTGGTCAAGAATTTTCAACTGCCAATTCTTAGTCTTTTGAGTCTATACCCACACATAAAAAGCAGGGAGTCAGCCAGGCTGGTGTGGCTTGGTGGTTGAGTGTTGACCTATGAACCAGAAGGTGAGGTTTGATTCCTGGTCAGGGCACATGCCCAGGTTGCAAGTTCGATCCTCAGTTAGGGAGCATGCTTGAGGCAGTATCTCAGCAATGTTTCTACCTCTCTAGCCCTCCCCTTCCTCGCTCTCTAAAGTCAATTAAAAAATAAAAATGAATAAAATTTAGCCCTGGCCATTACTCAGTTGGTTACAATGTTGTCCCTATACACCAAGGATGCCGGTTGGATCCCCAATCTGAGAATAAACATGAATTGACCAATGAATGCATAAGTAAGTGGAACAACAAATCAGTATTTCTCTCTTCCTTCCTCTTTCTAAAAATCAATAATGTTAAAAAGCTAAAATTTAGTAGTAACTAGAGAAAACTGAAGATACAGAGAATTTTGTTGAAAACCACCAAATCTAAGCATGAGTTTCTGTTCTGTATAAGATTTGGCTACATAAAACGTCTACAAAATGATTAGCTTTAAAAATTCCCCTGTATGCCCTTAGCTGGTTTGGCTCAGTGGAGAGCATCTGCCTGCAGACTGATGGGTCTCAGGTTTAACTCCGGTCACGACCACATGAATGCATAAGAGGGCTCAATCCCCAGTAGGGGGAGTGCAGGAGGCAGCCGGGGAGTGCAGGAGGCAGCCAATCAATGGTTTTCTCTCATCATTGATGTTTCTATCTCTCTCCCTCTCCCTTCCTCTGGGGGAAAAAAAAAAATTCCCCTGTAACCTGAAGGGGAACTAGTTTTCAAATATGAAAGGTGCCAGTGCAAAAAAATCTTTAGCACAATTAAGTACATATTCACTAACTGAAAGGGGAATTTCACCAAAATTCTTCAAATAAGAATATACTGAGGCCCTGGCCAGATAGCTGTTGGTTAGAGTGTTACTGATACGCCAAGGTTGTGGGTTCGATTCCTGGTCAGGGAACATACAAGAGCCAAACCAATAAATGCATGTATAAGTAGGACAACAAATCTGTTTCTCTCCCCGCCCCCACTTCCTGTCTCTCTAAAATCAAAAAATAAAAATTTTAAAAAGTACTTCTGTGAAGTCACTGTTGTATTTAACTTATGTAGGTACCAGAGTTTTTGTTACACTTGCAAAAGTCATTTTTAAAGTTGCCTTTGTATTGTTAGACTCATCACAAAGGGAAGCTTCTTTGTCTTACAGCTTACATTTACCTCCCAGCATCTATATATTTCTACTTCCTCTCCTTGATGTCTATTTACTATTATCTAAGTAAAATGCAAATGTCTTTAGAATATAAAAATGTTTATGCTTCGCTCAGGTTAAATTTTTTTAAATACATATTTCTTTATTGATTTCAGAGATGAAGGGAGAGGGAGGGAGACCTAGAAACATCAATGAAAATCATTGATCGGCTGCCTCCTGCACGCCCCCTACTGGGGATCGAGCCTGCAACAGAGGCATGTGCCCTTTTGACTGGAATCGAACCTGGGATTCTTCAGTCCACAGACCGACGCTCTATTCAGTGAGTCAAACCGAGGAGGGCAGACTAAATTTCTTGACATCCACTTTTAGTGTAAAAAGGGAATGTTAAAATTTTACACACTTCAGGAAAATTGCAATGTCCTTAAACTCACTTTTTTTTTAAATTAAACTCCCATTTAATTGTATTTAAAAAAAGAGCCTGACAAGAAATTTTACTATGTTCATTCTTATTTTCTTATATCACCTTGGAAACAAACCACGTGTTGTGCGTATAATTTGATGCATTTGTGGTACAGGACTAGACTCTAGTCATACATTAACCAACCCATCCTAGGGTTTTCATGAAGAATCAACATACCAAGTCCCAAGTGCATGATAAAATTGATATGTCAAATACATAAGTGCATATTCATTCTAGCAGTCAGTCTACTTATTATGCTAGTCTAGTCTCTATTCTCATGAAAATAAGGGTTTTTTTATTTAAATAAGTTTTATTCAGTGAAAGTGCTCATGTCAGTTCCTCACCTGTCGTTCACAATAGGCTTTCATTAGTTTACTAAGTGGTGTATGCCTCTTAATCTTAAACTGCACCACAGAACCATCCTGCCCCGCCACCTTCAAATTAATATGATCGTTGTTCTCAGTCTTGACTCCTTCCTGTTGAAAGAAAAATAAAGGTATAATTTGGAAAATGTGAAAAACAAACACCTTTTAAAGCAGCTGCAGCCCAAGTTGCTTCAGAAATCAACAGGTTTCTCATTCTGTATGATAAGAGAGCATACAGCTGTTTTCAGCCGCTGAAATCAATCTGAAAAAATGAGAAACCCTGAGGTGACATCAAATAGCTGTCTGCCACAGAAACAGAAAAGAAGCCTCATGCAATACTATCAGTGGCAACAATCAATTTTTAAGAATGAGTCCCACTCAAATTTACTACAGTGCTCTCTTCAAATGCCTAAAATGGTCTATTTGGTCACTTTCAAAAACTATCTTTTCCTTTAAAAAGTTAAAAATGAGCGTCCTTTCCCTTTTCAAAGTACAGATGCAGGGGAACAAACCTCGAGCTTGCAACTCAAAACTCATTACAATTCTCTCGTTGACGCTACCGAACTCGATGTTATGACTTAAATCTCAAGTTCCATGAACAAAGCTAATCGAGGAACATCCTGATTCTCTCTGAGGCAGCGGCAATAACTCAGAACCACCATTAACGTTCGCCTCTATTTGCAGCTTCATTTTGTTTATTTTTAGTGGAGAGCTTCTCCCCTCCCCTTTGTTGACATGAGTCAAATGAAGTTTATTCCAAGTCTTCCTCGCAGATTTCCACCTAATCTGAAGTTCACCCACATCGAGTGCAGAAAGAACTCTGTGGCCCCTGAAT
>NW_006290028.1:528907-529301 GCF_000327345.1 Myotis davidii | reverse complement strand
ACAAACCAGACAAACCGAACGAGGCGCCCCGTGCGCCAGGTGGACGCGTGCGCCCGGTCCTCACGGGAAGAGCCTCCTTGGTGCCTCAAAACCCGCCCTCGAAAGTTAAGCCCTAGGAAGTCTCTGCACGAACATCGACCCCAACTTCTCGAAACCACATGGTCCCCGCAGGTTAGGGGTCATCTCACACCCAAGGAAAAGCCCTTGCCCATCCCCCCCACCACCACCACCACCGGGACCCGAGGCCATTAAAATGGGAAACACTCCCCGGGAATCCCCAGCCCCTCACGACCGCCCGACCGCCATCCGGCTTCCGACCCATCGGCAACCCATTGATTCCTCCCGAGCCCTCACCGGGCCACGGCGGCCCGAGGCAGGGTCCCCGGAGGCCCGG
>NW_006290028.1:515183-528332 GCF_000327345.1 Myotis davidii | reverse complement strand
ACCCGGCCCGCCGCGGGGGCGCGCCTGCTCTGGGCGGGGCTGTATTGTCCTTCTGTGGTGGAGCTTAATCAAAATGGCTTCCAGCTGGTCCTCGTTGAGGACGAGGAGCCTTGAGGCCTGGACGTGGGACACACGCCGGGCAAGGCAGTCTGACTGGACCAGGAAGGGGAGCCTGAGTTGTAGCCCCAGCACGAGGTTCTAGGGGAAAACACACACCCTTGTTCACTGGCCACATGCAGTTTTCCTCAGGGTCAGAGGAGCATCACACTTCCTCCCGGTCAGCCTCGCATCCTTTGGATTTTAAAGCTTCAGCCTCAACCCGCTTCCCACTAAGTCCCTGCCTGGCGCAGTGACTGCCCCCGCGCCGGTAGCCCCGCACCTGGGCCCGCTGAGGTGGGAAATGCTCATCCCCCAAACTCCCTCCTCCGGGCCTGGCTCCCAACCTCCGAGAGGAGACACTCCACCGGGGAGAACGGCCCACTATCAGGTTTCCGATCCGGTCCATCGTTTCCTCCTTCCGTCCGGTTAAAACATGGAAGCTGGTCCCTCCTGCTTTCAGAACAAATCCCAACATCTGTGCAGTGGGTCCCCCTCTCGCCCTCGGTAGGTTTTATTTTAGCCTTTATCCCTGTACTTCCTTCTGCTCCACCGTCAGCACAGAAAAAGACGCGGTTCTATTTCTGTCGTAAGTTGCCACCATCTCTCTCTCCGCTCTTGGCCAAACGTCTTGAAGACGGGGGCCCTGCCAGCCGTCGGCACTCCCCCGCCTCCCACTCCCGCGGCCGCTGCTGCAATCTGCCGCCGGCCCCGCAGCCGCAGGGACGCTGCTCTCCGCAAGGTCACCACGCGCCCAGGCCGCGTCCAGCGCGCCCGCCAGCCCCTCCTGAGCGCCCTCCCGGGGCTTTGGGCTGGGACTCTGGCCCGTCCTTGATCCCTTCGCATTCCTCTTCCTCCTCAGCTCTGCCCTCAAAATGTTCCCTGGGCTGTGTTCTAGACTCTAATCTAGGCCCTTTCTCCCACCTCCACTCCCATCTACTTGTTAATCCTTCCCAACTCTCTATTTCTAGTCCGGATCTTTCTCTGAGCTTCCAACCTATAAATCCAGCTGGCTTCCGGAACATCTCCACTTGGATGGCCCAGAGGCGCCTCAAACTCAGCGGATCTCAACAGAAATTCCTCGCTTTACCTCCTCCGACCAGGTTCGGCGAATGGCACTCCGATAGGACCTTGCCCCATGCTGGAGAGGGGGCGTCCCAGACCCCGTTCTCTCTCTCACACACTCCCCGTACCCTCCGCCTCCGAGTCGTGTGTGTGCTGCCTTCTAATACCTACCAAATATGTCTCCCTTCGGCAGCATTTGCTGGGCTTCCAGCTGGTCCTCCATGGGACAGAGGAGGCGTAAGGCCTTCACTGTAAGACAAGCCAAGGAAGGCCCAAGTTCAAGTCAGCCCTCCCCAGGGCTACTGCACTAGCCTCCTAACTGGTCTTTTTCTTTTAAGGTAAGTCCCACTGGTACCTGAACATTTAAGTGAATCGGAATCAGCTAGGGTGCTGATTTCCTCCCCGCCCCCCAATATATCTATCCTTATTGAGCGGAAGGGAGAGGGAGAGAGAGCGAGAGAAACATCAATGATCAGAGGGAATCATTGATCGGCTGCCTCCTGCAAGTCCCCTACTGGGAATCATTGAGCCTGCAACCCAGGCATGCGCCCTTGACTGGAATCGAACCCGGGACCCTTCAGTCCACAGGCCAACGCTTTATCCACTGAGACAAACCGGCTAGGGCTAGGGTGCTGATTTAAATGAATGTTCTCAAGCGGTGTGGCTCCGGGATTCCTCCTTTTTAACAAGCGTCCCTGGTGATCCCTAAGCACACTAAAATCTGAGAACCACAGCCATTCTAAAATAAAAACAAAAAAAGTTTCTGCCACGTTTTGGTTCAGTGGCGATCCTTGACTCATAGGATAAAGTCCAAAAATTTGTATAAAACCCACAAAACCCTTTAAGAGCTAACCCAGCCCTGGCCAGGTAGATCAGTTGGTTAGAGCATCATCCTTGATACACCAAGGTTATGGGGTCAATCCCTGATCAGGGCAGGTACAGGAATCAACCAATGAATACATACATAAATGGAACAACAAACCTCTCTCTCTCGCTCTCTAAAACAAACGAAAAACTAATCCAGATGAACCATTCTAGCTCTCATCATTTCTTCCTGGAAGTCTCCGCTTCTTTGGTCATAGTCAATTAGCTGGGTTCTTGAATGAACCTGCTCTCTCTCTCAACTCCAAGCTTTTGTCCACTGTAGGTACTCAAAGATTCACTGAATGCATGAATAAATTGAAACTGTCACTAGGGGAAGTTCCTGTGCTAGGCAGTGGGCAGACAAAGTCCCTGACTCAAATAACGTAATTTGGCGAGGTGGGGGTGGGGTTAGGAACTACACAGAAGTGAAAGGGGAAGAGAACCAACAGCCATGTGTCGGGCACTGTGTGGGGCTTTACTATTAGCTCATTTCCTGCTCACACAAAGCCTTATAAGCGAGCATAGTATTTATTTGCTACTAAGGCTCAAGGAATGAAGTAACTTACCCAGTAGCACACAGCTGGCAGGTAGTGTTGAGTGAGCTCTTCCTGTATGCCTGGGAATGAACATGCTGGGTGCTATAGAGGAGGAAAAAGAGACGCCATCTTTGCTGTGCTGACCCTAGGTCTTCTGCAGCCATCACACACCTCCCCAGCCTTGTAGAACTGCAGAACCATCAAAGAGGAATATGTCCTGTTAAACTTACCCTCATTAATATGTGGGCACTTCCAGTAATCAAATACTTGTTTAGTTCTTAGCTTCTGGGTGACAGGCGTGTCCTACAATATCCCCCCTCTCCAAAGTTATGCTAAATTACAGAATTACCTTCAGGCAATGGAGAAGTTCCTATAAAAAACAGTGAAGCAGCCGAAACCGGTTTGGCTCAGTGGATAGAGCGTCAGCCTACGGACTCAGGGGTCCCAGGTTCGATTCCGGTCAAGGGCATGTACCTGGGTTGTGGGCACTTCCCCAGTGGGGGATGTGCAGGAGGCAGCTGATCGATGTTTCTCTCTCATCGATGTTTCTAACTATCTCTCTCTCTCCCTCTCTGTAAAAAAATCAATAAAATATATTAAAAAAAAACAAAAACAAAAAAACAGTGAAGCATATTCAAATGTGTGAGCAACACATATTCCAATGGCAAACTGGAATTCTGTGAGCTGAGTGTAGGGGATCTACTCAAGTCATATACTGGGAGTCTCTTTCCAATGTCTAGGTAAAAAAAAAAGATGAAAAGATAGAAATTTCCCAACATTGTTTCTCCATCATTTTTTTTCCTCTGTCATTTTTTAAAAAATTGATTTTAGAGAGAGGAAGGAAGAGAGTGCGCAGACCCCAACCGGGAATCAAACCTGAACCTGCAACCTAGGTAAATGCCCTGACTGGGAGTCGAACCCAAAACCTTTCGGTTGTAGTGGATGGACTATGCTCCAACCAACTGAGCCACACCGGCCAGGGCTGTTGTTCTGCTCATTCATGCATTCACTATTTGCTTCCTGTATGTGCCCAAACAGGAGATCAAACCTACAACCATGACCTCCAGACAACACTCCAACCGACTGTGCTACCCAGCCAGGGCTCCCTCCTTCATTTTTATAGCGGTGGGCGGGGATGGCTGTGCACTGGAAAAGAGCGCTTCGGAAAAAGAAAGTTCGAGGACTACTATATACAGAAGAGTAGTAGCAGGTATTGAGTATTATGTGGAGATTCTGTGCCAAGCCCTTAATCCTCACAAAGCCTGTGTTGTTATTATCTCCATTTTTACAAATGAAGAAAGTGAGACCTAGAAAAGTTGGACAACTTGCTCACCCAGCTTAAAGTGGCAGAGCCAGTATCAAACTGAACTCAAGATTTCTGACTCTGATCCCAGCGCGTAGTTACTGTAGCACTGCGTACAGCGCCCGCCCTCATCTCCCACCCAGTGGAAGGATGCAGAGAGGACAGGCAGAAAAAACACCCCAGGCCCTGGGCTGTGTGCTCAGTGGTTAGAGCACAGACCGAAGGGTCTCAGTTTGATCCTCATCCCTCCTCAGGCCCCGGTGGGGCTCGGGAGGCAACCAATCTACGTGTCTCTCACTTTAATGTTTCTCTCTCTCTACCCCTCTCTCCCTCCCACTCTATCTAAAAATCAATAGAAAAAATATCCCTTGTGTGAGGATTAACAACAATAACAACAAAAATCCCAGATTGGGCCGAAGCTGTTTGGCTCAGTGGATGGAGCGTCGGCTTGCGGACTGAAAGGTCCCAGGTTCGATTCTGGTCAGGGGCGTGTGCCTTGGTTGTGGGCACATCCCCAGTGGGAGATGGGCAGGAGGCAGCTGATTGATGTTTCTCTCTCATTGATGTTTCTAACTCTCTATCTCTCTCCCTTTCTCTCTGTAAAAAAATCAATAAAATATATTTTTTAAAAAATCTCAGATTGGGGCCAGGAACACCAATCAAGTTGTTTTGACTTAAATTTTTGTTTCTCTCTCTCAGCAGAACTGAAGTTCCAAAGAAAGCTGAGACCTGTCTGTCCTGTTTACAGTTTTATTCCCACCACTTGGTATCAGTTCCTGGATCCTAAAGGGCCGGTACAGGAAAGAATGAGGAGGGACTTGTGCAGTGAACAGTTTTCACCATGAGGGTTTAAGAACTTGGGCAAGAAAGGCCCAATTTTTCTAGAACTCTAGTTACATATCAATAACTGATGTTAGAAGTAGAAGAAGAGGGTGAACCATCCAGAATGTACTCCTCAGGGTCAGATGCCAAATCAAAAAACACCATTCCGCCGAAACCGGTTTGGCTCAGTGGATAGAGCGTCGGCCTGCGGACTGAAAGGTTCCAGGTTCGATTCCGGTCAAGGGCATGTACCTGGGTTGCGGGCACATTCCCAGTAGGAGATGTGCGGGAGGCAGCTGATCGATGTTTCTAACTTCCTATCTCTCTCCCTTTCTCTCTGTAAAAAAATCAATAAGATATATTTAAAAAAAAAAAAAAACACCATTCCGCCGAAACCGGTTTGGCTCAGTGGATGGAGCGTCGGCTTGCGGACTGAAAGGTTCCAGGTTCGATTCCAGTCAAGGGCATGTGCCTGGGTTGCGGGCACATTCCCAGTAGGAGATGTGCGGGAGGCAGCTGATCGATGTTTCTAACTTCCTATCTCTCTCCCTTTCTCTCTGTAAAAAAATCAATAAGATATATTTAAAAAAAAAAAAAAACACCATTCCGCCGAAACCGGTTTGGCTCAGTGGATGGAGCGTCGGCTTGCGGACTGAAAGGTTCCAGGTTCGATTCCAGTCAAGGGCATGTGCCTGGGTTGCGGGCACATTCCCAGTAGGAGATGTGCGGGAGGCAGCTGATCGATGTTTCTAACTTCCTATCTCTCTCCCTTTCTCTCTGTAAAAAAATCAATAAGATATATTTAAAAAAAAAAAAAAACACCATTCCGCCGAAACCGGTTTGGCTCAGTGGATGGAGCGTCGGCTTGCGGACTGAAAGGTTCCAGGTTCGATTCCAGTCAAGGGCATGTGCCTGGGTTGCGGGCACATTCCCAGTAGGAGATGTGCGGGAGGCAGCTGATCGATGTTTCTAACTTCCTATCTCTCTCCCTTTCTCTCTGTAAAAAAATCAATAAGATATATTTAAAAAAAAAAAAAAAACACCATTCCTAGAAAGTGCAGGAAGACAAGAATCAGTCTGTATAGAGCTTTAAATCCTTGCCAAAACCCTTGAGAAACACGTAACTGAATTATAACACAGATGACTAAACTGAGTAATTTATGCCACCAAATTTCCTTCAGGGTCTGAGGTTACTTGAGTTCTTGAGCTCTCCGTGAATACTGCAAGAATACTGACCATGGGGTGGGAAGGGGAGGGGAGGGGAGGGGAGGGAAGAATAAATACTAAGTCCCTGAACTTCAGGAAATCTGGAGGCAGAATGGTGATGTGAAAACCTTCTAGCTTTCTCTCCTTGGGTCATGGCAAAGGTGGGACCCAAGATTGTGCCAGTAGTTGTAGTCAAGAACCTGGCATATGGCACTTTGTGTCAGCTATACTGTAAAAGATAGAGAAATGCTGTTCCATGATACTGTACATTTACTGGATATTAACATACGTGTTGTACAAACATACTTGGAAAATGGTTCTGTAAGCTTTTTGAGGACAGGTATTTTGGCTTTTCATCTTCATAGTCTCAGCAAATAACAAAGTCCTGAGAGTCAATGGTCAATAAGAGTTCATTGACTTACTGATGCAATAGTAACATAGCACTTGTCATGAGAATCCCAAAAATGCCTAAATCAGGGCTCCTGAGCGTCTGTCCTGCAGCTACTTTTGAAAGACAATTTCCAGTTCTTCTAACCCCATTAATGCTCCAATCCTACTCCTCTGTCCATTGCTGGGTTCAGGTATGGCCCAGTGACTAGAGGCTGTTTATTTCCTAAAACAAATGAAAACAAATTAAACCAAGTTTGTATTTTGCTGTTATGCCTAATAAGATAACGTCCGGGGGAAAAAATAATAATAAGATAACATCCGTACTCTTCAAGCTCTTGTTTGTGATTGATTACTCTCATCCTGAGGTAGAGAAGATGGTTGGAAGGATAGCTCTTAAAGGATGGTCCCTGGGCAACAATATCACTTTCACTTGGAAATTTGTACTTCTAGTGCAAATACCAAGGGCCCCATCCCAAACTATTGAATTAGAAGCTCTGGGGATACAGCCCAGGAACCAGTGGTTTAACAAACCTTCTAAGATAATTCCGAAGTTCACTGAAGTTTGAGAACCACAGGGCTAGAGCAGTTTTTACCCTCCAATAAGAAATTTGTCACATTTATAATTCTATCAACTTGAAGTTTTATGTGGCTAGTTATACATTACTAGGACTATAAAGCAGGTTTTCACAAACATGTTCTTATTCATGTTTATGTACATATGTATGTACCTACATATGTATTTAAAACATCATGCCAGCCCTAACTGGTTTGGCTCAGTGGATAGAGCGTCAGCCTGCGGACTCAAGGATCCTGGGTTCGATTCCGTTCAAGGGCGTGTACCTTGGTTGCGTTGCGGGCACATCCCCAGTGGGGGGCGTGCAGGAGGCAGCTGATCAATGTTTCTCTCTCATCGATGTTTCTGACTCTCTATTCCTCTCCCTTCCTCTCCGTAAAAAATCAATAAAATATATTAAAAAATAAATAAAATAAAACATCAGTGAAACGTTTTTTTCCCTTTGGGTTATTTTGCTTTATTTTTAATTTTTAAAACAATTTTTATTGTTTGATTTTAGAGAGGAAAAGAGAGAGAGGGAAGGAGAGAGGGAGAAAGAAAGAGAAACATCAAGTTATTGTTCCATCTATTTATGCATTCATTGGTTGATTCTAAATTCTTTTTTTAAATCATGTGGGTTTTTAAAATATATTTTATTGGTTTTTTATAGAGAGGAAGGGAGAGGGATAGAGAGTTAGAAACATCCATCACTGCTTCCTGCACACCCCCCACTGGGGAGGTGCCCGCAACCAAGGTACATGCCCTTGACCAGAATCAAAGCTGGGACCTTTCAGTCCGCAGGCTGACGCTCTATCCACTGAGCCAAACCGGTCAGGGCCATTGGCTGATTCTTACATGTGCCCTGACCAGGGATTGAAACCTTGGTGTTTTGGGATGATGCTCTAACCAATTGAGTTACCTCACTAGGGCATATTTTTTCTTTTTGTGTTTTGAAATTAATTAATTCACTCATATTACCACAATATAACACTTATTTCTCAATTTTAATTTCTAATCTTTATCCACAAATATATCTCTTTTTCTGTTACACACATATATTTCTTTACCTCATTGTAGAAATACATAATTTTTGGTTTACTCTTAAACAATTCATTTCTCAGAAAAAGGTATCTTGTTTTTCAAACAAACTTCAGTTCTGGAACTGACAACCCTTTCAGGCTGATACATCACCATGACAAAAAGCATCTCTC
Source organism: Myotis davidii (assembly GCF_000327345.1). NCBI lineage: Eukaryota > Metazoa > Chordata > Mammalia > Chiroptera > Vespertilionidae > Myotis > Myotis davidii. The sequence goes on along the minus strand of NW_006290028.1, from coordinate 520,286 downwards.
AGGCCACAAACAAGGAGAGAACTCAAGGCAGTTTACCTCTAAACCTCATGTTGTTAACACCTCAGGAAACTGTGCTGTGAATATTTTCATAGGGCTTGTTTTTGTTTTGTTTTTGGGGTTTGTTTTTTTTTTTGCTGGTGAAATGGAAGATTAGCACAATTTTAAAACATAAGGAGGCCATCAATATTGTTAATGATGCTAAGGTGTGAAAGTGCTCACAAAACAATAATCCCACGCAAATGAATAGGTAGAAAAACTGTTGTTGATTGGATAAACAAAAAGCAGTTGGCCTGTGATAGCATCTTGGAGGCTGTGATATATGAAAAACTCTTCTTTTAAGGCTAGCAGGATGTGGTTTGATATGAGAAAGGTTAAAATAGAGACTCATTTGGGGGTCTGGAACAGATTAATTCAATTTACATTATTTCTAATGTGGAAACATGATTCGGTTTTCAAACAACTCACTTCTTGAATAGACTTCTGGAATGAATGAAGTTCAAGAACCATGGTTCCGCTGTACTACTCCATTCCTCTATTCCTCTGTGGTGGAACATCTATCTATGACAGTGGCTCTTAAAAGAGGCGATTTTGCCCCCTAGGGGACATCGGGAGTATCTAGACATTTTTGGTTGTCACAGTTGAGAATTACTAGCATTTAGTGGACAGAGGCCAGGGGTTCTGCTAAACATCCTGCAATGCATAGGATAGCTCTCACAACATAGAATTATCAGGCCCAAAATGCTAATAGTGTGGGGGTTGAGAAATTTTTGTTGTTGTTACATATGTATGAAATATGTATTTTTTGGTTTTATATATATATATGTGATATAAATCACTTACCAAAATTCGCACATCTTTTGTGTTTTGAAATTCTTTAAAATAAACTTTCAAGAGGACTTACTGGGTCAATCCATTTCTACCTTGTTTACAAAAATTATTATGTCTCTTGAAGTGATTATGTATTTATTTCTCCGGAGGCATTGGTTTTACTAGGATGCATTAAATGCATCCACTCAGCCCCTTACAGAAAACAAATTCTAGCATAGTTCCTCTAGCTTGATCAGGGAATGACTGATTGTACGTTTGACTTTGGAGTAACAAAGTAATTTCTGGTTTGGCGCTTGCACAATTGGTATGTTTTGTTTTAGGTGATTTTTATTTGAGTCCAGAAATATTTTACTCTTTTTGTCTTCCTGGGGTTCTGATATACCTCAAGTTGAAGTCTCTCCAGAATAGTTATAGGAATTCCAGAGTTAAATAACCAATGTAGGGAGAGGAGAGGAATGAGAGAGGGAGAGGAGGAGCTGGTGAAGAAGAGCTGAGAAAAGATTTGTATGCTGATCATGCAATTTGTTTTTCCAAAGTATTCCTTTAGGTGTTTCTCTCTCATTGATGTTTCTAACTCTCTATCCCTCTCCCTCCCTCTCTGTAAAAATTCAATAAAATATATTAAAATTAAAAAAAAGAGGGGTGGACGTGGAAGAGGGAATATGGGGTGGGGGTGGGGCTACATGGTGATGGGGGAAAATAAAATATAGGGTTGGGGAGAGGATACAAGCCCTGGCTGGGTGCTCACTTGACTAGGGCATCCTCCCAATAAGCCAAGATTGGGGGTTTGATCCTTGGTCAGGGCACATACAAGAACCAACCAATGAATGCATAAATAAGTGGAACAACAAATCAATATTCCTCTCCCTAAAAAATATCAATCAATAAATTTTAAAAAATTAAAAAGGAACACGAATGCATAATTTATTATACTTCAGAGCCCCACCATTGGTGTCAGAAACACTCAGATCAGTAAACTATGAAACATTTAGAAAATGCAGCAAGACATAGATGGCAGAATTACATTAAATTTCATCCTAAGGATGGACGGCCGTCTTAAGAGATAGGGATTTGGATGAAATTGTGATAGCCACAGGATTTCCCTTCCTTTACGTAACAATTTGTATCTCAAAAGAACAAACTATTGGGGTGACGAGATTTTCCTGACCGCTCCAAGTCATCTAATTTCCACCAATTCAAGTAGGTCTTTCAGAGTAATCTCAGGGAAAGAACCGTTTGCCCAGCTAAAATACTGAAAAGTTGTCGTTTTCAAGTCAAAATTTTCTTAAATAAAAGAAAGCTGCTACATTTTCAGGCACTGTTTCCTAAAGCTTACTTTAAAATTCCGACTTGCCTTCAGTTGGTAAAAAAAACAACTAGCTTATTCGGGAATTTAGAGCCGGTACTATTCTCTTCCTTGTATTTGTAAATATGGCATTTACATTAGAAACTCCTTTAAGTTAATGGAGCACTTTTGAGTTTTCCATTAACAAGACCCAGTATTCCCTGATTGTGTTTTTTTTTCTCACAAACCAGTATTTGTGCTTAATTTAAGCAAGCTCAGCTGTCTCGATTTCACAGTAGTTCCAACGGCATCAATTTCGTCTGCTTTGCTTCTTGAGCGTTTTGGGGTGGGAGCTGGCAGCGCTTGCCTTCCTTCAGGAGCCCGATGGGCTAACGGGTCCCCGGGAAGGGGCTCCCTTGCCCTGGACACCGCTCGGAGAAGCGGCTGCGACGACGCTAACCTGCAAACCATCTAGGGCCGAGAAAAGCCAGAAGGGTGAGAAGCCATGGGCTCCCTCGAGCGCGGGGAAGGCCCAGCTCAAGTCCCAGGTCGGCCAGCCCGCGCACGCGCGAAGGCACCGCCACCGCTCCCGCCTTCTCCGGGGGCCTTCTCCCGGACGGGCGCGGGGCTGTCCGCGGCGGCGCCTGACCAGGCGGGAGGGTTACTCCGAGGACAGACGGCCCCTGGCGCTGTTTTCCCTGAATTGTTGTCGAGGCCAGAAAGGAAGGAATCGTGTAGCGTGCCACAGAGAGATGGTCGTCGCCGACGGGAGGGACCCCTGCAGCGCTGGGGACTTGGACCTGCAGGCAGTGCGAGAGGCGCCTGGGTGGGGTCCTCTGTCGCAGCCGGCTCAGAGCGGGAGGCCCCAGCCGCGAGCTTTGGTGGCCCCGCGAGTTGCTGGCAGCTGAGGTGCGGCGCTATGGAGGAGCTCGATGGCGAGCCGATAGTCACTGTAAGGGCGCCCCGAAGAGTCTTGCTTGCCCGCGCGGACTAGGGGTTGAGTCTGCTTCGTCAGCCACTGCAGGCTTGTCTCCCTCAACGCCGCCCGCGAGGCGCCCGTCCCCTTCCTTCAGCTCAGTGGCCGCTGCCCGGAGGTCACATTCTTTAGGTGGTCGCGTTAGGATCGCCGTGGCTCTGGGTTCCTGCTGCTCCGTGTACTCGGACTACCTGGCCCCGCAGGCCGCACCCCGTCCCTCGCTCCCCTGCCTTCCCGCCTTCCTGCTTCCCTCGCTTTTCCCGTCGGGCCAGTGCTCCCTGAGCGCGCTCGGATCTGGCAGAGGAATTGGTGGTTTTTTTCCTTCCAGTCGAACTAAGCTTCACATCGCAGCGCCGTGATTTTGGCTTGCATTTGTCCAGGGTTTACTAACCATATTCATTCTCTCGGGGGATTACTTTGTATTGCTCTGTTCGCTCTCAATTTTATCTGAACTCTCAAGAGAATATATATGCTCAGTGTTGCTGATCGGTGATGTTTTAGACACGAATACCTGCCGCTCCTACCTACCGCCCCCGCTAGCCTGGAGTGCACTCCTCTCATCGCCTCATTTTTCACTTGAACGTTCCCGCAGCCTCCGGCCGCCGGACCAGGGCACGTCTCTCTGCCCATTACAGCTTGTTCTCCGCCTCTCGCTCTCGGTAACCTAGGTAACCTGTAAACCCCATTAACTGCAGGTTGCCTGACCCTGTGTTTTTGCTTTTTAGAAAGTAGAGATGCTTACCGTTTTCAGCGAAAGCCATCAGACTGCAAAGCGATATCTGACAAAACAAAAAAATTGAAAATAGGGGTAATTTCAAAGCGAACTGGGCAAAACAAGGCATGAGATCTTAGTAGCAGGTAACCTGTTTCGGAGAGATGGCATAGAAGCTGTGTGGTTGGGGGTCTGTCCTTTTTTTAAAAATATATTTCATTGATTTTCCACAGAGAGAAAGGGAGAGAGATAGAGAGTTAGAAACATCGATGAGAGAGAAACATCGATCAGCCGCCTCCTGCACATCTCCTACTGGGGATGTGCCCGCAACCCAGGTACATGCCCTGGCCCGGAATCGAACCTGGGACCTTTCAGTCCGCAGGCCGACACTCTACCCACTGAGCCAAACCGGTTTCGGCTGGGGGTCTGTCCTTTTAGTGAGTAATAATTCAGTTCCTTTTTATTTACTTAAAAAATATTTTAATGATTTTTTTTAAAATATATTTTTATTGATTTTTTACAGAGAGAAAGGGAGAGAGATAGAGAGTTAGAAACATCGATGAGAGAGAAACATCGATCAGCCGCCTCCTGCACATCTCCTACTGGGGATGTGCCCGCAACCCAGGTACATGCCCTGGCCCGGAATCGAACCTGGGACCTTTCAGTCCGCAGGCCGACGCTCTATCCACTGAGCCAAACCGGTTAGGGCCCCTTTTTATTTTTTTGAACTTCCTACCCCCCCCCCCTGCAGATTACTAACTTATAATAATTGATTAGGGTGTAGCTTTCCTTTTTATCAGCACTTGAAAAACGCAGGCTGGGTTGAGGTGCCCAAACAACGCTCACTTGCTTATTCAGGGTCGAATAGACTGGGCTGATCTCAGCCACATTCAGCCGTCTACATGGATTAGCACTTAACTTTCATGACCACCTGTTTCGAGGATTGTCCTTGCAAATCCGTTGGCAGCAAAGCCTTTAATAAGAATAACAGTTTCTGTGCCTTATTTTTTTTCTTTACTAGTTGATTCCAGGAGTGAATTCCAAGAAGAAGCAAATGTGTTTTGACTGGGGTCCAGGGGAGATGCTGGTGTGTGAGACCTCCTTCAACAAAAAAGGTACTTACTGCTATTTTTTCTTATAGATGATCTCTCTGGGCACATTTAGTTGTTGTTGCTTTTTTCCCCTTTATTCTCTCAGATTTGACTAGTTGAGACATGATACAGTTGAACTTATTTTACACCATTTTTTATTTTTAAAACTTTAGCTGTTTAAGAGTTTCATTGATTTATGAGTCCTGGCAGA
>NW_006290028.1:514772-515145 GCF_000327345.1 Myotis davidii | reverse complement strand
AGGGAGAGTAACAATATTCTTCCATGTGTTAGTGAAGAGTTTCTTTTCTTTAAAATTGATTTTTAGAGAGATGAAGGGGAGGAAGCGAGAGAAACATGGATGTGAGATAGGAACAGCAGTTGGCTGCTTCCTACACACCACCTACTGGGGATGCAGCCGAAACCCAGGCATGTGCCCTGATCTGGAATTGAAAAAGCAACAGGGACGACACCCAACCAACTGAACCACATTGGCCAGGGCTTTTCTCTTCTTTTTTAGAGAATCTGTTTTCTTTCTTTTTATTTTCTTTTATATATTTATTGATTTCAGAGAGGAAGGGAGAGGGAGAGAGAGATAGAAACATCAATGATGAAAGAGAATCATTGATCGGCTG
>NW_006290028.1:498069-514564 GCF_000327345.1 Myotis davidii | reverse complement strand
ACAAAAATATATTTCATTGATTTTTAGAGAGAGGAAGGGAGAGGGGTAGAGAGTTTTAAACATTGATGTGAGAGAAACATCAATCAGTTGCCTCCTTCACACTCCCACTGGGGATGTGCCCGCAACCCAAGTACATGCCCCTGACCGAATCGAACCTGGGACCCCCCAGTCCGCAAGCCGACGCTCCATCCACTGAGCCAAACCGGTTTCGGCCATTTATATAATTTTTAATAAATGAAATTAGTGGCTAAAAGTTGAAGTTTTTGTAATTAGATAGTAAAAAAATTTATAGTGGGTTCTATGATGCTGATAGATGTTAAAAAAATTTTTTTTAAATCTTGTTTTAGGAAAATCAGAGACGGTGCCAAGCTGCCCTTTTATCTATATCGTCCGGAAAGATGTAGATGTTTACTCTCACATCTTGAGAAAACTCTTCAATGAATCCCATGGAATCTTTGTGGGCCTCCAGAGAATTGAAGAAGAATTGACTGGAAAATCCAGGAAAGCTCAGTGAGTAGGCTGCTAATAGGTGCTGCAGTGCACAACTAAATTGTGAAAAGCCAAATGAGATGCATTCTTGACCTTTTGCATGGTGGGTGGCCCTCCTGGAGAAATGCGGGTCTCCTGGTTCTGTTCCAGTTCTGTGCTATGCATTGTACGTGGTCAGCAGGGGAAGTGTCTTACAGGGAATGTGCAAATGGTGTTGATTGACTTGCTGGCTTGATAAGGTTTCTTTGCTTATAGTCCTACTCATATACTCTCCAAAGAAGAAAATTTAGATCAAATAAGCACCCGAGAGTCACTGAAAGAGGTCACACTATTAGAAGATTTTGAAATTAACACAAAAATGAATTTTGTTTTGTTTTTAAAGAATTACTATTAAGGTATTTTCTTGGCAAAAGACTAGAAAACTATTGTACTATTTATAAACTAGGATTGTTTGAGGTGTGGTTCATAAGTTAACTGCATCAATGATTTTTAGCAAGAATGCCACATGTATGATGTGTTCTCAGTACATGGGGTTCATGATGTTGATGTTTTATTATTACTGGTGAGGTTGACCTTGATCACTTGGTTAATGCAGTTTCTTTACTATGAAGTTATAGTCTTTCCCTTGGTAACTAATAAGTATTTGGGGGGAGAAACTTTAAGACTATGCAAATCTTCAATCACTGATTTTAGTGTCCATCATTGGCTCTCATCTGCAACAATATCAGTATGGAATCATGGATACTTACTTTATTCCGTGTATTGTATTGTATTTTACTTCTTTTATTGTTCAACTTGTTCCCCCTTTGGCCATTAAGAGCTCCTTCAACTTAGCTCTGTCTTTCAGCAAGCTCCTGTCACCTATTCTATCTTTCTGGTTCCAGACTCATCTTGGATGTCATTTCATTTTTTGTAGATTGGTTCGAGTGAGTAAAAACTACCGATCAGTCATAAGAGCATGCATGGAGGAAATGCACCAGGCAGCAAGTAAGGATTGTGTGTGTGTGTGTGTGTGTGTGTGTGTGTATGTGATAGTAATTAAAGTATTTATCTGGATATAAATACTACAAGGTAAAAGCTGATTGACATTCCAGTTCAAAACTCTCACTTTTCTATCTTAATTTTTTGTCAATCATCTTGAGTATGTTTTTCAAGTTAGAATGTACAAAGTTGACAGGTACAAGGAAGCCTAAAGGGCCAGATTAAGGATTTAAAAAAAAATAGATTTAAACAATGTTTTCTTTCTTTTTTTTATATTTTAATTGATTTTAGAGAGGGAGAGAGAGAGATAGAAACATCAATGATGAGAGAGAATCATTGATCAGCTGCCTCCTGCAGCTAGAGCCCGCAATCTGGGCATGTGCCCTGACCAGAAATCAAACAGTGACCTCCTGATTTATAGGTTGATGCTCAGCCACTGAGCTACACCAGTTGGGCTAAATTAAGGATTTTTAAAAATTTCATCCCCAGTTCTTTGACCTTGTTGATTTAAAGTCACCATAACCACGAGAGCCACGTGACTTCTAGATGTCAGATAGTCTTGTATAACATGGTGGTCTCAGTATTTGCTGTGTTGCAGTTAAATGTGCCACTTCTAACTTCAGGGTCTTGGTTTGAGAATCATTGATGTACAACAAAAAGATATGAAGCATTAAAAAAAAAATCTATAGTGAGAATGGTGGTCATTAGAAGAAACAGGCACAAGCTACAGAACCTGGTATGTTAAGTTACAACAATGAGACTGAAAGTTCCATTGCTCACTTAAAATGTTTTACGTTTTATTAGTTGCTGCTAAAGATCCAGCCAGCAGTCGCCAGTTCAGCAGCCAGGTAAGGGCACTGCCTTTGTCGTTGGCACTATTATGTCTTCCTGTGTCCTCGCCACCCACCTGGAGTGGCTTTGCAATCACTCTTTTTTGCAGCCCTCTATTCTTTCCAGGTAGACAGGCAACTCCTTGGGGTGGTAAGGATCTTTTTCAACTTCTATTGCCCCTTCAAGGCCTAGCATATTGAAACAAAGGATGTGCTTGATAAATACTTGTTGAGTTTTCAGTTCTTAGGGGAAATATAAATCCTAACCACATTGTGTCACCTGAGGGTAGAGCTGAGCTTTTGGAACCACTGCTTGGTCTCATAAACTGTACTCAGCTCATGAAACCAGCATTTACTGGGCTGCAGGTTCTCATCCTTTAGTTGGAGCTGGATGAGGACTTAAAGAATTCTTTCTTTGGTAGACTCTTTTAAAAAATATTTTTCTCAATTACAGTTCACATTCAGGATTATTTTATATTAGTTTCAGGTGGTTAGACATATAATTTACGAAGTGATCCCCCAAATAAGTCTAGTACCCATCTGGTACCCTACATAGTTACTACAATATTAGTGACGACATTCCTTACGCTATAGTTTATGGCAGAATCGTGTGTGTTTTTTCACATCAAGAGTTTATTGCCCTAGCGGGTTTAGCTGAGTGGATAGAGTGTCGGCTTGCAGACTGAAGGGTCCCGGGTTCATTTCTAGTTAAGGTCATGTACCTTGGTTGCAGGCTCGATCCCCGGCCCTCATTGGAGCTCATGTGGGAGGCAACCAAATGATGTGTCTCTCTCACATTGATGTTTTTCTCTCTTTCTCTGTCTCTCCCCCTCACTTCTACTCTCTGTAAGAATCAATGGAAAAATATCCTCAGATGAGGATTAACAAAACCAAACCAAAGAAGTTTACTAAGGGAAAGTCTATGGCAGAATCTTTTTTTTTTCTTTTTAATATATTTTATTGATTTTTTACAGAGAGGAAGGGAGAGGGATAGAGAGTTAGAAACATCGATGAGAGAGAAACAACGATCAGCTGCTTCCTGCACACCCCCTACTGGGGATGTGCCCGCAACCAAGGTACATGCCCTTGACCGGAATTGAACCTGGGACCCTTCAGTCCACAGGCCGACGCTCTATCCACTGAGCAAAACAGGTTAGGGCCTATGGCAGAATCTTGATGCTATTCAAACTCAGTCATTTATAGGGAATGATGCACTGTTTCTCAAGTCAGAAAGCATTTATTTCCCCCTTACAAATAAGCTATTCTGTGTTTGTGCATAGAAGGGTGGTGAAGGGAAGAATGTATATTTCTAAGGGCAAGTTTGTTTTGGGGTCTTATATTGGGTTTGGCTTTTCATAGACTATTTCCTAAACTCCATTTCCTTGAATATCAACTTTATAATTTTTGCTTTATCTTTATATTTCTCATAATATTACTGAATATTTTTCTAAAAATCATCTCTCCTTTATTACTCAAATAAAGCCTCTTTCTAAATCATATCAAGATCATGGGTGTGATTGAGCTAGTTATTAAATATATTTTTGTTGGTTTTAGAGAAAGAGGAAGGGAGGAGAGAGACACAGACAAACATCGCTGCAAGAAAGAAACATCGATTGGTTGCCTCCCTTAAGTGCCCTGATTGGGGACCAAACCTTCAGTCTGGGCATGTGCCCCGACAGAATTGAACTGGCGACCTTGTGGTTCCTGGGACGATACTCAACCACCTTAGCCTTATCAGCCAGGGCAGCTGTTTTTTTCTAATGTACATTAAACTAAGACCACAACCATTAAAAAAAAACACACGTTAGTTTGCATTCCACCTTCTAAAATTCTCTCACTGGCTTTGGGAAACCCTGCCATAGGAGTACTCAGTAAATGTTGACCATCATGTGATTCAAGCCCGGCTTGGTTCCTGTGTTCTAAGAGTAAAAGCTGGGAATGTTTTCAGTCAAAATCGTGTCTCCATTTCTCCCTTAGGTGTCCATCCTGTCCGCCATGGAGCTCATTTGGAACCTTTGTGAGATACTCTTCATTGAAGTTGCCCCAGGTGAGCATGGACTCTTTCTGTCAGCATCAGAGCTGTCCCCTGCCCGTCCTCTTTGTCTTTCCTGTGTGTTGTGATGGGTGCTTTGTTGCCTAGGATGCTCTTTTCCTCAGCACAACCATCAGCGAGCATTAATGGCAGCCAGAGAAGCCTGTCGCTTTGTCAGGTTCTGCAGAAAGAATCAGGCAGATTGCCTCCCAGAAACCTAAAGTGTTAGGCGGATGACCCTGGACCAATACCAAGAAAACAGACAGTAAACTAGTGTGTGAAAGGGGTGGTCGTCGATGTTTGTGTCCCGGATGGTCCAGCTTCAGAAAGTTTTAGGAGAAGCTGGGGGAGAGGCACAGTGGCTTCCTCACAGCTTGCAGAAGGAACTAACCTGCCAACAGCTGGATGTCAGACTTCTAGCCTCCAGAAATGTGAGACAGATTTTTTTTTGTTTTGTTTTTTTAAAAAAGGAAATGGAAAAGAAAGTTTTAGGGATTTGCGGAAGGGTGAGGCTGTGGGAAGCAAAGTCACTTTGAGTTCTGTTGCTAATAATTGTGGCAGGGAAAACTCTGTGTGTTAACTGTCCACTTTGAATTAGTCTGTTGGTCTTGAATTAAATTGTGGTCAGTACAGTGTCCTGGAGTGAGTGGGCTGATGTGGGATTGCTACAGGCCGTTTTTATTTTTAAACATATTTTATTGATTTTTTACAGAGAGGAAGGGAGAGGGACAGAGAGCCAGAAACATCGATGAGAGAGAAACATCGATCGGCTACCTCCTGCACACCCCCCACTGGGGATGTGCCCACAGCCAAGGCACATGCCCTTGACTGGAATCGAACCTGGGACCGTTCAGTCCACAGGCCGACGCTCTATCCACTGAGCCAAACCGGTCAGGGCACTACAGGCCTTTTTTGTATTCTTTTAAGGTTCTATGTTTGCTCTTATCCAGGAATAAGTGTTAATAATCTCTTTGCAGTCCTAGCTGTTTATTCATCTGCTAAGGAACTGAAAAATACAATTTCTTGTTGGTATGCCTCTCTGCAGTAGATTTTGTGTGTGTGTGTGTTAATCCTCACCTGAGGATATTTTTCCATTGATTTTTAGAGAGAGAGGAAAGAGAGGTAGAGAGAGAGAGAGAGAGAGAGAGAGAGAGAGAGAGAGAGAGAGAGAGAGAGAGAGAGAGAGAGAGAGAGAGAGAGAGAGAGAGAGAGAGAGAGAGAGAGAGAGAAAGAGAAAAACATCGATGTGAGAGAGAGACATTGATTGGTTGCCTCCTGCATACACCTCAACTAGGGCCGGGGAACTTGCAACCAAGGTACGTGCCCTTGACCAAAATTAACCCAGGACCCTTCAGTCCATGAGTCAACACTCTGTTCACTAAACCAAATAGGCTAGGGCTGTCAACAATGTTTTTATTGTTGCAAATGTAGCACATAATCAGTACCAGTTCCTAAATGGCTGCTACTTACATAGCCATTGAGTATTGACTAGTCATGAAGAGTCTGGAGGCTGGAGTGAGAGTGGTGGTGGTGGTGAGGTCTGGGCCTGTATTCAACCCTTTCTTTCTTTTCTATTTTTTAAAATATATTTTTATTGATTTAGAGAGGAAGGGAGAGGGACAGAAAGATAAAAACATCAGTGAGGAGAGAGAGGGTCATTGATTGGCTGCCTCCTGCACATCCCACACTGGGGATCAAGCCTGCAACCCAGGCATATGCCCCGACCAAGAATTGAACCCTGACCTCCTGGTTCATAGGTCGAAGCTCAACCACTGAGCCACACCCGCCAGGCTGTTCAACCCTTTCTAGGATTCAGTGAAAGCTGTTGCTGCCTGACACAGGACGTATTCCATAAAAGCCCGTTTGCTAGTCCAGTCCTTTATTCAGGCCCACGTGTATATACTCATTTAAGGGGGATACCCCTTTTCTACAAAGCTCGTCTGCCCTACATCCTCTGTACAGTGAGAAAGTGGAATTGCCGCACATGAATGTGTGATGAGAGTCTCTCCCTGCAGCCGGTCCGCTCCTCCTCCTCCTCCTTGACTGGGTCCGACTGCACGTGTGCGAGGTGGACAGTATGTTGGCAGATGTTCTGGGCAGCGAGAACCCAAGCAAACATGAGAACTTCTGGAACTTGGTAAGGACCTTGTGCAAGCTGGGCCTCCCCTTCTCCCACCTCAAGTCCTGTTTTCCCCAGTGCTGGCAGGCAGGCCTGAGGGTTGCTTACTGAGCCTGCCTACACTTGGCCTGGCTCTTCCTGTCTGTAATTATGGAAACACCCTTAGATCCTTTCTTCCCTACTCCACTGGAAAGTTTAGAACTAAGTTATCATGTTAAAAAAGTAATGCTTTGTAGACTTTCCAGTGAGAAGGGAAATTTGGTTTCTTTAGGCACCTAAGGGAGAGAAGACGTGAATATAAAATCGATGCTTGGGGTTGGGGGTTGGGTGTTGATGTAAATGAACTTGAGGGGTTGTTTTGAGGGGATAGAAATGCTCTAAAATGATTATGATAGTGCCCAACTCTGCAAACTTACTAAAACGAATTATATACTTAAATAGGTGAGTGTTTATAGTGTGTAAGTTATAACTCAATAAAGCTATTCAAAACAAAAAGATTGATGATCCCAGAGTCATTTTGGATGATCAGTTTGTAAGTCATGTGTGCCCGGGATGTGCATGTGTATGTATGTGAGAGCAATACTTTTTCCACTCACCTCTACTGACCTGTGACCCAATTGGGAGGGACGAAGGAAAGGGTTGCTAGTTGACCTGAATAATGGAAAGTTGATTAAATTTATAAAATCTGGAATTCAGGTCAAGACTTGTTGTCTTTGAGGCTATTTTGGGGCCTTTGGTCCAGGACATCAGTACAGCTAAGGGGAGAGCCTTCACTCAGGAACTATTGGGTCCAGATTTTTAATCTGATTCATTCATTCACTGAGATTTCATTGAGGGCTACTCTTTGCAAGGCACAAGTATGACGAAAGAAGGCAAAGATTTCTGCCCTTGTGGAGACATTTCCTGCACAGGAGGTAGGAAGTAGAGAAACAAGTAAAGCATGTACCATGTCTAATAGTGACGGCTTTGGAGAGACATAAAGCAAGCAGGGAATTGCGAGTGGGAGAGGGAGTCAGAAGGAGCTGAGGAGGGGAGCTGTGCAGATGAAGGGAGGAAGGGCATTCCCAACAGCGGGGCCTGGAAATACTGCGTCCGTCAGGCAGAGTGGGACGAGGACGGCAAGGAGACCAGTGAGCCGGGAGCAGCGGGAGCAAGAGGGAGAGTTGGGGAGTTAAGGACAAGGCCAGATTGTAGAGGACCCGCTGGGCTGTCCTAAGGATGTTAGCTTTCAGAGAGGGAATAGCTAACAGAGAAGAACCGTGCTCCGTGGTGCCACACTGCCCGGTTAGCATTCCAGCTCTGCCTCTTACTAGCTGTTAGGTCATGAATGAGTTCCTTCACAGCCTTCAGTTTTTCATCCATACAGTAGAGATAACAACACTTACCCATGGGGCTGTTAGGATTAAAGTAGTTAAAGGGCGTAACTGTGTATAAATTAGTTGATAGATATAGTAAAGAGCTTCTGTTTTATTCCTGGGTCAGGTGGGGTAAGGGGGATGTTGGAAAGTTGAGCAAAGGAGCGCCGTGACCTGACTTAGGCTTTGGAAGGCTCTTCTGGCTGCTCTCCTGAGGACAGGCCAGGGCACGGAGATACCAGAGTGGAGGCCATGGTACTACACCAGGCAAAGATGGGGTTGACTTGGACAAGCGCAGGAGCTGGGCACAGGAGCTGGTGAGAAGTGATCAGGGTCTGGATGCAGTTTGAAGACAGTGGTAGGGTTTGCTAATGGACTGAATGTGGGTGTGAGAATAGAAGAATTTGGGAAGATCAGGCTGGTGAGTTGGAGGTGACCGGTGCTTGCTTTTGTAACCGTTATGATGCCTGTGAGAGCCAAGTGGAGATACTGACTGGGCGGTAGGAGAGGTGAGTCTGGAATTCAGAGAAGGAAGGCCGGGCTAGAGAGAAAAATTGGGGACTTGTCAGCATATATATATATCCTTGGCTTTTTTTTTTTAACATGACATCTGGTAAAAAAAAATTGACTTTTACGTATATGCTTGTGTGCAGTTACTGTTGATTTTCACTATCCATGATAGGTCTGTACAGGTGCCTGAACAGTGAACTGGCGATTGCCGGACCACTGCTTCTAGGGGAAATACAGACCCTCTGGCCACAACCGTTTTGTCAGCTGATCACTATATAGTCCTCTTACATGTTTGTTTAAAGGCGCCTTATTTAAATTGTGTTGTTGACTCATTGACATTGAACTCACGCCAGCAGCACTGTACAGCACTTAGTGCCTGTACGAAGCTTATCTATCATCTTTGGGGCACATCACACCCTTCTTTGCACTTAGGGACCCTGCATAGCAATTTAGCACTATGCTTGGGGGCCCAACAAAAAGTATAAAAAATGCAATCTTGGCACTAAATAGATTGTGAGAAAGACACTTGTGTAGTGTGAGAGCGGTTACAAGAGGCAGAGTGCTACCTTGTTCGCTCAGCTGGAAATGTGCGCACCAAGTGACTCAAAGTGATTGCTGCTCTGCACGTATCCGCAAGTGATGGTGATGGCACCTTGAGGATTGATTTTGGGGTTACAGATAAATTTTAGCAAGTAGGCAAATTTAGTGATATGGACTCTGAATAAAGAGGATTGACTGCACTTACATCAAGTGTATGTATATATATGTATGTGTATTTGAACTGAAACCTTTATGAACCAATAATTTATTTGATACCTCTGATATTTTTTGTTTCATTTATTGTTTAAACTGTAATGGGTTACACTGTCAGTTTTTTAAAATATTTTTATTGACTTTAGAGAGGAAAGGAGAGGGGGAGAGAGAGAGATAGAAACATCAATGATGATAATCATTGATCGGCTGCCTCCTGCACGCCCCCTACTGGGGATTGAGCCTGCAACCGAGGTACATGCCCTTGACTGGAATCGACCCCGGGACCCTTCAGTCCTCAGGTCAATGCTCTATCCACTGAGCCAATCCAGCTAGGGCTCCACTGTCAGTTTCAAAAGCATGGTTCACCTGCAGCCGTGTCAAATTCGGTGCCTGCCCCCCATGGCAGGCATTGGTCCAGAGAGCTGCCATAGAGCCTCTGTGGCACATGGGCCCTGGTCCCCTCTGCTGGGCCTCAGGGATAAATTTGGCTACAGACACCAAGCTCCTAGACCTGGAGGCTGGGGTGGTGGTGGTTGGCGAGGGGGTGGGGGGAGAGCAGGGCGGGAAGCATGGTTCGGATTAAAGCCATAAGATTGGATGAGCTAGATTACCTCTGGAGGGAAGAAGCCATCACGCTTCCCCAAGGCTAGGAAGCCAGAATGTGGACTCTGGGGAGGGCTTCTGGGCCTCCCACGAATGCTCATGTTCTTGGGTGTCCCCCAGGTGACCATCTTGGTGCTGCAAGGCAGGCTGGACGAGGCCCGGCAGATGCTCTCCAAGGAAGCCGACGCCAGCCCCACCTCTGCAGGCATGTGCCGGATCCTGGGGGACCTGATGAGGACAATGCCCGTTCTCAGCGTACGTGGGGGCAGCCCTGCTCTGAGGGTCATGGGGGGTGGGTTCATTCGTTAAGCACAAGGGGTTCATGTGGTGATGGTGTCTCACTGCCTCTCTCCCTTAGCCTGGTAACACGCAGACCCTAACAGAGCTCGAGCTCAAGTGGCAGCACTGGCATGAGGAATGTGAGCGGCACCTCCAGGATGGCACGTTCGTCTCCAGCCCTCACCTGGAGTCTCTCTGCAAGGTGTGGGAAACAAGCCCAGGGCGGGTCCAAGATGTCTTCGCATAAGGCTTGTGGCGGCCAGCCCAGGGCTGGCAGAAACTTGGTCCTCCGTGGCCAGAGCTATCCATTCTCTGAGGAAGGAGAGGGCGTTCAGACCAGGTGCGCTCGCTGAGCTCAGGAGTTAGAGAGCTCCCCTGGAGCTGAGGGGAAACGTCTTTCTCCTCAGATCATGTTGGGAGACGAAGCTGCCTTGTTGGAGCAGAAGGAGCTGCTGAGTAACTGGTATCATTTCCTAGTGACGCGGCTCTTGTACTCTCATCCCACAGTAAAGCCCATCGATCTGCATTTCTATGCCCAGGTGAGTCAGCTCCATGGGGTGGGTTGGGGAGTAGGGGTCCTGGGGCTCTGCTCCCTGCCCGGTCATTTTCAGTGTGTGGCCTCTGCGTTGAGCCTTCCTGGAGAACTGCAAGGGGCTTTCCTTTGGCCCTGTTCAAGGGCCATCAGGGCTCCCTGCACAGTAGCCCTGCCAGCCCCCTTGAGTCTCTGCTTCCGTCTGGGGATTGACTGGGTCACCACCTTCCCACAGTCTAGCCTTGACCTGTTTCTGGGAGGTGAGAGCAACCCAGAGCCCCTGGACAACATCCTGATGGCGGCCTTTGAGTTTGACATCCACCAAGTGATCAAGGAGTGCAGGTAGGACCCGCTGTGCCACCAGCATTCTAACCATCTTTAGGTGGGTTCAGTGGCATTAAGTACATTCACAGTGTTGTGCAGCTGTCACTGCCCTCCTTTTCTAGAATGTCCTGCTTTTTTTTAAAATATATATTTTATTGATTTTTTACAGAGAGGAAAGAAGAGGGACAGAGAGTTAGAAACATTGATCAGCTGCCTCCTGCACATCCGCTACTGGGGATGTGCCCGCAATCAAGGTACATGCCCTTGACCAGAATCGAACCTGGGACCCTTCCGCCCGCAGGCCGACGCTCTATCCACTAAGCCAAACTGGCTAGGGCCAGAGCAGGTATTCTACACCAGTCCTCTCCCCGAAGGGTATCTCATCATTGTGATCAACGTTCAGCGAGATCGGAAAGGGAGTCTTATGCATAATGAGTCGGAGGTAAAGCTTTCCAGAAGTCCATGTATAGGAAGTACGTCAGGAAGCATTTACCCTCCCTTCTGGGCAGCCTGGACAAGTGGGTGTTGCACCAAAGACTCCCAGAGGGAGAAAGTGGGCACGGCAGCACACGGCCTTCCTCAAGCACCAGGTTCACTCTTCGCCTGGGTGGATCCTAGTAGATCGGGGCACTGGGAAGGGGCCCTCCCTCTACATGCTCTTCCTGTTTGGGGCAAAAGAAAGCCAAGGCTTCAAGAAAATGATGCTAGATTTGGAGAAATGGGTTTTGTGTCAGTATGTTTTTTTACAGACCTGTAAATATAGAGACTTTCGTTGGAGCTGGAAGAAGACACAGAATTTGGCTGATGGCAGGTGTGGGGGCATCTGAGTGGAGGAGTTAGTGAGAATGACTTAGAAAGGCATACACGTTACTGTTTGGCCTTGTCTCTAATTGGAAACAATAGGCATTCCTAAACATGTTGTCTGTTAGAGCAGCGGGTCATTTCCCACCAGCGCTTCCTTCATAGCCACGTCTGGAGTTTTAGGAACAAAATAGATTTGAGCAGAACAAGGAGGAAAGACAGTAAAAGGGAAAGCATCCTGTTCTTTTGGTGACAGTAGGAGAAAAAGAGAAGTGCCAATCAAGAGGGCTGGCTTTTATAAATGGCTTAGAAAACGGCATCACCCTCATGCCAGTTACACCAGGGAAAGAAAGATCAGGCTCACAAGCCCTCACTCTGGGCACCTCTGCCCTGGCAAGCAGGAGGATCTGAGGTTGTTCTGTTAGCTGTGAATCTTGGAGCTTGGGTTTTTCTGATCAGGAAGCTACTTCTTACCCCATTTTGAAAGAGGCGCTGAAAAGCAAGTCTTAGGACCTCATCCCAGGAATTGGGAGAAGGGCTGCAGTGTCTTTAGAGAGTAGCAGAGTTTTAGAAAGTTTCCCTCCTGGACAGGGAGAGTTGGACTTGGGGTCTTGCAAGCAGTTGATTTCTCATGGTTTGTACTGGTCAGACCCAAGCTTAGTTCCCAGGGGAGCCGAGAGCATCAGTCTGGAGTTGGGCCTGGGCTGGTGGTCAGGAAGCCTTGCTGCTGTGGGTGTGATGTCAGCTGGGTTCAGGATGACCCTGGAAAGCAATGAGGGGAGTCCTTTCTAAAGGCACTAGAAGGGAGGTTTCTACAGGCACCTGCTTCCCCCCAGGTGTCAACTATGCCAGACGCGAAGGGGCAGAAAGAGCTAGTGATCCTGAAGTAGAGCATAAAGGCTTGTGGAGGCCCCTGCTGAAGGGCCACGAGTTTGCCTGTTACCCCCATAGATGAAAGAAGTCAGGAATCCTTCCAGGGCTCATTTCCTCCCCTATGGCCTGCAGCTTCCCTTAAAAGCCAGTTCCTTTCTCTCCAGCAAAAGGAAGCAGGGAACTGGGCAAGACGGCAGCTTCCTGGTGCCCTGAAAGCCCTCCGCAGCAATTGAACTAAAGGAAACAAACAGGTCTTCCTTCAAAGGAAAGAAATAGGCCTGTTACCTGCTTAAGGGACTGTAAATGCCTTCAAGCCAAAAGGCTAAGGTGAGAGGTGAGTTGACATAATGACAGGTAGGAGAGAAGTGAGATTATCAAGGACCAATTTTACTATTCCCAGTATTTTTGATTTTATCAAAATAGCGGCCACTCGGTATTTTCGGCAGGGCAGTGCTATGAAATTTGTATTTGAGAACGAGCAATCTAGAGCATGGAGAATGGCAAGGCTGGTAGATCAGTCCTAAGGCCAATACAGTCATCTGTGTGGAAAGTGATAAAAATAGTTAACGTTTATTAGGTTGAGAGTTTTTATGGGCTATTTCACTTTATTTTGCATCACACCTTTGAGATAGGTGCTGTTATTTCATGCTTATGTTACAGATGTGGAAAGTGAACCCTGGTAAAGTCACCCTGCCAGCTCACAAGGGGCACTATTGGTATTTGGATCCAAAGCCTTTCACCAAAGTCCATACTGTTTGAATTAATGACTAACTTAGGAAACTGCATCTGCCTTAATAGTGTGCTCCATTCACTTTACTTGGGTTGGTTTTGCATTATAGAAAGCAACCATTAAAGTTTCTTTTCTCTCTCCCGATTTAAAAAATAGCCAAGTATTAGCTACAAAATACAGAAAGGCCTACACCAAGTAACAAATGAAAAATATAACCCAGAGTCACGCATAACTCAGAGTAAGCGCATTCGTGTGCTCTCTACAAAATGACCTTGGAGAGTTTACAAACAGGTGCTGATATTAATAGTTGTCTCCTGCAAGTGCTTTAGAGGGCTCTAGAAACGTTCATTTTTAACAGTGGTCCCAGATGATTCTAGATTTTGATTCAAGTGTGGTTTGGATGCCCTAACCAGTTTGGCTCAGTGGATAGAGCGTCGGCCTGTGGACTCAAGGGTCCCAGGTTCGGTTCAGGTCAAGGGCATGTACCTTGGTTGCGGCACATACCCAGTGGGGAGTGTGCAGGAGGCAGCTGATCAATGTTTCTCTCTCATCGATGTTTCTAACTCTCTATCCCTCTCCCTTCCTCTCTGTAAAAAACCAATAAAATATATTTTTTAGAAAAGTGTGGTTTGGAGAATGACTTTTCTTTTTAAAAAATACGTTTTTATTCATTTCAGAGAGGAAGGGAGAGGGAGATAGAAACATCAATGATGAGAGAATCACTGATTGGCTGCCTCCTGCACGCCCCCCCTGCTGGGGATGGAGCCCACAACCTGGGCATGTGCCCTGATTGGGAATCGAACTATGACCTCCTGATTCATAGGTCGAGGACCCACCACAGCCACGGTGACAGGGCCCTCCCATCCTTTTTACGCAAAGCACCTGTGGGGTTCCTGCTCCTGTCCCCCTCCTGTGGGCCATGGCGTCTCACCCTGACTTTCCTTTCAGCATCGCCCTAAGCAACTGGTGGTTTGTGGCCCATCTGACCGATTTGCTGGATCACTGCAAACTCCTCCAGTCCCACAACCTCTAGTAAGTGTGCATGGCACGCCCACCCTTCCCCCCACCTCCCAGGCTCTCGAGGGGTGAGCTGAATACCTAGAAGCAGTGTTGGGCTGCAGAAGGGGGCCCTGAATGGAGCAGACCAGGAGTCTTGGTCTCATCATATGTTTTATTCCAGTTTTGGATCCAACATGAGAGAGTTCCTCCTGCTAGAATATGCCTCGGGGCTGTTTTCTCATCACAGGTAGGAAGGCCCCCAGGGATGACAGCAGGGTGCTCTTCAGCATGCGGGTGCATTGGAACTGTGTTCCCTGAAGGCTATCGAGGTCTAGAGATGAGCCATCTTGGGGGACAATCCCAGAGCTCCACGGCAGCACCTAGACAGGCCCTCACGTCTGTCCTCCTTGGACCTTTGCAGCCTGTGGCAGCTGGGGGTGGATTACTTTGACTACTGCCCTGAGCTGGGCCGAGTTTCCTTGGAGCTGCACATTGAGCGCATCCCTCTGAGCACCGAGCAGAAAGCCCTCAAGGTGCTGCGGGTTTGTGAGCAGCGGCAGATGACTGAGCAAGGTGAGTCAGCCCTCCCCTCGGCATGGGCCTCTGTTCACACCATACCACCTAGACTGGAGAGAGGTCAGGAAGCGGCTGCCAAAAAAGGAAACTGAACACAGGAACATGACTGGGGAGGGACAACGAGCTAGGGATTCTTTGGGACCTAGAAGCAATCCAGCACGTTGCCTTTTTATTTTACTTCTTTTTAAAAATATATATATATATATTTTATTGATTTTTTACAGAGAGGAAGGGAGAGGGATAGAGAGTTAGAAACCGCTCTATCCACCGAGCCAAACCGGTTAGGGTACCTAATTCTTTTTAAAAATTATTTTTATTGATTTCAGAGAGGGAGGGAGAGGGAGAGAGAAACATTAGTGATGAGAGAGAATTATTGATGGGCTGCCTTTTGCATGCCCCCTACTGGAAATTGAGCCATGACCACCTGGTTCATAGGTTGACACTCAGCCAGTGAGGCACACCATCCAGATGAGCACTTGCCTTTTTAAAAATGTTACCCACCCACTTCCCTCATGCTTACTCCAAGAGGTCAGGGCTGGGTCAGCTTTGGGTTTGCCTGTCCTGAGTGAGTTGCTGTTGCTAGATAAGGCTGGCTCTGGGGAAGTAGGACCAGAGGTGGTTTGGAAAGAACAGGGAGGAAATGAAGTTTGCCCCTTCTCTTCTCATTGTTGCGTGATAAAAGCCTAAGTTATTCTTCCAGAGGCACTTGTGTGTTCATGACTGTGAAAGCATGTGGCATTCAGGACCCAAGGGATGATGGGATTTTTGGCACCTGGAACCATATTGGAAGAGCTGATCTGGGGGGAGCAAGAAATACCTTATTGCCACCCTGAAATCAAATCAGCTCACAAAGCCAATCCTGTTAGGGTGGGTCATACTATTGACACCAGGAGGCAATTTATAACCTGTTCTGCCGACCAAGCTGCATTTGGGCCTGTGGGGGAGACTGGAAGGCTGAGAGGAGGTGAGAGGGCTGCTCCTTTCCCAGCAGGGTTTAGGAATGATTCGTAGGATGAAGAATTCACCTTTTCCCTTTTTTGCCTGCAAAGTTCGCAGCATTTGTAAGATCTTAGCTATGAAAGCTGTCCGCAACAATCGCCTGGGCTCCGCCCTCTCGTGGAGCATTCGAGCCAAAGATGCTGCCTTTGCCACGCTGGTGTCAGACAGGTGGGTTCAACCAGTACCCACTTCCGGGAACTGTCTGGGAAATGGGAGGCTGAGGAGGTGGGCCTGGGACTGCTTTTCTGATCTCCGGGTCTGGCCTTGCAGGTTCCTCCGGGATTACTGTGAGCGAGGCTGCTTTTCTGATTTAGATCTCATTGACAACCTGGGGCCGGCCATGATGCTCAGTGATCGACTGACATTCTTGGGTGAGTCTCTTGGGGCTCTGTCCCTTAGACAGTTGTCACAAATGGACACTTGTGAAGGT
Organism: Myotis davidii; assembly: GCF_000327345.1. NCBI lineage: Eukaryota > Metazoa > Chordata > Mammalia > Chiroptera > Vespertilionidae > Myotis > Myotis davidii. The sequence continues at coordinate 498,349 of NW_006290028.1, read as the reverse complement.
TGGACGTTCTATTCAAGATTTCTCCAGTGTTTCCTTTCTGTTAAGCCCAAACTACAAACCACATAGAACCCTGTGTGCCAGACTTTGCAAAGTATATTTTTTGGTAATAGTTTATTTTGCAGTATTGTCAAACTTAGAGTTGTGAAAGTAGTTTAAGTGCCTCTACTTTTCTTGGTGCTTCTTAACTTTGACATTTGAAGAGTCAATTCAGCTTTCTTGTAGAATGTCCTCAATTTGGGCTTATCTGATGTTTCCTTGTGATCAGATTTCGATGTATGTG
>NW_006290028.1:484611-498018 GCF_000327345.1 Myotis davidii | reverse complement strand
CCGAGGTAATGTGTTGTGCTGTGTCCCCTTGTTGGATTTCACTCTGATCACTTAAAGTGACATCCACCAGCTGTTTCTTCATGCAGCACTGACTTTCCCTTTGATTTAATAATTTGGGGAGAGATACTTTGGAATTAAGTGTCTTTTTTAAAAAAATATTTTCTATTTTTTTACAGAGAGGAAGGGAGAGGGATAGAGAGTCAGAAACATCGATGAGAGAAAAACATCGATCAGCTGCCTCCTGCACACCCCCCACTGGGGATGTGCCCGCAACCAAGGCACATGCCCTTGACCGGAATCGAACCTGGGACCCCTCAGTCCGCCGCGCTATCCACTGAGCCAAACCAGTCATGGCAGGAATTAAATGTCTTGTTCCTCATTGAACTTTCCACCCTCTTTGATTTTCTGCCTCTCATTGTTTGTTTTAGTTGGCATCCCAGTGTATGGAAGGCTTTCCCTTCATCCCTGGTTTTAGTCTTTTATTACCTCAAGTAATGGACTCCTGGGTTATTTTGTTCAATCTGTTAGAACCTGTAACTCTTGTTTATTTTATTTTTAAAATATATTTTATTGATTTTTTACAGAGAGGAAGGGAGAGTTAGAAACATCGATGAGAGAGAAACATCGATCAGCTGCCTCCTGCACATCTCCTGCTGGGGATGAGCCTGCAACCCCGGTACATGCCCGACCGGAATCGGACCTGGGACCTCAGTCCGCAGAGGCCAACACTCCTCCTGCTGGGGATGAGCCTGCAACCCCGGTACATGCCCTTGACCGGAATCGGACCTGGGACCTTTCAGTCCGCAGGGCGACGCTCTATCCACTGAGCCAAACCGGTTTCGGCAACTCTTGTTTATTTTAATGCTTACATTCTCTGAAGTTTGGCTGGTTTGAGTCTCTTCAAAGTATGTGGTCTCGTTAGTGCCTGAACTTGGATACAGCTTTGAAGAATGTCCCTGCTCTATGGAATGGCTGGTCTGGTGCCTGCCTTCTCTCGTTTAGGCCAGAGGTGACCTAGTGCTCTTTTTTCAATAGGAAAGTATCGTGAATTCCACCGATTATATGGGGACAAGCGTTTTGTTGATGCAGCTTCTCTTCTCCTGTCACTGATGACTTCTCAGATCGCCCCTCGGTCTTTCTGGATGACACTCCTAACAGATGCCCTACCCCTTTTGGAACAGAAACAGGTACAGGTTGAGCCCCCAATGCTTTTCTGCTCCGTTTTGTAGTCCTTGACAGTCCTTCCTCTGTCACTGGTGCAGATGCGCAAACATACGTCATCTCCCTGACAGGTCTCCCCAATAGCACCCACTCTGAAGTCTAATGTCCACCCAAGAAAAACGACTTGATTTAAAATGAGGCCGTTGCCTGCTGACCATGCCCATCCTAGGGCTGTAAGTGAGAATAGAGGTGCTTTTCCCTCCCAGGGCTGCATCTCCAAAGAACCCCTCTCCTGGGGCATGCAAAGAAGACCATCTCTGAACTTGGGCTAAGGCCCAAATCAGGAGGCCTCAGCTAGAAGCAGCTTCTCTCCTAGGTGATTTTCTCAGCAGAGCAAACATACGAGCTGCTGAGATGTCTGGAGGACTTGGCCTCAGGACGACCGGTGCATGGAGAACCTGACGCCCAGCAACTCCAGGTCATTTTAGCTTCCTGGGTTGGTTTCACAGTAGAGATGAAAAAAGGCTCCCTGTATCTCTGTCTCCCCCCACCTCCTTCCACAAACACTGGCCCCTTACAAACTCCCCTGCCTCTTAAACTGTAACCATGATACACTAACTTCTTTTAGGGAAAAATGGGGTGATTCTAGTTCTGATCTGTTCTTTGCTGTCAATCAGTTGTGGTGGTCCTGTGCCTTCAGCTCTTGCATGGAGCCTTGCTGGAAGCTCTTGCTGAATGCCAAGTGACCTCTGTCTGCTTTTGGGTAGAGCCCATGGGAGCTTTCAAGGATCACTTCCTGCTGTGCCTCATGCTGGCTCTCTTTGCCCTTAGGATGATGAGATAGAGACCACCAAGGTGGAAATGCTGAGGCTTTCTCTCGCACGAAATCTGGCTCGGGCAATTATAAAAGAAGGCTCACTGGAAGGTTCCTGAGGCCGGCTGAGAGCTGTTCCCGCACGGAATCTGTGTGTGGCAATGTATATACATTTTTTAAAGAATAAATGTTTTCTTTTGCAAAAATAAGGCAAGTTCTTATAGCATTCAGCCAGGGAGTTTTTATCTACGTCCCCTGTGAACCTGATGCATAAGAGTTAAGAAAACGCTTATTGTGTTCTTTTTGACATGGAAGTGACTTCCCTGTCTCCTAGAGAAAAAGGCACCCCCACAAGTTATGGTGAGTGCAGTGCCCTCCTGCCTATAATTAGAAACATGGATAGGACCTTTAGTGGTTTATTTGTGCTTTTGAAATATGGCCTCACCTGAGAATCATCCGAAACACTGATATGTTAACTTTCTGGTTATCTCTTTTAAAGAAGAAAAAGGTCCAGGACCCTGTACTTTTTAACAAAAATGTAGGTGGAGTAAGAGAAAAAAACCAAAAACCTAGGTTATGTCTACCTTTGGAATTCATCAGTGGAGCCCCCTCCCAGTGGGGTGAATGGTGTCTGTATTAGAAGAATTCCAAGTAGGATGAAAATGGTTTTATTTAACATGCAGTAAAATAAGGGCAGCAGAGTTGATATATCCAGTATAGCTGTTTGTCATGAAACAGTCACACTCATAATTTTAATGTCTAAACCTCATTGTAAAGGTAGAGTTCCAGGTAGCAATCCCACAGATTTTTCCAGGGCTGCGGCAGTCAGCCTCTGGAAAACTCTTGGATTTATTCTGTAAGGAGTGAAATCAGTTTACATTTGACCTATCTTAACGAAACAGTGAAACCTGCTTGCCAGAGATGGGAGGGAAGGGGAAGGTGAGGAAGCCTGGCAAGGAACAGGGAGGAATCCAGGAACGTGGCTTGTGCCGCCTTCCCCTGGAGATGGCTCTGAGCCCGTCCAGCTGAGTTCAGGTGAGCTGTGTCCTCTTTCCCCAGCTGGTGGTTCTCACTTTCCTGTTGCCCTGGGAGGCCTACAGGCCGGCACAGCTAGCTGGGCTGAGCACTGTTCAAGCAATAAGGTCTGGTGACTCGATTCAAGCCTGGCCCCAATCTCACCATCTCCAGACCCAGCATCTCGCTGACAGTACCCCCTGCAGCTGAGGACAGTCAGTTCCTGGGCAGCAGGTAAGTCTAGTGCAACTGCCTGACCCTGAGGCCTCCTGTCTGTGACTTTTGTCCTGACAGGCCATCTAGGGGTAGAGGGAAGCCAAGGCAGGAGGACACAGAGGGGGGCAGAAATTGTCCTCCCTTCAGGGGCTCGAAGGGCAAGACAGCAGTTTATTTCATGCCAAGCAAGAGGTAGTGAATAGGCCGGCCTGGTCCCGCGTTGGGAGGCACACTTTTCGCAGAAAGCTCCGAGTACCTGCTTCGGAGAAGGGGAAACGGTTCTCGTCTGTCTTCTCTCAGCCTTAGTTTAGGCTGCTTTGGGGCCAAGTTCTGTTTCTAATAGGCTGAGTTCCACGTCCTGCTGAGATGTCCAAAGGACACAGCTTGCCATCGCCAGGGACAAGCACACTCTTATCCAGTGGCCATTCCAGGCTGGCACTGCCCGTGGAAGGCAGCACACCCACTCCTTTCTCGTGCCCAGGCCCGTTTGGGACCACTGGACCTTGCCCACCTTCCTGGAGGTAGGAGCCTGCCAGCAAGGGGAGCACAGAGCAGCATGGTGGAGGTGGGGAGTGAGGACCTGGTCCTTGAGGAAGGGCCCCAAGTCTTTTTAGAGACCTCCTCTCTTGTGGCAGCAGGGTGCCAGCACGGGGGGGGGGGGGGGTGGGGGGGGGGGGGGCTACTCCAGCTTTAAGTCTGTGTTCCCAGGGCGACAGTGCAGAGTCCGGGGCCACATCCCGCCCAACAGTACATGGCCACTTCAAGTCACACAGGTAGATAAAAACAGGTCCTTTAAGGGGCCAAAGGAGAGACCATCACAGTTGAGCTCCTGGCAGCAATGCCCAGGGCCCCTGTTCCATACCAAAGCTCCAGCACTGTGGTCAGGACACGGAGAATGATGACCCGGAGAGCCCTCCTGTCTGTCTCGGGCAGCCTATTTGGGCTTCCAAGTGGAGATGACCGCATCCTTCAGGGTCATAGGTTCCCCCACTGCTCCACCGGAGGGAATTGGTCCACCTCACCCACCTCTGTGCTCAGCTGCTCCCCAAGGGCGAAGGTCAGCCTATACCGAAGCCTTGCCTTCTCCTGCGACAGAGGGGCAGTGTATGAGACAATAACCTCGAGGTTTTTTGTGCTGGGGGACAGGCCCTGATCCCACCACCCCACCTCACTCTGCCACTGAACCAGGGGAGGAGAGGGACAGGGTTAACGCTGCGGTACCACGACACTCTGGTTGGGAGGTGGGCAGGGCTGAAGGTGGTGATGACAAGATCCTAACCTGGGGCTTCCAGCTCACCTTCAGTGGATTCGCCAGCAGCATGACCTGGGTGATGGCTGCAGGTGGCTGGATGGGGCTAAATGGAGAGAGTTCCGTCCCAGAGGGTGGCTGCAACTTCACCTTCATTGACTAAAGAGGAAGAGAAAGCTCCTTTTGAGGCGGCGGCAGGTGGAACCCAGTATGGTCACATCCAGGACACACTGCCGCCTGCTGGCCACTCAATGCAGTGGGGTCAAGATAAAGGTAATTTCTGCCTCTTGAGGCCCTGGGAAGTACCTTGGGCACTGCGGCCTGCAGCACGATGCTTCTTATAGGCAAAGGAGCTGTATTCAGCATGGACACAACCACCACCAGCACATCGGGCCGTCCTGGTGGACATTCCTTGGCGAAGTGGAAGAGGATGCGGAAGCCGTTTTTATCATAGGCTGTCACAGGAAGGGCACTGCCTGTAAGAAGGTGGCACGTGGGTGTGGAAGGAGCGAGCAGGTCAACAATCCCCAGCAGAACCCGGGGGTGTCTGCTACAGCCAAGTGGGGAGAGCAGTGCTCCGTGAAGGAGTCTGGGAGAGGACTGCTGTCAGAACTTCACAAGACTGTGCATTAGCCAGGACAGTAAGGGAATAGGTCACGTTTGACTCTGAGGGGCCCGAGCAAGGACAGCCTGTACCAACCCACCCCTCCCCACAACGCTGTAAGTTAGGGGCCCCACTTCTCCCACTCCAAGCCTCCAACACCTACTAGGCTTGATAGATTCCAGGGGGACATGGACACTGGCCAGGGAAAGCTCAGGCCCCTTCATGGGGCTCCCCTGGGACGGGAAGACAGGTGGCTGGAAGAGAGGGCTGCCAGGCCCCGTGGAGAACGGCAGGAGAGGCCTAGCTGAGGTGCTGCTGGGGATCAGAGGGGAGGCGGTGGCCCCAGGGAAGAAGCTGGAGGAGATGGGTTTCACCAGGCCTGAGGTCCTGGGAGGCAGGAAGGAGAAGGCCAATCAGAGACCAAGCAGAGCTGTTGGGCCAACTCACAAAGCGCCTCCCACACCCCCAGGTCAGAGCTGGCTCCTATGTACCCCCTAGCTTTCAGATTCCAGTCTCAGATCAGAAAGAACATCCCCATCCCCATTGGTTCTAAGCCCAACCCCCATCTCCCAGTCATTACGCTTTGGCTTCTTCTAAAAGCTGATCGAGGGCATCCAACTGGTGCAGGGAGCTGTCGCTCAAAGCTGAGCCATGGTACCCGGGGGCTGTGGGCTCAGCCTTTGGGGCCAGTCCAGTGGGGAACAAAAAGCCTGTTTTTGGAGCAGAAACGCTGGCTGGGACCACAGGAGCTGGGAAGGGGGGTGGCAGTGGAGGCTGGGAGGTGCCTGCAGGGGTTGCTGAGGGCTGGAGGACAGGCCCATCTGAGGGGCTACAAGCAGCAGTCCCAGGTTTGGGGCTGAAGAAGTCCAGGTCCGACTGTTCGTTCTATGGGGAACGGAAAGTATAAGTGAGCAGGAGCGTGGAGGGTTTTGGCTCTCCACTCCTGGCTCCTTTGCAATCCCACTGGACCAGCAGCCCTCCAAGGACAGGGCCCCAGGGGCTAAGGACTAGTTGGCAAAGAAGATACTGACAAGTCAAGGCTGTCCAGTGTCTCAGTGATGTCACCTGTACACCTACCTGGAACAGGGGCCACTGGCCGTTTCCAGCTAACTCTTTGGGAGGAGCCGTAGGGGCTGGGTCAGCAAGGCCTGAGAACAAAGATGGCTGTGATGAGCAGAGGGGCAGGGCTGGGCAGCTCCAGCTCCACCATCTGAGGAGGGGGTCCCACAGTAAAAAGGATGTATTCCCCTGGCAACCTCCAGAGTGGAGGCCATTTGGGGGGTGTTCCAAGGAAGATGGAAGCAGAGTAAGACGGTCTACCGTTTCCTCCCAGAGTCGACTACAGACAGCCTGAGGGACACTGAACTTGACTTTCTCTCCCTACAACTGAGCCTCCCTGTCCATGCTAAGTACCCGGGGCACCATATAGGCCACCTTCTAATTCCATGCCCTTTCTCTCCTGGTTCTGCTAGAAGCCTTTACAGCCTTCCTCCAGGACACACCCAAGCAGAGCAGCTCTTCATCCAGCAAGGAGAGGGCATTGCTTGTGTTGTTGGGCCCTGGGGGGGCCTCCGCCTGGCTGGACGAGCGGCTGCGCCCAGGAGCTGAGGCCTGGGGGGGTGGAGGGAGGATGGGGATGCCAGAGGAGGGTGGGGCGGGGGCCAAAACGGGGGTTGAGCTGCCCGGTGCATCCAACTCTGCAAGGTCAATGAGAGTGCCTTGGTTCCTGGAGTGGTGTCCTAGAGGAGTGAATGGAAGGGGACAGGAATCATTAGGGGCACTGGAGTGGCTATGCAGCCTCTGGCCTAACCCAAGGGCACTCATGCCAAGTAGAAAAGTGAAAGCAGGTGGAGAAAGCCCTATCCGACCCCCTGCCCTCTGGGAAGCTGGAGAACCATTTAGAATCCCCTTGAGCCAGGTGGCCACCTCACCATTGATGACCTGCCCTTCAATGATTGTTTTGTATGAGTTGATGACTCGGGAGAGGTTGTCACTTGCCTGCAGGATGTCCCCTAGAGTAGAAAAGAGACTTCTCATCCCTGGCCCTGACAACTCCCCCTCCACACACAAATCCAATTCCTGGGTCGTACTTGTCAACTAGTCTTTCCACTCACCCAAACTATTGTCATTGTCCTCTGTCTCACTGGCTAGTTTGAATAATGTCCGCCTCTTATTCTCACACCGATCAAACAGCTCCTGAAAGAGACCCAGACATAACCTTGGAGATCATCTACTTTAGCATTCACGCCCACAAAATCACAGGCTCTCCTGGCATCATGGTCAGTTACTGGTAGAGCTGGCTCAGAGCACAAGTCCTCTACTGCCAGCCTGCACCGCACTGGCACCCAAATACCTGCTTAGGCAGAGAAGTCACCGGGACAGACAAGGGCAAATACATCCCTGCCAGCATGTACTGACTTCAAAGTATCTGTGGCCAAGAACTGAGGTGCCACATTAGGGCACAGGGACCTCTGCAGGAGGCAAGGCTGAGAACAGGGCTCAGTCAGAGTCGTGCACACGCAGCTCCTCTGCCCGGGGCAAGTTAGGGACCTGCAGATGTGCAGCAGCATCTTCAACAGAGCAGGCACCTGGCGAAGGCTGGCTCCCTGCCCAGAGCCCAGCTGTCCTCAGGGGGGGGGGAGCTACCTTCATGAGCTCTTTATCTGCCTCTGACGAGTCCTCCTTGCTGTAATGAAGCAGCATCTCACTGAGCAGCTTCACGTTGTTATTAACCTCCTCCAAAGTGTGCAGGCGCTTGGTCACCTTCTGGATCCGTGCCTCGTCCTGTAAAGGATCAAGGAGAAAGCTCAACTAGACTTGTCCCACTGCCCCACAGAATCCCTCAAGGCATGGGTCACACCAGAGAACATGGTGCTTGGAAACCACAGGCCTCAGACTGTTAACAGGTTTTTGTTTTAAAAGTCCTGTCCCGCTGTAACCGGTTTGGCTCAGTGGACAGAGTGTCGGCCTGCGGGCACATCTCCAGTGGGAAGTGTGCAGGAGGCAGCTGATCAATGTTTCTCTCTCATCGATGTTTCTAACAATCTCTCTCCCTTCCTCTCTGTGAAAAATGAATAAAATATATTTTAAAAAACAAATAAAAAGTCCTGTCCCCATCCACCATTGCTCCTGTAGTCCATCCACGGCCTCTCCATGTGCAGGCTGGTGGCAGGGGCGAAGAGCAGGCCTGATGCCAAGGGAAAGGGCTTCTCTGCGTCATGGGCTCCACCATCCCACGCCCAGGGCCCAGGGCCCACTCACTTCCTTCACCATGGACTTGATCAGCTTGTTGGCCTCTTGCAGGTCATCTGGGTTTTTGCTTTTCAACAACTTGGCTAAAAGCTGGACGAGAAGGGTATCAAAGGTGAAGGCAAAGGCAGCGCTCCACCCGGGGAACTGGAGCTCCCCGCAGCGTGAGCGAGGCCACACCTCGCCTGAGGACTCTGCAGGCTGGATGCACTTTACCTGGGATTTCTCCTCATCATCAAACACAGGGTTTTTGGGACGAGGTGGTGGAGAGGGGATCAGTGTCCTGTCCACAGGGATCAGTGGGTCAGACTGCACTATGCCTGAAAGGTGACACAGGGCAGTGTTTGCTCACACAGCAAGGACACACCCCCCTGTGATCAGGACCCGTAAGGGCAGGGACAAGCAGGCTACACACACCTCCCATTAACCGCCAGCCAAGCTTGCCCCACTGTCCTCAGGAGGGAGGAAGGGACATAGCATGGGGACAGCAGACACCCCCTCATTCTTCCTGGCCTTGGCCAGCCTTTGGGCTGCATGGAGGCTGAGGCGGGAGTAGGCACATACCCTGTCTCTTCAACATGTGGTAGGCATCTTTGATCTTTGATTCTTCTGGCAGGGCCAACGTCCAGCTATAAAGTAGCTCAATAACCTTGGTCTTCACTTTCTCAGACACCCTGTCCCCCAGGTACTAAGAGGCAAAAGGAAATCGGAAAACTGGTAATTGTAGTCTGGAGGCAGAAACAGTGGGAAGGCTCTCTTCACAGCAATGGGTGGTTGCTAAAAGTTAGAGCCCTCAGACCTATGGGAAACCAGCAGGGATCAGGTGTGAGGCAGCAGGGGTGGGGGGGAGAGGACACTGCTTGGGGCGGAGCTGTATCCATCTGTGGTTAGGCAGGGGGCCAGGAGCTGGGCCCTGAATTTCCATGCACAATCTGCCAGAAACAACTACGCTTTATCTCAAAGGAGCCCATGTCTTTAGCACAAGAACTGTTCCCTCTGCTGTGGGTGCCCAGAGTGTAAGCAACACGAGTGAGCAACAGAACCTGAGCAGCTGAGTAAGGGAGGCCAGCTCCTTGTATCCACGTGAGATCGGCCACACACAACTGGCTTCTGTGCTAGGAACCAAAGGCCTGTGCTATCCAGGCCCTCCCAATACACGTCACTTGTCGTATTTAGGCTGGGAGCCCGCCAGAGGTCTGCCTGTCTCTGTGGTGTCAACCGCTACCCACAGGGCCCAGCTCTCCAAAGACACGAGGCGAAGAAATCAAATCCATGGAGATGCTGGTTGTGCAGTAACAGCTAGTAGGTGGGAGAGGGGGAGAAACACAAAGGAAGTTCCTAGAAATGAGGAAACTGCACTGACTGACCTTTGGAGAGACGACTTTGATCAACTCATTCAAAAACCGGAACTTTCCCACTTCGTTGTGAAATCTCCGCCCACAGTTCTTCATACACGCCTCCAGCACCTGTGGCCACACACAGGAGAGGCTCGGTGGGGGTGCCGCAAGATGCTGCCATTTTTACAGATGAGGAAAATGAGGCCCCAAGAAGGATTCTGACTCAAGGTCCAGGTTCTTTCCACAAGCTGATGGACATTTTGGGGAGGTGGGAGATGAAGTTTTAATCGTTTCTACATTTTAGATGACATAGGTTCCTTCCCCCGCTTCCATGTATTTCCTCTGGGGCCATACAACTACCACAAGCTCCCTCTGCCTGCAGGTTATGCCGAGGGGCACGCCAGCCCAGAGGTCCCCTTCTTGCTTCCGTCTTCGTGAGCAGGGTTTCCAGCCGTGCAATTACTGACATATGCACTGGCCGTTCCTCTGTGGAAGCCTCCCTGGGCTGCAGGGTGTGGGCAGCATCCCTGGCCTCTACCCACCTGATGCCAGTGGCATCTGTGACGTGAAACCAAAAGCGCCTCCACCTATCACCGAATGTCCAAAACCACCCTGAGCACCACCGTCTGAGGCCGCCGCTCGACTTCGGTGGCGACAGAGGCGTGCGTGTGGGCCGCCTAAGCACCCTCTTCACGGCCACTTCTCTTCCCCTTTCCTAGCACCTCAGTGAGGTCAGGCAGGACCCTGGGATGGCTCCTCTGTTCGGGTGAGAGGGTCCATGTCTTGAATCCTCTTAGTCTGAATAAACTCTAAGACTGCCCCTGCTGTGATGCCTTCACTAGTAACGCAGTTTTTTGCTCCGGAGTGACTTATACTCACCTCCACTTTGCCTCAGTCGGCCAGCTCTGAACTGGCAGGACAGCTCTGTCAACATGTCTTCCAGAAGCCTTCTCTGAGCCCCACCCTCGGCTCAGGGCCCTGCCTCTGGCTCCCTCCCTCAGCCTCTGCTTCTCCCACTAGACCTCATGGCCGGGCAGCCATCTTTGAAGCCTCAGTGCCTGGCACAAGGGCGCACACATCTGTAAAACATCTAACATGCTCCCGAACAGGCCTGGGCTCACGGAGATCCCCCTCAGGATGAAAAACCTACCGTCAGGGCCTGGACCGCCTCCCATTCCTGTGGGGACTGGACCTTATGGGCCAGCAGTCGGACAGCGATCTGTGGCCTAGGAGATAAGCAACCACATTTTCAAGACACTGACCCTGAGGCCCTCTGGCTAGACCACCTCGGCCTCAGTTTGGTACCTTCCCAGGCAACTGTGGCACCTGTCCCCTCACAGCTCGGAGACTCACCCTTCCAGCTCCTTGTTGATCTGATCACAGAAGCCGATTATGTATTCCCAGTCCTCCTGGCGGTTGGAAGGATTGGTGGCCTTATCTTGGGACAGAACCAAGAAGAGGACAATGTTACAAAGAGCAAGGAGGACAGAGCAGAAGATGGTCCCCATAATTTTCAGGCCTGGATGTGAAGATAAGTTTTTTCCAAACTTCTTCTCTAACAAAAGCCTCAACAGTTGGGTCAGGCAGCGAGTCACATACAGCACCACTTGCTGCCCATGTTGTGAAAGTCACAGAGGAGACAATTCAGGCCTGGCCCGGGTTGCTAAGGGTTAAGTGCCGACCTATGCACCAAGCAATCATGAGTTTGATCCCCAGGTGGAGCACATACTGGAGGCAACTAACTGATCAATGTTTCTCTCTCCCTTCCTCTCTAGAACCAATGAAGGAAGCATATCCTCGGGGGAGGATTTAAAAACACAAATAATTACAAACACACTCTCCCCCTTCCTCGCTTTCTAAAGTCAATAAAAACAAATTTTAAAAATAAATAAAATATTCAAATAAATGCCTAAATGAAATATTTAATATAATAAAAAATATGGCTAACTCCAGCTATGTAAAAATAAGCTAAGTGTAAGCAAGTAGGGGTGATCAAGAAGTATTTCCTGGTATAGCATAGGAAATATAGTCAATAATAGACTAATACACCTGAAATCTGCATAATTTTGTTAACTAATGTCACCACAATAAATTCAATAAAAAGGAAAAAAGTTGGAAACACATACCTTTAATTTATCAATTAACTTAAAAATAACAGTGTAATAACTAGGTATGGTGCCAGGTGAGTACTGGAAATATTAGGGGAGAAACCCTTTGTAAAGTATATGATTGTCTAACCACTGTGTTGTACACTTGAAACTAACACAAAATAATACTGAATGTAAACTATAATCGAAAAAAATTTTTAATAAAAATTTTGATAATTACAAAAGAAAAGAAGTGTTTCCTGGAGAAAGTAAAGAAGAGGATACGTGATAAAAAATGTACATCCCACATACCTTCAAAAACTTTTCAAGACCTAACCTATTTAATGCTTTAAATGTGTTTTAAATTTCACACAATGCTCATCATTTTAAGTTAAGCTAACAACATCTATTGAACCCCTACTGAGCACCCTACCTTGTGCTGTCTGTCCCTAGGGTCACAGAAACAGAATCTAAGCTTGAGTAGTGAGGACCCTCAGGTTTAATGGTCTTCCGTGATCAAGGACAAAGACAAGTGTCGGAGCGTCCTCCGAGGGTCACTGGGAGTTTAGAGTCAGTGCTCGATGCCAAGTCTAACACGTGGTGTGGACCCTCTTTTCCCTGCAATCCCCGGCCCTGTGCCCGCAGAGAATGGCCCAGCTGAGGTGGTTAAATGTGTTCCCAGCTCTTGCTAATTATCAGGGCTTTCAGAAGGCACGTTCTCATCGCTGTGGAGAGAGCGTTCCCGCTAGGTTTTCCTTCTGCTACATTGCTAGCATTCAGGCTACTGGGGACATTTATTTTTAAAAAAACGTGTTCCCATCTCGGAGTCAAATCTTGGAATTTGCTCTTCCAGAAAGAAGCTTTAAGCTGTTTGCTGAATTTAGGGCTTCAGGTTCAGAAGACAAATGGAAGGCTGATCCTGTAAACACGCCCACCAGGGTCGCACAGAGCGACAGAGGCCAGGGGTGTTGTTAGAAGTGCCTGAGTTCTGATTTCTTGGGTCTGTTTTCTTAACGTTAAAAGCCACTAGCTCCACAGGCAAATCCAACAGGGACGCCATGCCCCCCAACGCCCTCCCTGGGCTGAGCCACAAGAGGTCAGCAGACGCTCATGAGCGGAGGCCGCAGTGCCGGACGCTGCACCTGCCGGGCAGTGTCTGCTTTGGCTGCGGGAGGATTCGGACGGTTTAGGGTCATATTTGGAGGGAAGGAGAGATGTGTGTTCTCAATCTTGAAAAGAGAATCAGCAGGCCCTTCAACATGTCAAGCTGGAAGGAAAGAGGAACTGATTCTATCAAGAAAGGCTATTAACTGCCATAGTGACCCACTGTCACCTTCCAGAGCAGCCCCGTCTCTCCCACCGGCTATCTGAAACCGTCGCAGGTGTTAGCGTGGCTGTGTTACTAAACCCTAACATCTGAGATGCTTACAGTTCTCACATGACATCAAGCGGCTGTAGAAACACAAAATTAAGATGGTCTGAGGAGCCATCCCACCCATCGGTATTATGTTGGGGACAATCACATGCTTGTAGAAGAAAAAGCAGCCTACTCACTTCCACTGTTCACAACTGGAAAATTGTCTTCCAATACAGTCTGCTGTGGTCCCCCCTCCTCTTCACCACACACACACACACACACACACACGCACACGCACACGCACATGCGCACGCACGCA
>NW_006290028.1:482276-484508 GCF_000327345.1 Myotis davidii | reverse complement strand
CCTGCTTCCAGGAATAGGGCCTGCCTGCTTTCCACTGTGTTCAACTTCTCTAGAACCCCATTTCCTCTCATCTTGGTAGAACTTTCTACTGCAAACCTGCAGGGAGCGCTGTGCCTACACATGGGCACAAAAAGCCCTGGTTTCAGCAATGGCCAATGCCACTTAGAGAACCTCCTGGGCGCTCCAGCTCAGAAAGCAATCCTCCAGCAGCCGCAGGACTGAAGAAGCCTCTGGGGGTCACTCTGGGCGAATGGATCGCTCCATCTGCCCACTGCCGCCCCAAGCAGGTGCACACGAGCTGCCACCCGCTCAGCATTCACCGTCACCTGGCACACAGCTGACACCAGGGCTTCCCTTGCAGACCCTGCCTTCTAGAACTGCCCCCTGGGCTCTACTCTGACTCGAGGTTTCTATATTCAGAGCTTTACTGAAAGCCTTACTCTCGTCTGTGTCTGTGCCTCTAGTTCCCTCCTCTCATTTTCAGCTGAATTCCATCACTAGCCTTGACTGTCCTGGGCCCTCGTAAGATCCAGCAGCATTGGCTACGCCATCCCATCCTCGCTCAGACGCTCCAGAGACAAGTCCTAAGGAGCAAAACACTCTAAAATAGGCAGAGGCAAGAACAAGGGGCGGAAAGAGAGCGAGTGTCGACCTTTAGTGATATTTACAAAAGAAAAGAAGTTGAATCAAGAGAAACGGAGTCAATCACCAAGTGTTTGTGAGGCGCCCAGAGAAAATCAAGCACACAGCAGGCCAGGCTCTGCGGGGTCTTCAGAGAAAGTACCGGACTCGGACCCTACCCTGGACGCAGCAGGGGCTTCTGTAATAATTCTGGCAAAACATGGAGTGACAAGGCCCTAGAGCAGTGATGGCGAACCTTTTGAGCTCGGCGTGTCAGCATTTTGAAACACCCTAGAATGTAGAATGTAAACTTCCTGGGCTGGAACGCAAGCCTTTTCGAAGGTACCTTCCCAGCTTTCTCCCCCACAGCCACTCCCAGCGTGAACCAGCCAAACGCCGTGACTGTCCGCCCGAACAATGGTTCACTCAGTCACCTGGGCTAGTTCACACCTTAAGTCTTAAGACTTATGATGGGGTTACATCCAGAGAAACTCTTCATAAGATGAAAATAGCGTAAGTCGAAAATGCATTTAACACCCATAACCTACCCAACGTTATGGCTTAGCCTAGAACACAATATCCAAAAGCACTGGCAACACAGTACCGTACAGGTACCCGCTGTCCACACTTGTGCTCAAGTGGCCGATGGGCGCTGCGCTTGCAGACGCTGCCCAGCATGGGGAGAGAGAATCCCACCGCAAAATGCTAGCCTGGGAAAAGGCCACATTTCAAAATCTGAAGTACGGTCCCTACTGAATGCTTATTGCTTTAGCACCCTCGCAACGTCGGAAAACTGTGTCGAGCGATGGTTAAGTCGGGGACATCTGCAGTCTCTGCAGATACCATCCCATTCCCCTCAACATCTCCATTCTCCCTCCAAAACAGGTCTGTCCCTCTCCTATTTCAAAACATAACTTAAACCTACTGAACTCAGCGTAGGCCACTTAAACTGCTCCAGTGGCCCCATGAATATCTGGGCATCGAACCAAGTCCAGAGCGGTTAGATTTTGATTGGGTGGCTCTGGGCAAGTGGTCTGGCTGGAGTCGGGTGTCCCCTTTTTGTGCAGTTGTGACAATGTCTGCTTCGCTAGGAAACTTGATAGAGGAATGTGCGCAGAGCACTTTGAGCCTCCGGGAGAACAGGTCCAGAGGCGTGGTGAGCTGCCTGCAACCCAAGGTTTTGCAAATGTAACCCCAGGTTCAACCACCTGAAGGCCGTTTCTTACTAAGAAAGGCCAGGCAATCGGAGGAAACAGCCATCACCTCCAAGGGCCTGGAGGCTCAGAGATCTCTGCAGAGGGAATGTCTAGGCATCTCTCCGCGCCTTTCCACCACGTCCAGCTGGTCCCCTCGAGGAAGCCCCCAGGAGCCTGCGCTAGCCCGCAGCAAAGTTAACCCGCTGCCCATTCAGCAGGGCACCCCCGGCTCATAAGCTGAACTCGCGATGAGAGCAAGAGGCCGCTGCGCTCCGCTCAGCTGTTCCAGGGCGCGCGCGGGGCGGGGCAGAGCTCGGGGCAGGGGCTTTGGAATATCCGCACCTCAGACATTCCGCCTGCGCGAAGCGGGCGCTTCTCGAACACACAGTCCCGGTTCTGCAGCTGTGCGTGTGCT
>NW_006290028.1:480684-482155 GCF_000327345.1 Myotis davidii | reverse complement strand
TGCAGGGAGGGGGGGCTCGGTGGTGCTCGAGGACATGCAAAAGTGGCCGTGGATACTCACTCAGCCAGGACTCCAGGCTCTCTCCTTCCGCCTCCGCCATATTGCAGCCGCCCGGGCCGGGCCCGCGGCCTCAAACCTCGCGACAACCTGCGAGAGCTGAGCCTGGGCGGGGCCTGCATGGGGGCCTGAGGGGAGCGAGTGCCTGCCTGCGACGGATAACGGGAGAGCGAGTGTTTCCTTTTGATTCTTGCCTTTGGGCCTCGGGATTAGAGACTCTTAACGCCCAGATGGATGGGGCGACGCGCAGCTTGAGGACCCCGCGGAGCCTTTTCCCCGTCTTCCGCCACTCGCTCAGGCACGCCGAGGGCAGTCCTTGTGGGGTCCTCGAGGCAAACCAAGATGGCTGCCCCCTTGGTGAAGGCCGTGCTCGGGTGCTCGGACCTGACACTGAGCGTGCGGAGTGCTGTCCTGCGGTTCCCAGGGTGAGAGGGCGGCGGGCAGCTGGGAGGCCGCTCGGTCCGCACCGAGAGGCCTGCGAGGAAGGACAGGGCCCCAGGCAAGACGCGCGGGACCTGCAGGCTGCCTGGAGGCCGGGGTGTTGGGGTCCGAAGCTCTGAACCAGCAGCGTGACTTGGGGCCAATCTGAAGGCTGGGTAGCTGCCCCCTGCCCGCGGGGGCTCTGACTCGGAGTTGAAAGCGCGGTCTTGCCGAGGAGCTCAGAGTTGGGGTTTTCTGTGTTGGGAGTTGGGGGGAGAGCTGCATAGGCGGGCGTCCGCCCTGAGGTTCAGGAGGCGGCCTTCCTGGCCTATTTGGGGGCGGCCCTCCTACCTCTTGAGACAAGAGCCAGGCTTACTGCTGCTCGGACTGGGCTAGCGGTGGCCGCGCCGCTCACTAGTCAGTGGCCTGGCCAGCCTGCCTATTATTAAGTCAAGCCTTCGCACTTGTGGAGTCAGCCTTGCCCGCCGCCCTCTCTTCCCGGTCTCCCAGGTTCACCCAGGTGAGGTGGAGCCGCTACAGCGCGGAATTCAGGGATCCGCAGATCGACAAGGAGTATCACCGCAAGCCCTGGGCAGAGCTGACGGAGGAGGAGAAGTTTGAGCGGGAGCTCAGGAAGACCCAGCCCATCAAAGCCGCCCCGTCGGCGAACACCAGCTCCGTGTTTGAAGACCCGGTGATCAGGTGAGACGGGGCACTTTCGTTCCCCCCGGGTCAGGCCCAGGGAGGATCTACCGCAAGGATTCCGGGACACAGCCTTGGAAGCTAAACCTGTTGCTTTTCTCCTTGAAGCAAATTCATCAACATGATGATGAAAGGAGGAAACAAGGTCCTGGCAAGATCCCTCATGACACAGGTAAGTAGTTCCTCTCTCTTCCTTTCTCCTGTAGCTTTGTACTTGGCTGTCAGTTTAGCATGAAAAAGAGTGGATTCTCGTACCTGTCATTGAAATGAACTTCCCCGTGTGTGTGTGTGT
>NW_006290028.1:475056-480671 GCF_000327345.1 Myotis davidii | reverse complement strand
GTGTGTGTGTGTGTGTGTGTGTGTTGGGGCTTTCATGAAGCCCTGTAAGATGAACAACTGCCATTCTCCTTCCCTGCCCAAATCGCAGCGGCTCTTCCCGTCCTGGTGGAGGAGAAGCGGCGGCATTTAGGAGCTTTGGCATTGCTCTAGGACAGTGGTCGGCAAACTGCAGCTGGCGAGGCACATGCGGCTCTTTGGCCCCTTGAGTGTGGCTCTTTCGCGAGCCGCAGTTTGCTGACCACTGCTCTAGGAGAGCGGGATGATGGGAGTAAAGGGCAAGGTGCTGGCCCAGCTGGGGAAACCGTCCAGGAAGCCTGGGCAGCCCCTGCCACTGTGTCCCGTTGCAGACTCTGGAAGCTGTGAAGAGGAAGCAGTTCGAGAAGTTCCATGCTGCTTCTTCAGAGGAACAGGCAACCATTGAACGCAACCCCTACACCATCTTCCACCAGGCTTTGAAAAACTGCGAGCCCGTGATTGGGCTGGCACCCATCCTCAAGGGTGGCCGTTTCTATCAGGTGAGTGGTCAGGCAGGGACAAGATGCGGGGAGGGACCAGAGTTGGATCAAGAGGAATAGCTTTCTAGGGGCCAGAGACAATCGGGATCTGATCATGTGAGTCCCATAGCGTTAAAGATGACTGAAAATGGAAGGGAGCGAAGTATCCAAGTGTCCTCTTCCGGAGCCCCTGGCCCCCCCAAAAAATCTTGTGTTGTCAGTTTCTCATGGTGAGAGGCTGTTTATATCTCATCCTTTATACACCGTGTCTAGCATAGTGCTGGACTGGTAACTGATGCTTCATCACCATTTGTTGAACTGAACTAGGTGCCCCCATTATAGTACTTATGTTTCCTTGTCATAAGAGGGCATTCTCATCTTCTTTTTCAGTGTAAACTTCATAGAGACTTTCTTATTGCTGTCTGTGTCCCTAGGGTCCGGCATGATACCTGGGACTTAGTGGGGGCCTGGCAAATGATTCTTGGACAAGAGGGTCTTATTTTCAGGCACCTGTCATCCGAGTTGGCTAAGTCACCCAGCTTGTGGGGCTCTTCCCAGTTGGTGCTTGTTACAAACTTGGCTGAGCTTCCATTTACAGGTAGAGAGGGCAGCGCTTAATGCGCATTTGCTCAGTGAATGCCTCTGTCTGCTGCCCTGAGCTCACGGGTGAGGGGAGCTCAGAGGAAAAGACAGGTCCCCCTCCTCAGGCCTTGCGAGGGCTGGCCCAGAGGGAACCTGTGGCCACTCCTTAGCACTCGAGGAGGAAGGAGGCTGCAACCCTGGCTAATTCTTGGGCCAACGTGCCCACGTCCTGTCTTACACAGGTCCCTGTGCCACTGAGCGACCGGCGCCGGCGCTTCCTGGCCATGAAGTGGATGATCACCGAGTGCCGGGAGAAGAAGCACCGGCGGACGCTGATGCCGGAGAAGCTGTCGCAGGAGCTGCTGCAGGCTTTCCACAACCAGGGCCCTGTGGTCAAGAGGAAGCACGACATGCACAAGATGGCCGAGGCCAACCGTGCCCTGGCCCACTACCGCTGGTGGTAGGCGGGGTAGGGGCCCGGGAGCCGCCCAGGGCTCTCTGCTGCAAGACACACGTGAGCCGCTGCTACATTGAAAAATACCTGTGCTAAGGATGTAGTTCCTTAAGGGCGGGTCTCACAGGAAGGGTGGGGCAGTATATTTACTGCTTTAGTCTTTGTGGGCTAGAACTCGCTCTCCCTGCCCCATCTCCTTGCAAAGAGGCAATACATGGACTTGGATTTCCCCCAAGAAACTTAGGGCCCATCCAGCCTTCTCTTCCATCTGCTTGGGGTGGACCTTTGGGTGATGAAAGGAGGCATTTTAGTATCCGAAAGGTTTATTAGGAAATTCTCACCCTGAACTGTGTAGCATGTGATATAGTACTGCCACCCATGAAAACGACTGGAGGAAATACGCCTGTTTCCAAAGTGGTCCTTATACAAAACGTATAAAAGTTTCTGTGTGACTTGTGCTCTGCACCTTGCCCCCTTGACATTCCAAAGCATCCTACCAGTGGCTATGGGTACCCATTTTATAGATGGGAAACTGAGGTGCCAGTGGTTACACAGTGCAGTGGTTGTTAGGAGTTGCCCTTCTCTTCCCAGGCCAGGTGGGAGGTATGGGAGAGACTGAGGGGAGGGAAGGGGAGGGGGCATGTCTGTGTAGTGTTTTCCCCAACCCCTGCAGGAGGAGGAGATGCTCAGGGCAGAACCCCTGAATAAGTGGGAAACTTCTCGGGCGTTGCTGAAAGGCTGGAAGGGAAAAAGTCTTTGGAGAGGCAAAGACTGTGCTGCCAGGGGGGAGGTGGGGAGAAGCAAGGCCAGTGCTGCTGGGAGGGAAGCCTGATCTGGAGGCCTAGTCAGAGACCTCGCTGTAGTAATACTTGTGGGCAGCTGGGGTCGTCTTCCAGCCGGCTGCCCGGAACTCAATGATCTCCAGCAGCAGCAGCTGGGCCAGGGAGCTGAGGCTGGTCGGGAGCAGGAAGCCATCCCGGATCAGGACAAAGAGCTCATCCATTCGCTGCCTGTTCATCTTCTCCAGCTGCTCCCCAACGCGGTGCAGCTGCAGCACCAGGCAGTCCACCTGCAGGGACAGTGGGAGGTGAGCCTCGGGCGGGGCCAGCCTGTCACAGAGCCGCCATTTACCGAGCTCTCACTGCGTGCCAGACACCGCATGGCCCTAGACACGCATTTTCCCACTCCTCACCACCCAGTGGGTAGAACCCGTATCTTACATGACAGGAAGCAAGTTCAGAGACTTGCCTACGGTCTTTCATCTGGGCCAGGCAGACACAGGCCCTGTCTGCACACTGCAGCTGATCCCCGCTTCCTCTCCCCCACGCTGCCTGACCCGGTTTGGTTTCTGGCCAGCAGTATCCACAGCTGCCAAAGCTCTCGCCATTTTTTAGGTTGGCTTTCCTGCTGGGGGGAAGCCTCTGAGCCAGGAGGTTTTGGCTGCTCTCTGTTCTGGGTCAGTTCCAGACTTGGCAGCTTGTCCTGTACTGACAGGCCTTCACTGCCCCCGCCCCCACCCCCCAGCTCTTGCCCCAGGAAGTGATGCCTCAAGCCTCCATGGACACTGGGCTGGTCTTCTGAGCTGAGCTAAAGCCTGCCCACCTCCACAGCCTTCCAGGCGAAGGCCACATACCTCCTCCTCCTCGCTCAGACTGTCGGGCTGGGCCAGCCGGAAGAGACAGTCATAGACGGGGTTCACCAGGGCCATCATGGGCATGTTGTTCACCTGTGGGGACAGCAGGGGTCAAAGCATTGGCTTAGTGGCCTCAGGAGACAGGCTGCCTGCTGCACAGGGTGCCTGCGGTGGCCTCACCCTCAAGTAGTCAAAGATGTTGCAGATAAAGGTGACATAGCAGACCCAGCCCTGCGGGGAGCGGGCGCGCAGCTGCTCCCGAGCCTGGTACTCCTGCTGTAGCCGGTTGAGGAGTCCACGCCGGAAGACACTCTGGCCTGCTTGCTTGCTCTCTGCCTGTGAGCCAGAGGAAGGATGCCGGCATTAGGGGCGGGCAGTGCCATCACAACCCCACCTGAGCTGCCATGGCTGAGGACCCTCTCGTTCTGCTCTCTGCCTCTGAGGGAAGTCCTTCGCATCTCTGCCCACGCCTGAAGCCAAGTGTCTCCCCTCTTCTCCACCAACGCTCCCCAACCTGAATAATGGCATAGCACATGCGTCCTGCTTCCTTGCTGAACACGCGGTCCTGCAGGGAATGGTCCACAATCACATTGGCCACTTTCTCCAAGTCCACGGCACCTGGATCTGGAGTAGAGACAGGCAGGCAGTCTCGACCTGCTGAATTAGCACATTTGCCTCCACCTGCTCCTGAGGACGCGATGTTTACAGGAGAGCACAACCATGAGATGCTTACATTTCACTTAGAGGTGGGAAAGCAGGCACAGCTCCGCCCGGAGCCTCCTGCGGCCCAGTCAGGCAACGGGGCAGGTCATGCAGCTGAGGGACCAATGAAAGAATGCTAGTTTCCTAGGACAGATCGTGCGGCACTAGGCTGAGGGAGGAACACTTACGTGTCTTTGACAGCAATTTTACAGGAGCAAGTGTTCTCATAACACACGCCCATGAACCCCTGACATGAGCAGGCCAGGCAGGGCCCCCCCCTCACAAGCTCAGCGTGGCATGTGATGGGCACTGCCAATTGTTAACCACATCAAGCTTCTGCCCTGAGTGCTGCGGGAGGCCTCGGTCCAGGACAATGACCCTCTCTCCCTTGCCAAGCAGAACACTCTATCCTCTGTCCCGACTCAGGCAGCTCTGCACGTTCAAGAGCGCTGGCTGCAGCAGCGCAGAAACCAGGTCCAATTTCAGGACTTGAAGAGCAGGAACTGTGTTCTCTGCCCCACGCCCCTTTCATGAGCACGTAAACGCTACTAGGAAGGCTATGATTCACTCCCAAATACTGGCCTGAATGTAGCTTCTCTTTTGGTTTGAGAGTTATGGTGCTGACTCCTATTCACAGAAATTGGAGAGAGAGGGCTGGACATTCCCAGGCTAGGGCTCAGTCCTCTGGTCCTGTCCCGTGGCCCCGTGTCTGCAGCTCCAGACCCAGGCTCAGGAGGGCTCCCCAAGCTCACCTTTGAGTGCTGTCTTCAGCAGCTGCTGGGTCTCTGCATCAAAAGACTGGATTTTATACTCCTCTCTACCAGGGTCCCCCATGACCATCGGCCCCAGCAGCTCCTTACTGGGCAGGGTTAGTGACAGCACCTGGGGAGGAGGGGAGGTGACGGGGGAGGCCTCAGATGTGGAGAGAGAGAGCGGGATTCCCAGACTGCAGGCCCTGGCTGGGGCTGGCCACTGCTGGGGACAGGTACTCCTGGGCAGTCCTTGGCATTTGGTAGTTGGCCGAGTGCCCACCAACCTTGGCTTCTGGTGGAGACCGGGCACCAGCCAAGCACCTGCTGTTTAGTTTAGGAACCCCTGTAGCTTCTGGGATTACATAAGAGCAGAGAGATGAAGCGTGAAAGCGCCTACCCTCCAGTCCCGACTGGAGGCAGAGCTACTCTCAGCTGATACCAGGGATGGGGTGGGGTGCGCTGGGCTGCGGGTGTAGACACCTGCCTGCCCATACAAATCGGCCTGAAGCTGCTGGCCCCGCAAGATTCTGGGCGAATGAGAAGGCTGGGGGGGGGGGGCGCTCCAAGCTGCGCACAGCTGTCCCAGCTTCAGCCAGAGCCCTTCTCAGTCCTCGGAACCTTTCCACGCCTCGCGTAGGGCGGGCCTGAGCGGGTGGGTGGACACTTCTTTGCCGCCCAGCTGGTTGGGAGCCCACACTCCTCGTCCTGGCCAGCTCGCCCCGGGACGGACCGGTTACACTAGCCTCCCGAGTGGCAGAAGTCCAGCGCTGCCCACTCAGGACTCCAGTCCCTGAGCTGGTCCCTTCTAGGTCCTTCCTCTTAAAGAGGGGCGCGGGAAGACGTGTCCCTCCGAGGTAGTCCCGAACAGGAGGCCCCCTTCTGGACTCGGTGCCACCCCCCTGGTCAAGGGGAACGACCTTAGGGGTCTCCAGACCTGGGCAGCTTCCCTAAGCCCGGAATGCCGCTCCCGGCGGTGCAGGACCCGCAGCAGAACCCGC
>NW_006290028.1:457705-474802 GCF_000327345.1 Myotis davidii | reverse complement strand
ACCTGCCGCTCCGCCCGCATGAAGCCCTGGGTCTCAAGCGATGCCCCACGCCAGGGCTCAGGTGAAAACCGGGTCAGGAGCCGCCGCGAGACCGCTCGGCGTGGGAAGGGCTGCGGGGGGCGTGGCCCTAACCGGGCGGCCGGAGGGAGCCAGGGGGAAGGGCAGAGATGGTTGAGGGGTAGGGCTTCACCCGCCGCGTTTCCCTCCACCCCCCAAGTTAGGAGAAGGGGGGCAGGGGCGTAAGGGCTGGATCAAATTCCACTGCCCCTCTCCTACTCCAGATACAGACGTTACAGGTAAAGTTGAAAATCAAGGGGAAATGATCCCCCTCGGTGCCAACTCGCAACCCCGAGGTGTTGGGGTGACTCTGAAGTTGAGCAAGCCCCTGGCTGCGTCTTCCTTGGCTGTGGCCGGCAGAGACCCGGGCCATCCCTGAGGTCCGCCCTGGGTTGCAGAAGGGCACACAGGTGGCCGCAAAGAACTGCCTGTCCCCTTGGCTTAGACAAGAAGCGTGGATGGCGGCCTCCTGGTGCCAGAGTCCTCACCTCCTGGTAGGAGAGGCCGAAGCTGTCACCAGAAAATGTGTGAGGAAGCGAGCCCTCAGCTGCAGCAAAGGCACCGTGAGCAGGAGTGGTGAAGAAAATAGTTTACTTCAATGAACTTTTGTAGAAAATACATTCAGGCAGCTACCTCCCCGCAGCTCCAAGCCCAGGACTTAAGTGCCAAAACCCCTGTGGGTGTCGGAGTGCCCTCCAGCCACAGCCTGGACCTTCATAATCTGCAGCCAAGAGCAGGCAAAGCCCCAGCCAAGACATGAAATAGCAACAAGGAGAGAAGGGGCCCAGGTTGGGGGGGTGGGGGGGAGACCCCAGGCCTGCTCCCAGCTGGCGCCTTCATGAGTCAGAGTGGCCTGGAGCTGGAGCCCAGAGGGGAGGAGGCAGGTGGGACCCTGGGTCCCAGTGCAGAGCCCACCCACAGGTCCAGTGCCCCTCGGAGCTGGGAGATCTGGATGAGAGGTGGCTGTGTTCCGTAGATTTTCTTCTCAACCCCCCACCCCCGAAACTGAAGTTTCTCCACGTTTCTCCCCATGCCTAGATGGATGGACTGGGTTCCTATGCGCATCTCCCCTGGGCACCTACTGCACCCTCACCAGGCTGTCTGCCCTACCTCTTCCCTCTGCCACCCCATTCACTGGGCTGTGTCAGAGCGGGGCCCTTCTGGGGTCACAGAGGAGACACCCGGCCACATGCTCAGCAACCGGCCCAGCTGTGTGCTCCTGCCACCCAGGAGGGCTGCCCGGCCCCAAGGAGGAGCGGCTGCCTTTACCCACCCCATCCCCTCAGCACAGCCCCCACTTCCTGCAGGGCTGCAGTATCTGCCTTCCCCCAGAGCCCCTGCTGTGGGGGGTCCTGGGGGGGGCGGGGGGAGGAGCTTGTCAGAAAGTGACCAATTCAGCTTGGATTCCTCTCCCAGAACTAGAAGCCAAGCTGCCTGAGCCCCGCAACTCCTGAGAAAATGGAATTTGGGGATGGCCGGCACAGCTGGTGTCCAGGGGAGGTGTGACTGGGGAGAGAAGGTGGGGGGGAAGGTAAGGAATGTGCCTTTAGCCTTAGTGTCTATTAAGCAAGTTGGCGGGAACCAGAGCCCAGGTGTGGGGACCGGACCCCTGTCTCTGGCAAGTCCCAGCGTCAATCTAGGCTGTGGCCCCACCCAGGGTCCGGAGAGTCTGGAGGCAGACGGGCTAAGTGCAGGCAGCTGCTCCCCTTAGACCAGGGGTGGGAAAGGTATGAGGCCCAAGAAATCATTTGGTCTGGCCCTGCCAAGGCACCAGGGGCGAGTTAGTTAAATGTCTGACCAAATACAGCAGGCTAATGTTTAAGATGGTAATTTTGAATGGCCAGCGAATGATGTTATAAATATCCAAATGGCCCCTGGCACGAAAAAGGGTCCCCACCTGCCTTAGGCTGCGGGCTAGACGGAGGGAGACTTCAGGCTCCTTGACTGGAGCGGCTGGGATCCCACCACATCCTCAGTCCTCCCCGGGTCCCAAGGGAGAGAGCCCTTGCCCTCCTGGTGGCCTCCAAGCTGGTGGGGTCGAGGCTGCAGCCTCCCGGTGCTCGTCATGCTCCGGACAGCTGGCCGCAGGGTGGACCAGGCGGCGCCTCTCAGTGCAGCAGAGATGGCAGATCAAGTCTTACTTCAGGAGGTCGCTCGGGGAGAGACCTCAGGCCACCTTCCGGCCCCAAGGCTAGCTGTCCGCCTTCACGCGGTGGAAGAGGTTACAGAAGAACTCGTACCAGAAGAACACGAGGCCGGTGGAGAGGGCAGCCTTCAGCAGGCTGGGGGACAGGCCCTTGAAGAAGCCTGGCACGCCTTCCTCCCGCAGCACCTGCCTGGCGCAGTCCAGGAGGCCCTGGTAGCTCCGAACCTGGGGAGAGGGAGGTAGCTCCGGGTGAGGGGCGGGGATACAACACGGACGTGGCTCTGTCCTTTTGCCAGCACAACGCCGAGCACATCGTGGCTCCCAACACAGGCGTGCTGGGTGAAGGGATGGGTGCAAAAGAGACAGAGGAAAAGTTAACCCCATTCTTTCTCTTCCAAGTTGAAGTGCCTGGAACTCAGCGCTGGACCGAGCTCCACCTGTCCAGGCGGCTCCCGCTGGTTCTGATTCTTAAGGACCCAGTGAGAGCTCTGGACCCCCTTCTCCAGGCGACCTTGCTCCCCGCATAGACTCCAGTAACTCCCGATGACGATGACCAAGCAGTGACCTCATGAACAACCAAGTCCAAGCTCAGGCCTGGTGTTCGTTTGGAACTCAGCTTCCCTCTCTGCCCTGCCCTTCTCCCCCCGGGGCCCCTCCCACCCCAGGGCAGGATCAGAGCTGTGGGCAGGTGACAGCTCACCTGGCCGAAGCTGGCGCGGGCCTGCTCGAACCCTCCGACCTGCAGCCGCTTCTTGACGAGGTCCAGGGGATACGTCAGGGTCTTGCTGATGACTCCGGCTCCACTGCCACAGAGCAGGTTTTTGAGGTTCCCTGAACCAGAGGAGTGAGAATGAGGGGGGAAATGAGGAAAATGCAATTGCGGGTAGATAAGTTCAAGGTCATGAACTCTGTCCTCCACGTAAAACAAAAACCCACAAGCCATTCTTGCTCTCCGAGGAATTTAATCCAGGAAACAGAGCCAGACACAGCCACTTCTGGCAAGAACGACACGGGACCGCAGGTGGGACAGCTGGTGGCAGCACGGGTGAGAGTCACTGGTGCTCTGCCTCCGCCGCTGGAGGCCGTGAGGGCCTTGGGCTCTGGCATGTCACTCAGCTCAGGCTCAAGGGGAACAGGCTGTCCCTCCTCCTGCACATCCTTCCAGAACAAAACCAAGCAGAACACACAGCCCCTCGCAGGCAGTCCGCAAGGTGGACCTCTCACCGAAAGGAAAGCCACGAGCGGTAGTTGGAAACGTCGCTGGTGCCAGGGATGGGTGTGAGCGGCCGCATGGCAGAGTGGGCTCAGCGCCCGGTGGTGTCTACGCTCTGACGGGAATCTATTTCCCACGCGATGCAGAAGGAGACGTGATGTCTTGGGAGTGGGGTGAAGGGAGACCTAGCTCCTTTCCCGTGCGGCTGTCTCACCGTTTTTCTTTCCTTCGGCTGGCGTGACCCACTCGTACACGTGCTTCAGGGAGTTGTAGAAGGAGAACTGGAAGCCGGCGTAGGGGAAGATGGCGATCAAGGTGGGGTTCAGGCCTTTGTAGAAGACCAGGGGGCCTTCGGTCCTGTACATGGTGGCCACGGCGGCCCGCAGGGTTTTGTACACCTGGATGCACACACGTGAGCGCGGCGCCGGTTTTAGCTTGAGAACACAGCCTGCCACGTGCACGTCCCGCTCCCGCACACCCAGGAGCATTCCTTCTGCCAAGAGGGGACAGGACGTGCTGGACAAATCCCAAGCGGGCTTTCCCAGTGACCCTCCAAGCTGTTTACATGACTGATCCATCCCCGGGCAACCCTGCTCCCCCCAGAGGCTCCAGTAACACGTGAGGGCACAAAGTGCGTGTCCTTTGGAACAGAAGATGAGACATCCCCCCTCGGGTGACTGGGTACATGAGTTATGACACAGCCGTTAAAAAGGACACGGGAACATGCTGTCACTGCTAAAGCAGGAGGCAGTCTGTGTGGCTGACGGGACTAATCCCCAAAGGTCACAGCCAAGTACAGGGGAGCAGGCAGCGTCCGTGGAGGAAACGAACACAGGCAGGGAAACCGGGCCCAGGATGCCCAGGTCACAGCACATCTCCCTTTCGCCCTCACACACACACACACACACACACACACACACACACACACACACACGTGTGCACTACTACCATATGTCCAGGAAACACAGACTATGGTGGAGAGGTCTACTTCAGGGTTTAAATCCCTTGCTTTCACTCAGTAAGTTCTTCCTGAAGTCTGAACTTCATTACCCCATTTCCTCCAACCCATCCTTTGTGGGGACCAGACACAGTCTCACCATAGCATCGCGACCAGCCATCTGACCTGGAGGCTCACATGCCCAGGCGCTGTCCCTGCCCCGCCCACTGTGTGGTATGTGTCCTGTTCCCACCTGGAGGCTCTGGCTCCCCCATGAGGCCGTGAGCACAGTGCGAGGTGCTGAGCACGGTTCCAGGTCTCACAAAGGGACCGACAGATAGACTGAAAAACCCCCTCGTCCAGCTTTGCTCCCTCCCAGAAAAAGAGCCCCAACTCCTGGGCCACCTTCGGTTACTCAGGCGCCCCTCCCCTGGCCGGGCCACTTACCTTGGGCTCACCCTGAGCTGCAAAGCGGGTGCGCAGCACGTCCACGGGGTGCACGGTGAGGGTGGCCACGCAGGCGGACAGGCCGCCGCACACGAAGTGCACGGAGAAGTCGCGGGCACTGTGCACGCCGGCTCTGTGCACCAGCTCGGTCAGCATTTCAAACGACAAAAACTGCAAGAGCGCAGGAGAAGGTCACTGACAGGCACCCAAACAGACCGCCTCTGACCCATGACCCAGGTGGGGCCCAGTCCTAGGGACAAGGAAAGAGTCGTCCTGAGCAGTGACAATACAACAGACATAATTTTGTGCAGCTCAGATGCCATTTTTAGATTCTATTGGAGTAGAGCCAAGTACTCAAAAAGGTTAAGAAAATATAAAACTTTTATATCAGAAAATTCTAGCCCAGCTGGCGTGGCTCAGTGGTTGAGCGTTGACCTATGAACCAGGAGATCGCAGTCATTTCTAGGTCAGGGCACATGCCCTGATTGAGGGCTCGATCCCCAGTGGGGGAGGGTGTACAGGAGGCAGCCGATCAATGATTCTCTCATCATCATTGATGTTTCCATCTCTCGCCCTCGCCCTTCCTCTCTGAAATCAATAATAAAGATACATTTTTAAAAATTCTACTCATTAACTTCGTTTCCTGAAACCTGAGAAAAGGTGGCCATCGATGACCCTTGGCAGGGACGCCTCCAGTGCAGCCGGCGGCAGTGACACTGAGCAGCATTCCGCCCGGAGCAAGGATTCTGATGGGAGACCTCCGCTTACTCCATGTTCCACGGTGTTACCCGCGGACGCTTGGATCTCCCTCCAGCCGGTTCGAGGCGGCTCGGGGTCCTAGACAGGTGGCTGTACTGACTCCCACGCTGCAGCACCTGCGGCAGGTGCGCCCATGGGACAGCCCTGAAATGCGCAGATGGGATGTTGTAGAAAGGGCAGGTAGGGACTACTCTAGTGCTAGCTCTCCAGGGGGGAATCCTGGCTCTTCCACTTTCTAAAACTATTTTTGAAATACATTTTTATTGATTTTTACGGAGAGGAAGAGAGAGGGATAGAGAGTTAGAAACATCAATGAGAAAGAAATATCCAGCAGCTGCCTCCCGCACACCCCCTACTGGGGATGGAGCCTGCAACCAAGGTCCATGCCCTCGACCGGAATTGAACCCGGACCCTTCAGTCCATGGGCCGACGCTCTATCCACTGAGCCAAACCAGTTAGGGCTACTTCCTAGCTGCTGACTCTGGTTGGGTTAACTATTTACGCTCTCTCTGCCTCAGTCTTCTTGTCTGTAAAACAGGGATGACAACAGCACCTATCTCAAAGTACTGCTGTGAGGGAACAGAGGTGAAATGGTTAAAACAGGGCCTGGCCCACCGTGAGCACTGGAC
The DNA here is from genome assembly GCF_000327345.1 of Myotis davidii. Lineage (NCBI taxonomy): Eukaryota > Metazoa > Chordata > Mammalia > Chiroptera > Vespertilionidae > Myotis > Myotis davidii. The sequence goes on along the minus strand of NW_006290028.1, from coordinate 468,614 downwards.
AGGGGGTCTGCACCACGTGCCACACGCTCTGAGACAAACCAGCACTCGGCTGAGGATGAACGAAGCCCCACCGCTTGCAGCTCACGTCGCCTCTCCGACCACACCTCGCTTGCTCTCACCTTCCTCACAAGGCTGTTGGGAAGTTCAGGGAAGCACAGAGGTGGAAATGCGATTTTGGAAAGTGAGAAGCATTGTGTCACCATTTGCCAAGTCCCATTGGGAGCGTGAGGTCAAGAGAGCCTCCCTGATATTCAGTGGGTGCCCAGTCTCTGGGGTGGGGGGCGCGGGGAAGGGAAGGCCTATGGTACAGCTCAGTCAGACTCAGCCCATCTGTCAGGTAGGTTCCCCGTTGGACACGTGAGAAGTATGCTGACCGCTGCCTGCTGCCCGACCCCTCGTCCTTGTGCTGCTCCGTTGAGCAACCCGGCCCCAGGGGCCCGGCGGCTCCCCGCACCTACTTGGACGGCTCCATAGCCGATGGAGAGAAGCTGGGCTGGAATGTGTCCCTTCCAGAAGGCGGTCGGGCCCTCCTCCCGCAGGATCTGCCTCCCGGCCTGCAGGATCCCATGGTACTTCGCGTTGGGGTCCCTGTGAGACAGGCGCTCAATCTGAAGCTGGAACGAAAATGCAAAGGTCAGGACAGGAGGGGCGGGGCTAGAGGAGAAGGCGAAATTTCAGGAAAGGCCACGAAGGCAACGTTCTCGACAAAATTCCAAGCTTTTAGGAACTGCTTTGGCACGAAAGAGTGACCCTGACCTCCAGTCCGTCCACGTGGGAAAAGGGGGAAAGGGTACCTGGAAACGGATCTTGATGACGTCCAAGGGGCTGATCAGCGCCCGAGTGACAAGCCCAGACACAGACCCGGACACTGCCACCTCCAATTTGGAGATACTCCTGTCATCTGCTTTGGGGTCATAGCCGACCATCCCTGCCTCCGGCCCATACAATGTCCATCAGCTTCAAGCTAAATGCAGAAAACAGGAGGAGACATCAGATCAGGTTCTCAGGGTCTGTGCTCACACATCACCCCTCAGAGCAGCCCTCCCTGACCAGCCATCTGAAACAGCGCCTGCCTCGCACGCAGCACGGAACAGAGAGAATGCCATCATAGGTCTGGACTTCTGCCCTGCTCAGATTTTAGACGTATGAGCATCGATTGGCAATTCCAGTTGATGTGAACCAAACTGTCCCTGGCTGAGAACCGTTGTTGGAGAGGGGTTTTACACACTAGCACGGGTGTACAATGGCATGCATTGCATCACCGTTTGTAAAACTAGGTCTGACACAAATGCTTATCAATGGAGAGGTGGACAAATACACTGAGTCACACCCATGTGATGGCATATACAGCCATTAAAAAGAATGAGCCAGTGCTACACACACGGAAAAGATGTCCATGATAGATTGAAACGTGAAAGAAAAAGCAGGTTTCAGAACAGTATGTGTAGTATAACCCCATCTTTGCAAAAGAAAAACAGCAAGACCTAAATACACTTTGTTCAGCATAGGAGAAAAGTCTGTGACAACACCCCCCATGGGCTGGTAAGGTTACCTTTGGGGGAAGGGTTGGCAAGGGAAGAAGGAAGGTAGATTTCTCCTTTTTCTGAATACACTCCTACATAGTTTGTCTTTGTTATGCCCCCACCTCCAATTCCAACTAAAACTAAATATAAAATGACTTTAGAAGGGAACTCAGAATTAATCTAGGTCTTGAATACTTTAATAATAGAAAAGCCAGTGACCACACCGCGACAACCTTCGCCCCACCGATTCTTTTCTTTTTTAAAAAATTGATTTTTAGCCGAAACCGGTTTGGCTCAGTGGATAGAGCGTCGGCCTGCGGACTGAAAGGTCCCAGGTTCGATTCCGGTCGAGGGCATGTTCCTGGGTTGCGGGCACACCCCCAGTTGGGAGTGTGCAGGAGGCAGCTGATCGATGTATCTCTCTCATCGATGTTTCTAACTCTCTATCTAAAAAATTGATTTTTAGAGAGAGGAAGGGGAAGGAAGGGAGAGAGAATGCTCCAATCCACTCTCAAAACCAGCACGAGATTTCCACGGAGCTCCATTAGCACAGTATCCTAAGATGACATTTTATTAAAACGTCAATGATGTGAAACCCCCATGCCCTGCCAGGAATGTGCCCATTTCTTGGTACCTTTTCTGATTCCCTCAAAGGAGGACACCTGGCCTTTCCCATCCACTTCTCCGTAACATTAACTCGAGCTGTTTCTCCCCAGGCCCCTGTGAGGAGCAGGTTAAGCAGGGCAGGAGCCCGAGGGAGAGCCTCTCCCGCTCCCAGGGACGGCTCGGTCCCAGGCTGTGGGGGAAAGGCGGTATTTCTCTAACTCAGCAGCTCTGCATAGCTGGACCTCACCTTAGATCTCAGCCTCTCCCAGGGGCCTGGGCAGGTTTATTTAACCTGCGCTCAGTTTTCCCTTCTGGAAAGTGGGAATGACGCCCGCCCTGCCTAGCCCAGGCTGCTGCCACACGTGATAAGCTTTGTCAAAGTGGTTAAAGTCTCATAAACCTGAAAGGGCTTTAAAGATAGTCCTGTGGTGGCCTTACTTTTTCTTTTTCAAAATTTCCTTCTTGTACCAATAATTTAAAGAGACAAAATAAAAATGAAATGTGATTATATGTTTGGTATATACAACACAGCACCCAGAAGATGGGAGGCCTCTGGTGTGAGTGGCAGGGCGGGTGGGGGTGTGTGTGTGTGCCTTAGCCGCCCCCTTCTCTTACTGCGGAAGCTGCGGGTGTCTGGGTCTGCAGCTGGGAGGTCTGCCCATGTGTTCAGCTAAGGCTCTCTGCGGATGCACCCGCGTGTAGACGCGGGTGTCTGGGTGTGGGCTCTCTGCAGGTGCACCCGCGTGTAGACGCGGGTGTCTGGGTGTGGGCTCTCTGCAGGTGCACCCGCGTGTAGACGCGGGTGTCTGGGTGTGGGCTCTCTGCAGGTGCACCCGCGTGTAGACGCGGGTGTCTGGGTGTGGGCTCTCTGCAGGTGCACCCGCGTGTAGACGCGGGTGTCTGGGTGTGGGCTCTCTGCAGATGCACCCGCGTGTAGACACAGGTGTTCCTCGGGAGTGCTTTTGCTCCCTGAGTCCGAGACGATGCCCACGAGGTGGGCACCCGCGTGTACAGGTGCCCCGGGTGTGCGTGGGGTTTTGCCTTCCGCATCCCTGAAGAGGCTTCTCAGGTCGGGCATGACACACGTGCGTACAGTCCCCGCCCCCGCGTGAATACCTGCGCATGTGTGCTCCCTCCGGGGAGCGACGGTGCAGGTGTCCGAACGGGCGGTGAGACGCGCGGAAGTAGAGGTCACTCACTCCGCTCGGAGGGCGCCGCCCGGCTGTACTAGCTCTGCTCTCCCTCCTTCCTCACGCAGGCTTAACAGCAAAAGTCAACTGCGCCCGGCAGTAACTGACGGGCGCCTGGGCCAATCACCGCGCAGCTTCCGACAGACTTTGGGCCAATGTTTGGACAGTGGTCATCCGGCAACACCGCCCACAAGATGTCACTGGGTAATGTAGTCCTTCGCTACCAAGGCTTTTTCCCCTGCGAGGCGCAGAGCCTCCTGGGAGGTGTAGTCCTGCAGAGCGCGCATGCGCGGGTGTTACTCAAGCATCGGAAGGAAGCGGGTTCCGAAGTCAGGTCCCCCCGCCACCCCAACCAAGTCGCCTGCTAAGCATCGTGGTAGCTCAATCAGCCTGCGGGCGGGTGGGAAGTTGGGGAGCGCTGAACAGATGGCGGGAAGCTAAGCAAAAACCTGAAGGAAAAGCAGGAGAGAACGGGTGGGTTTTTAAGACCGGGAAGAGGACGGCAAAAATAGAGGTTTTGTTTCCCCCTAGGGTTTACTACGAGTATTTCTCATTATAAAACTATGTAGACACATTACAGAAGATGTAGAAACGAAGAGGGAAATGACTCATCCTACCGCTCTCAGGCAAGTAACGTCAGCGTTTTGCAAGACAGTATTTCTTCCTGATTTTAAAATTGCACTTTTCCCATTAGTGCAATGATTTTCACGCACAATTTGAAAACATGTTATTGCACAATATAAAACATTTCATACAGGTACAAAAGTAGAGAAAATAGCCTAATGAACCATCATATAGTCATTACTCAACAACTAACCAACTCATGGTCAGTCTTGTTTCCTCTGTACCTGGACCTACCTCACCCCCACCCTCCAACGTTATTTTGAAGTAAATACTAGACATCCTATTATTTCACCGGTAAGCATTTCAGAATGTATCTTTAAAAGGCAAACATCCACCAATCTATCACCCCCCAAAAATATCAATTTCCTAATATCAAAACAGTGTTTAAATTTTCTTGATTGGCCTATAAATGTCATTTTTTAAAAAAGTTTGAATTGAGATCCAGACCATACATTGCAACTTAAGTCTTTTTAAATCTACATTTTCTCTTTCTTTTTCACTTTCAATTTCTTTCATTTTCATCTGACACATCAGTTGGTTGCCTCCTGCACACACCCCGACCAGCGATGGGGATCAAGCCTGCAACCGAGTTATATGACCTTGATCAGAATCAAACCTGGGACCTTCAGTCTGCAGGCTGACGCTCTGTCCACTGAGCCAAACCGGCTAGGGCCCCATGGCGTTGTTTTAACATCTTCCCTTGCCCTCCCATTTTCTCTGCATATTGGTGGTTACATCTAAAAGGTCTAGTCAGATCGGTCTGACTTTTTGTACAAGACTACTTTTTTTTAATATTTTATTGATTTTTTTACAGAGAGGAAGGGAGGGATAGAGAGTTAGAAACATCGATGAGAGAGGAACATCCATCAGCTGCCTCCTGCACACTCCCCACTGAGGATGTGCCCGCAACCAAGGTACATGCCCTTGACCGGAATCGAACCTGGGACCCTTGAGTCCGCAGGCTGACGCTCTATCCGCTGAGCCAAACCGGTCAGGGCAACAAGACTACTTTTGTGGTATTGTGTGCTCCCATGAGGAGAATCATACCTGCATGTTTCTCATTTTGTGATGTTTTCAGCCATTGGTGACCATGGCCTTGGTAAAGGGTTGGAAATGATGACACCATTTTAGCTTTATTAGCTGAAGTACCTATGAAGAGGAACATTCCCTTCATTGGCTAACTCAGTGGTCGGAAGACTCATTAGTCAACAGAGCCAAGTATCAACAGTACTTCTTCAAAATAGACTCACCCAGACCGAAAACTGACTTCTGCGCATGGGCCACGGAGTTTCAATCGCACTGTACGCGTGCCCGCACGTGGTATTTTGTGGAAGAGCCACACTCAAGGGGCCAAAGAGCCTCATGTGGCTCGCGAGCTGCAGTTTGCCAACCATGGGGCTAACTGATTACAGGAAGTACACTTCATATAAGAAAGACATGCTAGGTGCGTAATTCTTTACCTTTAGCAATTTAAAAATAATTGGGTCCCTAGTATGTCCAAAGGATATTGATCAATGAGGTTTATTAATATTATCATTATGAACACACATGGATTTATACCTTTTTAAAAAAAATTTGACTTCAGCTCTAACTGGTTTGGTTCAGTGGATAGAGCGTTGGCCTGCGGACTGAAGGGCCCCAGGTTCAATTCTGGTCAAGGGCTTATACCTTGGTTGAGGGCACATCCCTGGTAGGGAGTGTGCAGGAGGCAGCTGAACCAATGTTTCTCTCTCATCGATGTTTCTAAGTCTCTATCCCTCTCCCTCTCCCTCCCTCTCTGTAAAAAAATCAATAAAATATATTTTACAAATTGATTTCAGACAGGGAGGGAGGGGGAAAGAGAGATAGAAACATCAATGAGGAGAGAGAATCATTGATCGGCTGCCTCCTGCATGTCCCCTATTGGGGATTGAGCCCGCAACTTGGGCATGTGCCCTTGACCAGAATTGAAACCAGACTCTTCAGTCCGCAGGCCGACACTCTATCCACTGAGTCAAACCAGTGGATATTTATTTCCGGGGCTATTTATTCTTTTTCAATCCACTACAGTTATCCTAATTGTTGCTCCCATTTCCCCATCTTTGGCCAGTGGGTCCTATTCATGTTGGCACATGAATCCTTTTAACAAAATGACTAGTTTGCTTGCTTTCTGGTCTGACAAGATGTTCTTGGCTCATTACAGTTTTTAAAACAGGTTCACTGAGATATAACAGACATACAGTTGACTACATGCATTCAGAGAGCAATTGTATGTTTTGACATGTGGTGCACATCCCCGCTACATAGTGAGCACACATCCATGCTCCCAAAGAGTCCTCATGCCCCTGTGCAATCCCTCCCTCTTGCCCTCTCTTCTCCCTCCCCCTTCTCCAGGCAATCTCTGATCTGCTCTCAGTCATGATGGGTTAGTTTGCATTTTATAGAATTTTATATAAATGGAATTATACATGATGTCCTTTATACCTCGCTTCTTTCCCTCAGCATAACTATCAATAATTAAAAAAAAAAAAAGGAAAGGTGGTCCACAGTGAGCAGAACCTGGTACCAAAATTTAATTTCCTGAAAAGTGTCCCCACAGTGCCCTTCAGGGCCCCCTTTGTTCTGGGTCATTTCTGCTGTCTCTCTGCTCGAAGATGGCCTTATTTCCCCAGGCTCTGTGCTCCATCTCTATTTCCCATTAGTTTTGTGGGCTGACCACTAACCTCTCTCTTCGGCTATAGAAATCGTTGGGTCTGTTTTGTCCTCCTGGCCCAGAACAAGCCCACAGAAGAGCCAGCAGGGCTTCGGGCTGCAGGCTGATTGTAGAGTGAGTTAGACTCAGAGGACCACAGGCCATCAGAGCTGGGAAGACTCGTGGCCAGGGGCCAGGGCCCAGAGCGACCAGGCGATGCGTCCAAGGTCCCCATGGTCAGATGGCAAATTGGTGGCCGAGCTGAGCGGAGAGCAATGGCAGGTGCCAGTTTTCCTGGGCTCACACCTGGTTCTAGTTTTTGCATATTTGAAATCTGGTCATTTCATTTCAAGTTAAATATTCTAAGCAAATCATATCATGTGAAAAGAGAAACAGGAAAATAACGGTTCCTGTCAGGTTAGGGAAGTGAATCCTCCTGTGACCTCATCAACATTTACCCTAAACAGGCCTATTAAAAGCTCCTTTGGACTTCCCCCACCTCCTCGCTCCTCGGGGGAGTAAATACCTCGTGGCCTGGACAAACAGAGTTGGCTTTCGTCAGCTGCCCAAGGGGATGATCTTTTCCAGCAGAGGCAGGAGACGCTCTTGCTGCCTGAGTGGGTGGTCAGCCATGCCACCCGGCAGAGGCTCAAGAGCCAGGAGGTGACTTGCTGTGGCTCTCTGGTGAGACACTGTTTCTCTGGGCTGCAGCCTCTCCATCTGTAAAGATAAAGGGTTGAACTACAGGGTGTCCATGCCTTGCTGCCTCGGTACCTCCACAGGTATGTTTTTAGTAAGCACTGCAAGGGTTCTCAGATGCAGATTAGGCCCCACTGGCGTGGCTCAGTCGTTGAGCGTCAACCTATGAACCAGGAGGTCATGGTTTGATCCCTGGTCAAGGCACATGCCCAGGTTGCAGGCTCTATCCCCAGTAGGGGGCGTGCAGGAGGCAGCCGATAGATGATTCTCTCCCATCATTGATGTTTCTATCTCTCTCTCCCCCTCCCTTCCTCTCTGAAATCTATGAAAGTATCTATACTAATAAAAGGGTAATATGCTGATTAGACTGATAGACTGGAAGTCTTCTGGACTTCCAGGCGTCCTTCTGGACAAAGCCCCGGTGGTGGAGTCGAGGCAGAGTGGTTAGGGGCAATCAGGCAGATAGGCAGGTGAGTGGTTAGGAGCCAGTGGTCCTGGATTCTGAGAGGGATGTCCGACTGCCAGTTTAGGCCCAATACCTGTGGGCCTAAACCGGCAGTCGGACATCCCCCAAGGGGTCCCAGGTTGGAGAGGGTGCAGGCCGGGCTGAGGGACCCCCTTCCCCTTCAAGAATTTTGTGCACAAGGCCTCTAGTATTTAATAAAAATAAAAATGCAGATTAGCCCTTATCCTGACCAACCACGTCTGGCACATGGTCTGGGAATAAGAATGTTGGTTGGTGGTCCCTGTTTGGAAAGACACTGAGTTGGGAACCCAGTCTCAGCTGGTTATCCAAGGCTACCCTTGTGTCTTTCTCCTTTCTTGTGACTCAGGGTGAGAGGAAGGACCTCTGTTTCCCATCATGTTTTGAGGGTCTGTAGGCCCAGACACTGTTTTAGATGCTAGGGATACAGCAATGAACAAATGAGAAATTCCCTCCTGTCGGAGCTGACTTTCTTCACGTAGTAACAGGTATCAAAGCTTCCTCCGTATCTTTCCGTGGCTCAGGAGTTCATTTCTCTTGAATACTGAGTCATAGCCCACTGTCTGGGTGTGTCACACAGTTTGTTTACCCAGTCACCTATGGAAGGACATCTTGGGTGCTTCCACTTTGTAGCCGTGGTGAATAAAGCTGCTCTAAATACGCATGTGGAGGTTTTTCTGTGGACACAGTTTCCATCACTCTTATTTACTGTTTCATTTTTAAACTCTAGGGCTTTACGTTACAGAAAATCATGAAAAACCAACAATTGTTGGAGGATTCTGGAGAAGTCCTGACGGCCTGCAGGCACCAAAGATAGAGGCTGCTCGGATCCAGCTCCTTTTGTGGTCCTTTCAGAATAACTCAGCAAGTGACTCAAACATCAGTACACTCCCCAAGACAAGAAAAAAAGGGAGAGCGGATTTACTGTCCAGTAACTTTCAAAAGCTGGTTTCTTACGCATTTCCACTTTCTTCTGTTGCTCTCCTCAGCAGAGCCAAACCCCAGGAGACTCTAGAGTGTCGCTGTCAGGCCAGTGAGAAAGGTTTCCAAATTCACGGGAGGGGTCTCCAGGCCGCCGCCTTCTGGTTTTCAGCATTTGGTCCTCTGACCAGATCATCCACCTCACCCATCACCCATTTCTGAGCTTTCCTGAGAAGGCGTTTCCTGCTGTGTCTCAGCGAAGCCCGTCTTCACTCACCCCCAAATGCACAGAGGGAGAGCGTGGGTGCAGCCGTATCATGAAGGAAGCGTTGGCGTGCCCCTGTCAACCACAGTCCACGTCTTCCCCCACGACTTCTGGTCCCACCAGAATCGAGGATGACTACTTCTGGCAACCTCCAATCTGGTTGTTAAGTTGAACAATAAAAAAGATGAATAACCCAATAAACAAACTAGGCGAGATATTTGAACCAACATTTCACAAGGGAAGATACAGATGGACAATAAGCAACGGAACACCATTAATCAAAAGAAAATGCAAATTAAAACCCTGATGAGACACCACGACGCACCCACCAGACGGCTAAAACTCAAAAGACTGACACCACCAAACGGCGGCAAAGCTGCGGAACAACCGGAACTCACACGGTGCCGGGGGGAGTGTAAAATGCTACAAACGGGTGGGAAAAGGTCAGGCAGTTTCTTACGAAGTTAAATATCTACACGCCCATGCATCCCAGAGAACTGAAAACAGGTTGACAAAAAGATATGAATAAGAATGTTCATTGCAGCCCACGCTGGAAAGAGCTTCGCGGTTCACCAGCAGAGTACCGTGCGATGTCATTTATCCACACGATGGTCCCCAGCTCAGTGACGGAAAGTCAAGAGCCACTGCAACATGCCACGGCATGGATGTCTCAAAAACGACCATGTCTTGGGCCCTGTTACATCCTGCTCCATTCATCCCACCCTCCAAGAGCCGGCCTGGGTCGCTCAGTGCTTGGAGTTGAAGAGGATAAAGTGGTGATAGAAACCACCACGGAAACCCGCACGGTATTGATCTTATGAGAGAAAGTCCCCGGGCTTCTGCCCCCCAGGCCCTCCAGCCTCAGCCATTCCCCTAAAACTCTGTGGCCGTGGGCCTGCGGTCATGATTGTTCCTTCGAGAATTCAGCATGCGGGAGCCCGTGCATGCTGTGTATGTGTGTATATCTAATTTACTGTTTCAACCGACCATTTTTAAGCATACAGTTCAGTGGCATCCCTTGAATTTTCGGTGTTGTGCAACCATCACTGCTGTTTCTAAAACTGTTTCATTACGCCAAACAGAAACTCTATCCATTAAGCAATAATGCCCCGTTCCCTTCTCTTCCTGGCCCCTGGTAACCGCAGATCTACTTTCTGTCTCGATGGATTTGTCTGTTGTAGCTCTCACATAAGTGGAACCGTGTAATAGCTGTCCCTTTGTGACTGGTTTATTTCACTGAGCGTAAGGCTCTCAAGGTCCATCCACATGGTAGCATGTACTAGAACCTCCTTCCTTTTTTATGGCTGAATGATATTCCATTTGCATCTATAGACTGCATTTTGCCTATGCATTCATGTCTTTTAAAAAATATATATATTATTGATTTTTTACAGACAGGAATGGAGAGGGATAGAGTTAGAAACATCTATGAGAGAGAAACACCGATCAGCTGCCTCCTGCACACTCCCTACTGGGTATGTGCCCACAACCAAGGTACATGCCCTTGACCAGAATCGAACCTGGGACCCTTGAGTCTGCAGGCCGACGCTCTATCCACTGAGCCAAACCGGTTTCGGCGCATTCATGTCTTGATGGACACTTGGTTGCTTTCCACCGCATAGCTATTGTGAATAATGCTGCAACAGACGGTGGCATTCAAGGACCTGTTGGAATTCTTACTTTCAGATTTTTGGGGTATATGCTCAGGAGTGGAATCATTGGATTATATCATAATTCTGTTTAGCTTTTTTTTAAAAAAATATGTTTTATTGATTTTTTACAGAGAGGAAGGGAGAGAGATAGAGAGTTGGAAACATCGATGAGAGAGAAACATCGACCAGCTGCATCCTGCACACCTCCTAATGGGAATGTGCCCGCAACCCAGGTACATGCCCTTGACCGGAATCGAACCTGGGCTTTCCGTCC
>NW_006290028.1:423177-457648 GCF_000327345.1 Myotis davidii | reverse complement strand
CTTTTTTAAAAAAAATTATTTTATTTTTTACAGAGAGGAATGGAGAGGGATAGAGAGTCAGAAACATCAATGAGAAAGAAACATTGATCAGCTGCCTCCTGCACACCCCCCACTGAGGATGTGCCCGCAACCAAGGTACATGCCCTTGACCGGAATCGAACCCGGAACCCTTCAGTCCGCAGGCCGCCGCTCTATCCACTGAGCCAAACCGGTGAGGGCTGTTTAGCTTTTTGAGGAATCATCAAACTGGTCTCCACAGCAACTTTAAATTTGCAGCAACAATGGATGAGGGTTCTAATGCCTCGCATCCCCTCCATACCTGCTATTTCCTGTCTTTTTTAAATGCATGTGCTTTTGCATATATAATGTTCCCTTCCCCCAGCATCTCTGTGAAGCCATTCCTGACCCCATCCACGTGTGGTTCTCCTCTCCCGCCCGCTCCACAGCCACACATCTTGAGCTCCCAGGTAAATTTCTGATGATCTCCGTCTCCAGTACCTGGCACAGGCCCATGTTCAAAATGCTCAGTAAGCTGTGGTGTGCAGGGGGCCGAAAGAATCGCTACCCCGCTCTGGCTCAGAGTGAGCTGATGTCCCTCTCCCACACCCGCCTCCACCCCCTGCAGGAATGTACAGGCAGGGAGCATGGGCGGGGAGGAGAGTTCTAGGCACAGGGGAGTTGAGAGAAAGCCGTGGGGGCACCTCTGGATGTCTTCGCTCACCTTTGGAGAGGCACCTGCTTCGGAGGCCCCTTGAATTCTGGAGAAAAAGAGATGCCAGGGAATGTGGGATGGGCCGCTCGGTAGACAGGCATGAACAGTGGGTGTCAGGATCAGACGCGGCTGCAGGAAAGTGACAGAGCCCCACGAGAACAGTGGCTGGGATCCATCAAAGCCCAGAGGAAGCCAAGCGGGCTGGTTTGGCAGCTGTCTCCACTAACTTCCCAGGGCCTCTGGCTCCCTGCAGTTCACCAGGCCACCATCCCAGGGCGTGGTCCTCCCTGTCTGACCCAAACCAGCCGCTGGAATTCCAGCCACACGGTGGAGGAAGGATTGAAGGAGCAAGGAGCTTGGGGGAGGGACTTGGAGCTGCCCCATGAGACTTGCATGGATCCTCTTGGCCAGAACCTGGTCACATGGCCACACCTAAGTGCTAGAGAGGCTGAGACAAGTGGTCCAGAGCCACAGAGCGGCTAAAAGGTGAGCATCCCACTACTACCGAGCCAGAGAAGAGGAAGAAGAGAGGAGAAGATGGCAGCCAGGCTGTCTGCTATGGAAGGACCAACGAAGAGAAACATGAATTGAGTAAGTACGGCATGTGCCCTTGGTCGGAATCGAACCCGGGCCGACCAAGCAGCCGACGCTCTATCCACTGAGCCAAACCGGCTAGGGCTTGATATATTTTTTTAAAATATATTTTATTGATTCTTCACAGAGAGGAAGGGAGAAGGACAGTTAGAAACATCAATGAGAGAGAAAGATTGATCAGCTGTCTCCTGCACACCTCTCACCGGGGATGTGCCCACAACCAAGGTACATGCCCTTGACTGGAATTGAACCCAGGACCTTTCAGTCCGCAGGCTGACACTCTCTCCACTGAGCCAAACCGGCCAGGGCTGTGCTTGATTACTTTAAAAAATATCTATTTTATTGATTTCAGAGAGGGAGGGAGAGAGAGAAACATCAATGCTGAGAGAGAATCATTGATTGGCTGCCTCCTGCTTGATAGGAGCTAGGGCTGTGCTTGATATTTTAATGTATTAGTCACTTCTCCTCCAAACCCTCAGAGGCAGATGGACCTTGTATCACATCATAATGATGAGGAAGCGAGTTATACGACGAGTGGGGTCCAGAGCTAGGAGTCTGATCTTTGCCGTGGTCCCTCCCCCATACCAATTTATATGTTGAAGGAAAACTTTGAAGCATTCCCAAAGGAACTGAAACGAAAAAGACAGCTGTGTTCTTTCTTGGATAGGAAGACTCAACACCGTAAAGATGTCGGCTCTTCTGGAGGTGGCTCATACATTTAACATGATCAGCTGTTTGGGGTTTTGAGTCTGGGGACTGGTCAGGAAAGGTTTCTCGGAGGATGTGGGCTTGTAGGATCCGTCTCATGTCAGGGTGGGGATCAACAGACAAGCAGGGAGGAAGCGAGACCTTGGCCCAGATCAGAATGGCAAACGCCAGAGACACCAGGAGGGACTTAGGGGGCCAAGGAGTTCGAGACTTGGCCCAGGCTCGGAGCGCCTGGCCTGCCAAGGCCAGAATCGGGCCCAGTCCCACCGCACTTCACAGGACACAGTCACGTCTGCTCCTCGGCCAGCTCGGGGACATCGGCTTGTTTTTTCAAGAGCTGAACAAAGCGAGCAGAGGTGAAGGGCCCTGCCCAAGGTCACACAGCCTGGAAGAAAGCCCTGGGCCCCATGACTCCATCTCGAGCTCTTTCTCCTATGTCACCACTCCTGAGGGCCAGGAGTCTGCCCTTTGCCCTCTAGACAACCTGGCGCTCGGCAAGCTTTCTCAGCAGAAGAGGGAAGGCGTGACGGGGCAGGTTGGGGACAGTCGGGACTGGCAGGAGGCAGCAACAGGGTGGAGGACGAGGGGTCTGGACGAGGACGGCCGGAGAGGCAAGTCCCTGCAGCAGCGTCCTGGACACACCGGCCCCGGCCCCAGCTGGCCCTGGTTTGCCTCACCGGCCTCTCCGCAGTCTCCTCTGCTGCTCCCTCTTCTTCCCTCACCCCATCCTCAGGGCCTCGGGCTGGACCCCACATTCCTCCCCCTCCCCTCACGGAGAGTGGAGTGTGAGGTCTCGCCTGGGGCCGTAGCTTATGGGCCACATATTGCATGATTCCATTGATGTGAAATGTTCAGATCAGGCAAATCCATAGAGACAGGAAGTAGACTGGTGGTTCTGGGGCCGGTGGTGGTTGGGGGAAGTGGGAAGTGACTGAGCCTGTGTTTTTGTTTTTGGAGATCACGAAAATGTTCCAAAATTGCGCAGCTGGTGTGGCTCAGTGGTTGAGCGCCAATCCATGACCCAGAGGGTCATGTTTCCATTCCAGTCAGGGCACATGCCTGGGTTTTGGGCTTGATCCCCAGTAGGGGGCGTGCAGGAGGCAGCCGATCAATTATTCTTTCTCATCGTTGATGTTTCTCTCTCTCTCTCTCCCTCTTCCTTCTTCTCTCTGAAATAAATGTTCCAAAATTGATTGCATAACAGTGACTAATGCTAAACACCATCGAATGGTATACTTTAAAGGGGTGACTTGGTGACAAGTGAATTGTATCTCAATAAAGCCATCCTTAAAATGACCCCAAGCCCCAGCTCCTTCCTGAGGCGTACAGGGCCCTGCTTCGTCAGCTTCTGCCCCTGCCTGAGCCAGCTCCTCCTTGGACCCCGATCTCTCTCTCTCCCCCTCTCTACATGCAGGCCTTTCTGGAACTTGCAGTGCCTCCTGCCCTGCATGCGTCCCTCCCTCTCCACGGAGCGACCATTCTGTTCAGCGGTTAGCTCTCTGTTTATGCATAACTGTCTGGTCTCCCCCAACCTTGAGACAGGTGGGGGCTGCTGCTGAATGTGCCCCAACTCCTGCACTCCTCTCCATCGTGCCAGTCCCCCCACCGAGGCATTATCTGGCTGCCTCCCCAGCGGACGGCCAGGCTGGGCCTCATTTGTAGCAGCGCCTGGGACATTTTCTTACCTCGGGTGATGGATAAGCACCCGGATGTCCCAGGCGCTCTTCCAGCTGCGAGGGATGCAACCCTGAGCGAGTTCCCGCCCCCAGCAGCTTACAGTCTGGTGGGGAAGGTGGGCAGAATGTGCGCCCCCAGTGAGGCGGCGAGGCGGGCGGTGCAGAAAGGCAGTGCTGGAGGCCAGGCGACTGGTCACATGTAGGCAGGGCTTCTCGGAGTGGGGACTCGCATCTGAGCAGAGGCCTGAACGAAGCGTGTGACCTTCTCAACACGCACCTGCCCAGTGACTGAACAAGGACACGGGGTCAAATAGTAAGGGCAGCGGGGCTGGGCTCCAGGGGCCGCCACCTCGGCTACCAGACCGTTGGCCTCGTGCCTCTTCCCCGCATTTTCGATCACGATGAGCAATTCCATTTCCTTCCCCCAAACTAACGTCTTCAGCTGGGCCTCTCCGGGTTCTCTCTTGCTGCCTGGTTTCCGGTGTGGCCCGGGACGTCAGGGCGGGGTGGTGCTGTGACTAAGAGCTCCCTCCGCGATGAGCTGGTGGCTCCCCTGCTCTCCTGCACCCAGCCAGCAGCAGCAGAAAGCGGACGCCCAGCCAGGCCTACAAGTGGCGCGTATGTCGCGAATTCCACAGGAGGTTGGCACAGCTCCTCGCTCCCCTGAGCGAGCACCTCACACCTCCCCCAGGCTCCCCCGTCTCTCCTGTGCACCCCTAAGTCAGCTTTTACCCTGCGGCTCACCGCCCGGGCCTGTGGAACCCTCTGCCATCAGCAGGGGGCGTGGGCACTGCTTGGGCTGGGCTCCGAGCCCCACCAACCCACCTGGACTCTTCCTCATTGCAGGGGACACCGTGCTCCTCCCACCACACCCCTCTGCCAACACTGTGCCGCCTGCCGCGTGGGCTGGGTCTCCGTGTTCTATTCAAACCAATCTCTCCCGAGACCTGGTCCGAGTCCCATCTGCTTCACGCTCCCCCCGCCGACGGCCACCCACACTGCTTGTCTGGAATTCTCACTCCCATCAGCTCGCACACAACACACCCGTCACCACCGAACGCACGGGCACCCGTACAGAAGCCTGGCGTGGGCTAAACGGAAAAGGGGGCGCCGTATCCTTTGACTCCGCGGCACAGGAAGGGGTTAGGGGAGGAGTAAGGGAAGGGGTCAGCCCTTCACCCTTTGGCTTCAGACCTGAGGGCACTTGGCCTGGCTCGGGCACTCATGCCACATCGGGGTCCGGGAGGGAGGCAGGCCCTGTGGGGGGCTATTCAGACCCAGAGGCCACCTGGGGTGACTGCCTCCTAAACCCGACTTCTGACCAGGGCACGGGGCCAGGCACAGACCCTCCACCAGCAAAAAGCCTGCACCTGGCTTGACTGTGGGCTGGGCCCACGCCCACACCTCCAAGGTCCGCCTGTATTAACCAGTAAGACTGTCCTTGGAGACCCGAGGCCAGTGTTGCTTGCTGGCTGGGCCAGAACCAAGTCTTGAAAGACGGTCCCAGGAGTCTCCCTCTGGCCTGGATACTGTGTGCCTTTTAAGCCAACGCCGCCAGCTTTGGGAGAGGTGCTTGGAGTGCTCCGAGTAGCGAGGGGGGTCACCACCACCATTTACTGTTCACGAGTCAGTGCTGCTGGTACACAGATGGCACTTACTTCCTGACGGCGGGGAGGTGGTCCTTTAGGGTTTTGACTCAGGCCATTGGGTGGAGAGCACGTCACTCATCTGCCTCGGGGCTCTGGCTGGAGCGAGGAGCCTGTCACCCCTGCAGCCGCATTTAAGCCCCCAACTGAGGCCGACTCTGGGCGTGTCCAACCTCTCTTGTTCTTCAGTGTAAAGGGGCTCAGGTGTGGGGAATCTGCACTGCACGTAACCACGTCTAGGAGTTAGAAGTATTTCCATCCAAGGTGCCCAAATACAACTCCACTTCCATTTTTCCTGGTTACCCGGGCACTCTGGGGAAGTAAATCGTTCTGACTGGAAGACCACCTACCGTAAGCAGGTGAACGGGCAAGTGCAGGAGAGGCGCCGTGGGACCGCCTCGGGCACCCGGTCGGAGCCACCGTCACGCTGGAAGATGAGCCTGTCACAGGCGCCCAGGCCGCTAAGTCTGAGGGGCGCCAGGAGGGCGGCCAAGCTCCAGCTGCGGCAGGGCCACTCTGCAGAGAGACAAGGGCAGGCCTTGTAGCTACTCACCCACCGGTAGCTTTTAGTCACCAGAGGTGGCCGAGTCTTCCCAAACGCTCCCCCCAGATGCTTCTCCAGGAATCACACCCCCACGGTCGGAGGAGGATGCCATCACCAAGAAGCCTGTAACCAGGCGGACTGCACAAAAGCAGCCATTTCCCCATGAAATTCTGAGGCCATCGGTCAAACAGCGCAGAGCCTCAAGGAGGCTGGCAGTGGCTGCCTGAAGTTTTCACTTCAATAGCCCCATTTTGGAGATTTCTGCTCAACTTCGAAGCAGCGGGCCTAGGTGGACCGCGCGACCAGCGGCTCCCCGCAGGCCAGTGCTGGGTGAGCCCCCCTCACGCATGGTCACTGAGGAGAAGGAACTGAAAACGCCCGTCTGAGCTGGGCAGCCACAGCTGAGGTCGGGTGCTGGGCTCTATTTAGGAACCAGACCAAGAATACAAGTGGAAATTCCTTGGGTTTCGTTTCTTTTCTGTTCACTCTCTAAGCAAATCTTACTTGTTGGTCTTCTGTAGCCAGTGCTGTGTGGGTGAACGGGCCGAGGCTCGCCCTAAAAACAGACAAGTATGTTTTAGCTACTTGGCACATCAAGAGTGCTTTGGCACAGCTCGGCTGGTGTGGCTCAATGAGTGAGCGTCCACCTACGAGCCAGGAGGTCCTGGTTTGATTCCCGGTTAGGGCCCATGCCTGGTTTGGGGGAGGCAGCCAATCAACGATTCTCTCATCATTGATGTTTCTCTCTCTCTGTCCCTCCCACTCCCTCTCTGAAAACAAACAAACAACAAGTAAGACTGCTTTCTGCACAGACCATTCTGTCCTGGCTTTCACTAGTGGGGAGGGGGAGGAAGGAGAGGAGGTGGGTGAAGGAACAAAAACCAAGTCAGCTGTGCTCTTGGTCCCCACAGTTCCCAAAGTGTGGCCTACGGTTTCCATCAGAAACGACAAGAACACCTGTTGTGCCCTCCACCCCAATCTAGAGTGAGGGCGGAGCCTGGAAATCTGCATCGTGGACAAGCTCCCCCAGTGTTTCAAGAGCCCAGGTGGGCATCGCTCCTCCAGGGGCCCAGGGATCCTGGCCTCCCCCTACCCCCCAAGGGGCTGGTAAATCAGAAATAAGGACATGAGTCCCGACTCCCTGACAGTTTTTAGGTTTTTATCTTAAGGCGAAGGCAAAAAAAGATACAGAGTGAAGAAGTCATTGTAGGTTTATTATTCACAGTTAATCACTAACTACCAAGTTTTATTTGCAGAGTTAAAGGATTAAGTACATAGGTCTTTTTATTTAAACACTGATTTTTTTTTAAATATATACACATAAAACTTAGTTCAGCAAGGCTCCATGATATACACCAATTCCAAAATAAAACAATCACGTGGTCCAGGTGCAGAATGCCAGATTCCTTTACCACCAGGGAGGGAGCGAGGAGAGGCCGAATTCTGTCCAGAGGAGCGGCACCTCCTGGGCCTCTGAGTCCGGCTCCATGACCAGAGGCCAGGGAGACTCCGACGACCGCTTCAGAACCCAAGGCCGTCACCAGCCACCAACTCCGGGCCGGCTGTGCTGTGGGGAGGGACTGGGTGGAGAAAGTTCACAGGCACATGGCTCCGAGGGGCAAGCAGCTGGCACAGGAGGCGGACAGAGAGCTCTTCCGTGGACTCGGCCTGCCTACATTTCCAGTCTTCCCTTCCTGCTCTCCCTGCTTCTCGGAGACACTGAGTTCTGGGGGGCTGGGGTGGAGCAGCTACACACACAGCCCGCTGTGAATGGAGACAGGAAAACCACCCAGCTGCTTCGTGAACGCTGCCCTAAGGCTCACCTGGGCAGGTTGGGTGGGGACACGAGAGAGAAAAGGCATGAACAGGTACCCCTGGTTTGCAGAGCAAGAAAGATGAAGTGAAGCTCACTTTCCACTGCATCCTGGATGTAGGAACATGGCGCATCCTGACCGAGGGAGAGCGACAGTCTAAATTCCTCCGGCTTTCCTGTGTTTGAAACTTGCTGGCTCCAGGGTTTGAGTCAGGGGTCTCTGGGGATTAAGGAGGGGGGCAGACAACACCTGAGATGGCAAAGTCAAGGACGCTGACCCCCTTCCAGCCACACCCAGTCCAGTGTGGGCAGAGCTGCAGCCTGTCCTCCTGCCCCGGCAGCTGCCACACTGCTCCCTGGGCAGCGACCAGACACCGGCCTCCGCTCCTGTCACCTCCCGGGGCTCACAAGTGTTAAAGGCGAACCTGAGTGACTCCTGGCTGGGGACAGGCAGCAGGCCACGCCCTCCACTTCTGCCTGCGCCCGCTCTTCTCCACCTGTGCTCCCCCCCCTCCCCCCCCAGGGAAAGGCATTTATACAGACTAGGCGACGCACGGGCTGAAAAGCTCTGGCCTGTCTTTAACTTATTGTAAACCAAACAAACAGAAAACATCACTCAGAAGCGACCCGTGAAGTAAGGAAAAAGGCACTAGGAAAACAACATGCTCAGTGATGCCGTTCGGGAGGGAAAGCAATGCCGGAAAGAGACGGGCTTGCAGTTTAACTTTCTCAGGAGGGCACGGGGGCAACCGCCTTCCTTCTGCCCCTCTATGTCCAACTCTGACAAAATACATGGTCGGGGCTGGAGGGCAGAGTCCCGTCCTGCCCCCTCTGGCACAGAGTAAGCCGTCACTCCCCCACCCCCCGCGTCTCTATGGAAACCCAGCAATGGCTGTTCTTTCAG
The DNA here is from genome assembly GCF_000327345.1 of Myotis davidii. Taxonomy (NCBI): domain Eukaryota; kingdom Metazoa; phylum Chordata; class Mammalia; order Chiroptera; family Vespertilionidae; genus Myotis; species Myotis davidii. Next base: position 449,051 of record NW_006290028.1, on the reverse strand, counting down.
TCATTCTGACTAAAGCAGACATTTTGCATAGAGAAAATACCAGCCCACTTGGTTTCTTTTCTTTTATTATAGGCATCAGCTAGGACTATATGTGGCATTAAACGTCATGCACTGATGGACAGAAGAGAAAAAAGATGAAAAAAGGACAAAGGAGGAGAACTAGGAGCAGCAGTGAAAATGTGTAATAAAAACTCTTTCTTAATTCATAGGTAAGTTTTGGCATTGTTATATCCAACTCCCCTCCCACCCCCCAAAGTTCCAACCAAAGTGAGAGGGTCACCAGGTGACCCCGCCAGGTGTTCTGAGCTCCTGCTCAGGCTGCTGTCGGAGGCAGCTCATGGATTTAATTCATTTGTATGTGTTTAAATTTTTCACTTTCTTTAAATAATCTCTTCTTGATTCTTAGACGTTCCGGTTCACGGGGGTGACGTAATTGCGGGGAAACATGCCGGTCTGCCCGTGGCAAGCCCCTTTCCACCAGTTGGGGTCTGAGTTATCCATGACGTGGATAAAGTCTCCCCGACGGAACCCCAGCTCTCCATCCTCCTGGGGATCAAAGTCAAAGAGGGCTTGGACGTACGTCGGCTGCTGCAGAGGAGGGGCAGGGAGAAACACACACATTGCGTCCTGAGCGTGGCCAGTCCTGAGTGGGACTGGTTATGGGGGGCCTACAGAGGAGTGCCAACTTTTCTACATTTCCCGCAGTAAAACCCCCCCCCCCCCCGCCCTTTATTCGTACATGTTCTAAGTTTACATGGGACAGTGCGACTTTTCACCAATGCTCAGAAATGATTAGGGCAGGTCTCACTTTGGTGGCCAGTTGTGCCGTATTATTAAGTAGAGAGTGGCAAGTGCTGCTTTAAGGGGAAAGAACTTTGGAAATGGCCATCAGGTTTGGTTTAACACCCCAGGATTGGAAAATGCTTCAGTTCCTACCACTGTATCACTTGTAAAATCCTGACAGTTTTATAGGGTCAGAAAGTCCAGAGCTTGACTGAACGAGGTGTGCTCAGTGGGCACATGGTAGGGTTTCAGGACTTGGAACAGAGAAGGGAGAGTGAGCCTCCCTCCCTCCCAGGTAGGACTCTCCGCACAATATGCTTCCAGGGAAAGGGTGCTGGAGAGTGTGTTACAGACCCTCCTTCCTAGGGCTGCAGGTGGGCAACGGGCAACGCAGTGCCCAGAGGAGCCGCCTCTGGAGAAGACAAACCTATTTTATTTTACTTACTTCAGATTCAAATCTTTGGCATGAATTAAGGGTAACACTTTGATCATTGAGTGTGGAAGCCGCAGAAGCAATCCTTTGAAGAGGCACCTGCTTGCGTGAGGAGCTGTTTTCATTGCTAAGGATGACCCACCTCCCCCTCTGAGGCTTACCTGTGGCACCTGTTCTATGTCCCGGAGGAATATCTGCTGGTTTCTGGAGACGGATGTCGATCTGTGATAATCTACCAGCTCATTTAAAGAATTGAACTTCACCACCCAGAGGAAATACTTTCCAGCTCCATCTCGGAGCACCTTAAAGTGCTGCACGTCATTTCCAAACCTGGGGGGAGGCAGGGAATAGATAGGAGACCAGGTTAGGGGGCTCAGCCTTGGTTAAGCCCAGGCCACCTGCCCATCAAGGAGGCCACACTCCTCACGGCCCAGGACTGCCACACCGCACGACTCCTGGCTGGAGGGTTAGGACGCTCACAGAGTTCCCGAGGCCCCTCCATTATGACTGATGACTCCCAGTGACACCATGAAGCACCCTTGCCAGGCAGGAACCTTATCCACCAGTCTAATTCTGAAGACATTTATGAATAAAAGTCCTAAGGGATGGCATGCCCCACACGGCACCAAATCAAAGAAACAGCCTATTTAAGGCAAGGAGTGTGATTTAATTACATTTCCAAGTGCAAAAAAGAATAATAAGAAGAAGAAAAATTAAAATCTTGGGTGATTAAAATAAATAAAATCTTATGTGATTTTTAAAGACTTTTATAAAAGGTGGAAAGGGGAATGAGGTATGCAGAAGAGAAACTGGACATACATTCAATAGTTCTCTGTACCTGGGTAAAGTCATGTGTTTTGTTTGTTTTTAATAATATTTTTTTCATTGATTTTTTTTTTTTTGAGAGAGAGAGAAAGGGAAAGGGATAGAGGAGAAACATCAGTGAGAGAGGAAGTCATCCATTGGCTGCTCCTGCATGGCCCCCACTGAGGATCGAGCCCTCATGCTGGGCATGTGCCCTGACTGGGAATCGAATTGGCAACCTCTTGGTTCCTGGGTTGATGCTCAACCACTGAACCACACCAGCTGGGCAAGTCATGTGTTCTATTCAGGGATTTCAGTTCTACTCATGGGGAAAAGGTCTCAGAACAAAATAATCTACTGGGACAACAAATAAAGAGGTCCAGGCGGCCCTCCTGGCCCCCGAAAAGGCTCCTCTATCACCTGGTCAGGGTAAGTGCTCCCTTCCACACGGGCCGCCCAGAGCTGACTGAGCGGGATGGCCCACCACCACAGCAGCTCCACAAAGGCTCTGCCTGTCCCACTCACTGCCCAGCCCGCAAAAGGCATCTAAGAAGGTTTGTTAAATGAATGAAACTAGTCTTTCTTCTGGACCGAGAGTCTTAAAGCTAAAGAAACTAAACAACCCAGAAGGTGGCAGCACCGAGCTCCCAGGAAGCCACTGAGGAGATGCAAAGTGTTAGGAACATTAAGTCCTCACTTGACTGTCGTCCACAGGTTCTGTGACTTTAGGGGATGACTTGAAACAACCCGATTTTACCATGGGCGGACTGTCCAAGCACGAGTTAAGTTTCAACCACATCTCATCGATGTCATGACGAAAGGCCTGCAGTTCTGCTATTTCAAGCGAGAAAAGAGAAGGACTGGGAGAAAGCTTTATGAGGAAGGATGTATTCAAGGGCACTTCTGGCCCCACAGAGTCCATCCACGTGCAGCGAGCTCGGTTCTGAAAGGACCGCAGTGCTTCCCACCACAGACTCACAACATCTTGAAACTAAAGAACGCCTTGGAGACCGGGATTCTTGCACCTCCTTTGGAAAGGTGTTTGTGTTGTCAAGATGGTTAACGACATTGGTTTCAAATCTTATTTCTTTTTTTTTTTTAATATATTTTATTGAGTTTTTATAGAGAGGAAAGGAGAGGGATAGAGAGCCAGAAACATCGATGAGAGAGAAACATCGACCAGCTGCCTCCTGCACACTCCCCACTGGGGATGTGCCCGCAACCAAGGTACATGCCCTTGACCGGAATCGAACCTGGGACCTCTGAGTCCGCAGGCCGACGCTCTATCCACTGAGCCAAACCGGTTTCGGCAAATCTTATTTCTAAAACAATAAATACATGACTCTTTCAACCTTTTATCTGAGAAAAGGGCGGGGTGTGGGAGCCTCCTGCCGTGTGCCGTGATCAGTGGCACCCAGACAAGGCCCCAGCTGAGCACTCCGGCCACGGGGAAGCCCAGGGAGTTTATTGGCTGCTCGCACTCCTCGTCCGATGCTATTTTGTTAACAATCGGGTCAGGATAAAATGTAAGGAAAACAGATGATGAAAAACAAATTAAGAAGCAGCACACTGACACTCGCATCTGAGGTGCTCTTCATCAGACCCTCATTTGCATGTTTAGTCAAGCACCAAAAGTGGGGGAGTGTGGGGGTTTAGGGGAAATCTCTGTACCTTCCACTCACCTCTGCTGTGAGCCTAAAACAGCTCTAAAAAATAAAGTCTACTAAAAAAAGCCATTGTTAGAAGAGAAAAACTTATTATTAAATCCAGTTTGACCTTTTCATGTTGAGACTAAAAACTATGCTGGGAACATTATCTGTAAGGTATTGTAAATGCCACCTGAAATCACCTCCCAAATCTTCACTGAGAAAAAAAATTTTTTTTAATTGAAATTTATATTTTAAAAAAATCTATACTTTAGCCGAAACCGGTTTGGCTCAGTGGATAGAGCGTCAGCCTGCGGACTGAAAGGTCCCAGGTTCGATTCCGGTCAAGGGCATGTACCTTGGTTGCGGGCACATCCCCAGTGGGAGGTGTGCAGGAGGCAGCTGATTGATGTTTCTAACTATCTCTCTCCCTTCCTCTCTGTAAAAAATTAATAAAATATATTTTAAAAAAATCTATACTTTAACCATATATTTGGTCTTAAAATGAAACAAGATATTCAATTAATTTTTGAAACAGAAAAAAAATCTTTACACCTTAGCCAGTTTGGCTCAGTGGACAGAGAGCATCGGCCCGCAGACTGAAGGGTCCCGGGTTCGATTCTGGTCAAGGGCATGTACCTCGGTTTTAGGCTCGATCCCCAGCCCCTGGTTGGGACGAGTGTGGGAGGCAACTAATCCATGTAGCGCTCTCACATGGATGTTTCTCTTTGTGTGTCTCTTCCCCTCCCTTCCACTCTCTCTAAAAATCAATGGAAAAAATATTCTCAGGTGAGAATTAACACAAAATAAAAAGTAAAACGAATCACTTCTTTATCATATAAATGAACTGGTTTGTAAGATTCTTAGGGGCGGGGTTCTTATGATTCTATATTAACTTTTAGAAAAGGACTGAATCAAATGCATATGGAAATGACAATTTGATTAAATATTCTTATGTCACAAGTGGGGGCTGATTTGCTTAGAATCTTCTAAGTTCCAATTTATATTCTCTGTGACTCCAGGGTGATACAACTTCCTGCCTTCTCTAGTCTCTGTTCACCAGCTCCTTCCCACATTTAAATTTACCACAGGGAAACGCAAAAAAACCCAACCCAAACCAAACCAAAACAAAAAAAACAACAACCAACAACACCCCAAACCCCTGTGGTGACATTTTAAATTAATGTGACAGGCCTAGGCTGGTGCTGGTAGATTGAAGCTAGATGCCTGGTGGGGGCTCAAAAAGGCAGCTGTTAGAGAGAGCTGCAGGATCCCAGAGGAAGGGGTGAGGAGTGAGGAGAGCTGTGTGTAAGGAGCCACTAGGGAGTGGTGGGGATTAGGGAAAACTGGCAAGCACGTGCTGTCCAAAGTGCTACTGCTGTTCAGCTACTAGATCGCTTCCATGGGGAATCGAAACCCAGTGCAGCTAGAACACATTCTTAAGAGGGGCCAGAAAGCAGTATTTTAATGTAAAATCTGATTTGTAAGGTTCTACCAGTTTGCAACCTTTGGTGTGTGCCATCAGACACCTGGCCTGTGGCTTCACAACTCAGGTCATTGGGAGACAAGGATCCCGCAACCAACGCAGGAAATACTTACTTGACAGAGAGGGAGAAATCCCCAGGAGCACTCTCACTCTCTCGGATAAGGAAGGCCCCATCATGCCGCTGTTTGCTAAGCATTTCTTCTGCCTTGGCTCTGGGGATTTTGCCAAAAAACCACCTAAGGAAGGAAGGCAAGCCGGTCAACATCTGCTTCCCCAGAAAGAAGTGGGATATGCAGCCTCCGAAATGTAACAACACTCCTTGACGGGTAGGCCTCCCTCTTTACCCTTCAGTCTCAACATGCCCAATCACGCCGTTCTGTCAGGCCCTCCTCTGAGAGATGGACTATCTCCCTTCAAACACCTTCCCCAACCCCTACCCCACTCTCCAGAAAGTGACTCAGAAGGCACTCTTCCTGTAAAGGTAGACACTTACAAATGGGCCTCCGGGGCCAAAGCCCCCTGGGCTCCCAACTGACTCATTGCAAGTCCACGTCCCAGGTACCGACTGAAGCAGAGGGGAGACAGGCTCCTTCTTGCTGCCATCTGATAAGGCTGCAGCTTTGCTAGGGTGGGAAATGGGGCAGGAAAGCGGGAAGGCCCAGAGGCTGGAGACAGGGTTACTTCTTGTAACAGCCCGAAGGGAAGAGGTTCAGGCGGTGAGAAGGCAGCCTCCACTAGTAACTAGGGTTGGCCTTCCACTCAAAGCCAGTCTCTGCTGTCCCTGCTCCAAGTTTACCTTTTAGGAGCCATCAGGAACATCGTAATTTATTTATCATGTGCATAGGCAGCTAGTTGCAAAAGTCGATTTTTCATTTGGAGCAAGTTAGATTCTTTTGCTCTCAGTGCTAATTCACCTTGGCGACAAGAAAGAGGGTGAATTCATGGAAAACTGTGTGAGCAACTGGCCTATCACTTACCAGGAGGAAGAGGAGGAGAACACTTTAAAAGCTTAAAGTCACAGCTGCCTAAGTATTTCACATAAAAACCAAACTAATTAAGATGGATAAGCTGCGAAAACAATGTTCTCTTTTCAAAGTTGTCTTTAATATATTGTTATGATTATTTTTTTAAAAGCAGCTATGTTTCTTAGCGCTAACGCAGGCCTCTCTGCCCTGCCGGTGTGGCTCAGTGGTTGAATGTTGTCCCAGGAACCAAGAGGTTGACGGTTCAATTCCCGGTCAGGGCACATGCCTGAGCTTCGGACTCGATCCCTAGTGAGGAGAGTGCAGGAGGCAGCTTACTGATGATGTTTCTCTCTCATCATTTCTGTTTCTCTATCCCTCTCTTTCTAAAAGAAAATAAAAATTAAAAAAATCAATAAAAACATGTATTTTTTAAAAAGACCTGTCTGCTTCATTGAACTCCTTACATGGTAATTAACATTCAGAAGTTGCCATTAGTAACCTTTAAACATTCCTAAATCTACCTACATGTGTCTTTCTCATTTTGTTCCTCTAATGCCAAGCTGCTAGGAGCTGGTACAATCTATCTTCCTGCTTCTATGAATAATTCAAGGGTAAGTCCTCCAGTGCCTGGAAGTCAGGCTATACAAGAAAAATCACATATTAATAAAACAGGACGAGCTCCAGTTATGAAAGGAGAGCTAACAGCATTGAGATGATCTGAATGTTTTCTATTTTAATCTCTGGTACTGTCAAGTTTATAATGTACTCGCACCATAGGCATCTGCCTGGGGTGGGGTGAAGTTACTCAACAGCCACATTCTTTCCTCCTAAACCCCCAAGATCTTCCCAGCAGCAGGCATTTTCTTTCCTTTCCTACTTTTTAAAAGTAATAAATATAAATTAAAATACCCTAGATGTGGATTCAGTAAAAATAATAAGCATGGCTCCTCGCTCAAACTCCCCAGAGGCCTCAACTGTTGGCAGTTACATGTGTATGTTTTTAGACCTTCCCTTACAGTGCACAGATAGACAGACAAATATGGCTACAGGATTTTCTTGCCCCCAGTTTAAAATTAACTCAATTTTATTTTCAATTAAAGAACAAAAACTTTAGTGAAGTAAAATACACTACTAATTGGAATTTTTACAAAGTAAACATACCTCCATTAAAAGCACACAGATTGAAAAATAGAAAATTAGTTGGAGACTTTATTAAGTAAATATTTATTTTGTATCTGCTTCTATTTTTACTAAGCACGTGCTGTGTGCACACACACACATTCCCCCTCACCCCGGCCAAGGATGATCCACAATATAAGGACTATTAGACTATATGAAGAATGTTATTACTCTGTTACAACATTTAAATACTATCAACCTGCATTTCCATAGCATTTTATGCTGTTTATAAATTTGATTAGCCTCTTTTAATGGTGATATTTATTTGTAACTACATGGCTCTGTTCAAAAATTAAAAACTTTTAGAAAGATGGGTTTATACCATCTTTGCTATTATACAAATTGGGAGGAGGCTGCTTCTTTTGCAATTTCATTCTTTACTGCACCCCATAGGCTCCCCACCCATATGCATTTAGTGTGAAAGCACATAGTTGGATCCACCCCCAGTATCTACAACTCATCCTGCAACACTAATGCCAACAATCACTTTATAGTCTGTGTTTAATTTGTTAACTCAAATGCTATATTAGGTCATACTCCATTTTAAACTTCCCTCTTCCTAACAGAAACCAAAGGTTTTGGGGTGGGGTGAAGAAGAGGAAGGGAGGGAAGAGGGGAGGAGACTGGTACTTTGTGCTCTCCCACAGCCATGAAATGGACACTAACTGTACTTATTGGTATCCAGCCGCAGAGCAGCCCTGCAACATGGTCGTGCCCGTAAGACCAGCCACAGCATAGGCACAACGCCATGGTGTGGTTTAGCAGCCCGCTGACACGGTGGAGGGGACTTTCAGCCAGAGTCTGCAAAGAGCGTCTGTACTGGATGCTTCCTTTTTTTTTTTTTTTAATAAAGTTTGTTGATTTTTTTACAGAGAGGAAGGGAGAAGGACAGAGAGTTAGAAACATCAATGAGACAAACATCGATCAGCTGCCTCCTGCACACCCCCCACTGGGGATGTGCCCGCAACCGCGGTACATGCCCTTGACCAGAATCGAACCTGGGACCTTTCAGTCCGAAGGCCGACGCTCAATCCACTGAGCCAAACCGGTTAGGGCTGGGTGCTTCCTTTTTAAAAAATTAATTTCAGAGAGGAAGGGAGAGAGAGAAAGAAACATCAATGATGAGACAGAACCATTGATTGGCTGCCTCCTGTACACCCCCCACTGGGGGTCAAGCCCACAACCTGGGCATGTGCCCTGATTGGGAATTGAATTGTGACTTCCTGGTTCATAGGTCAACGCTCAACCACTGAACCACACCTGACTGGGCTGGATGCTTTTTGATCAATTATTCAATCAAAGTTCTTTATTGTGAGAAACCAGGCGTGAGAGTGACTCTCCCTAAAGGCTAGCCAACCAATCAGGTCATTACTTTCTAAGAAAGGTAGCTTTTCCTATTATTCTTCTTTTTTTAAAATATATTTACTGATTTTTAGAGTGGAAAGGAGAGGGAGGGAAACATCAATATGACAGTGGAATGTTGTTCAGCTGCTTCCCATATGCCCCCTACCAGGATTGAGCCCGAAACCCGGGCATGTGCCCTAACTGAGAATCCAAATGGCAACCTTGCGGTGCAGGAGACAACACCCAACCGAGCCACACCGGCCAGGATTCTTATATTTTCTTAATAGTTTAACACAAAAATTACAGTGTGGTGTTCTGCTGAATTCCCTTTCAGCCGGGAAATATGAAAATGAAAAGGAACTTAAGTTGATTTTGTTATCATTGGATTTAGCACTGATGTCAGCAAACCATGGCCCTTGGCCTAAATCTGCCCAGTTTTTGTATGGCTCATAATCTAAGACTGTTTTTAAAAAATTTTTAAAGGCTGTTTTAAAAAATTCAAAAGAAGAGGTGTATGTGTCATGACAGAGATTGCATGTGGCCCACAAAGCCCACAATATTCATTATCTGCCTTTTACAGGTTAGCCAGCCCTGCTCCATTCTGAGGAGGGACTGAATGAACAGGCTGCACATGCTACTTGGCTTCCATGGATGGAGGGAGGGAGGGATGGATGGAGGGAGGGATGGAGGGAGGGAGGGAGCACTGCGATCCAAGGAGCCCCACCCACTCCCTGTAACCACGACCCAACAGCTTCTCCCTTCTGCCCCAGTGCATTCCATCATCTGTCCATGAAAAGCCTGCACAGCCCCCAAAGCAAACACTGATGTTAAGTGGCTATAAGAACGCAAAGCAGTGCTTAGTATACTTCCCAGGAGTATAAATGAAGACAAATTCTCCAAGGAATCTAAGACAAAAAAACTGGTAGTGGTGGTGGTGGTGGCGTGGTGAGAGACTCAACTCATATAAGTTATAAGACAGTACAAATTTCAAACAAAAGCTAGAATAAAAAGTTTATAAATTAGACTGGTTTTCATCTTGTAAATCATTCAATGAAACTCCTATTGAGCCATTATAAGGTGCCTGTCTTCTGAAGTAAAAGAGGTATATTTGAGTGCCTCACAATTTCATTACAGAAATGTCTGTAGATAAAGGTATCTTCCCATTCCCAACTGCAGGGAACCCCGCCTTCTGTCCAAGCTCAGGCTTTCTGGGTGTGACCTCTCAAAGAGCTTCATATTAACGACATGGAAATTGCATTCGTCCAAAATGTAACTACTGCACCTAACTCCCCAGCACCTAGCAGTCTCTGCCACATAGTAAGAACTGTAAGAGTTACTGACCAACACATAGCTTTATGGTGAAGCTCCTGCGTCATTTGTTCCATTTTATAGAAAGTGAATAATCTTTTAGAACAGATTCAGTTCCTAAGGTAGCATTTGGCCCACATTTAATTATTAAGTGGTGGTTACCTCTGAAAGGGGTATATGTAGGGGCAGAAACTCATACATTGCTCTAGAGTTTTCTACATTATGAGTCTTTTATAATGAGAACTATATTCATAAATTACTAGCATTGAAATAAAAATACTAGAAGTGTTCCTGATTTGTAGGATAAAGAGGAATAAACTAGACAATCTTAAAGGTCCCTTCTAATTCTATGACATTGTAAGCTCTGTGCCAGATGAGGTAAGCTCTGAGTAACATGATGTAGACGATGTTAGATGATGTAGGCTCTGTGTAAGATAAGGTGTGGTTAATATCTTGCTCTAGTACTTGAAGGAAGAGAAATGGTACACATTAGAGCGTAACAATGGGGGAGAGGGACAAATGGGCTGATACTCAAAGTGGGTCAGTTATCTAAAAGTCTTATCACTTGTGTTAAACCAAGTAGATAGAAAGAACCTCCTGCCTCAGCGGCAGTCTAGTCTGAGCACTGGAAGCCTCAGTTCCCCTGACATACTAAGCACGAAAAGACTGCTTTAGGGGTAGGATAGGGGCCAATGAGAGAGGTGGTCAGGGAGGGTGGGAGGACAGTGACTGTGGGCTCCCAGGGTCCCACTGTGACACATATCATTATGAACAGGAGGAGCTCTAGAAAAAAAATAAATGAAAGGAAAACAGTTCACTGCTCTCAGCAGCTTAAAGTAAGAGAGCATTTTGCTTTCTCTGAAATGGAAACATTAAGTGGAGAGCAAGGGCAGTGAGTACAATAAACATTTATTGAGAACCCATTATAGGCCAAGCATTGTGCTCTGAGGATACAAAGATTATTAAGATATGGTCTCATAGGAAAATCAAACATATCAATATAAAACCCTGTGATTAGTACCCTTTCTAAAACTAAAATACAAAAATACAGAACTATGAAACATCTGGCCCTAAGGGTTTCTTAGAAAAAGAATTATGGACCTGCAAAACTGTTTTACTACTTGAAGATCACTGATAGTTATTAATAATCAAAAACATGCCCTGACCAGTTTGGCTCAGTGGATAGAGCGTCGGCCTGGGGACTCAAGGGTCCCAGGTTCAATTCCAGTCAAGGGCGTGTACCTTGGTTGCAGGCACATCCCCAGTAGGGGTTGTGCAGAAGGCAGCTGATCGATGTTTCTCTCTCATCGATGTTTCTAACTCTCTATCCCTCTCCCTTCTTCTCTGTAAAATAAAATCAATAAAATATATTAAAAAAACACAAAAACAAAAACACATATATACTATTATTATGTAATAGTATATAAACTATTGTTTTAAATGAAACAATTGTTTCATTATTGAAAGATCACCAGCAAATACTATTAATCTGAAACATACACTATTTATTATTGACTGTTATATTATCATTATATACTATTATTAACATGAATATGCAAAATCAATATGCTTTGTTAATTCCCTGGGAAGACTGAATAAAAGTATAAGATGCATTTCAGTTTAAAAACATTACTGGAAACAAGCAAGCAGGTCTGACCCTTGGGAGACAATAGGGGCCAACTTACGGATGTGGTTTCATTTCTATGTAATTCTTGGGAATGAAGCCATCTTTCCCATTGAGTTCTGCCTTGTACCAATTCTGATCACATTCTTCATTCAAAACCTAAAAAGAAGAAAAACACACACAATTATGTCCTTTTCACTCTTAAAAGGGCAGCCACTAAGGCAATTATGTTGCCGTTAGGTTTGTTTGTAAAAGGTGCTATTTGAAGTATTATCAGGTACATGGATGCAAGAAAATCTTCTTGAAATTTCAAGCATTATGTCAACCCTGAGAGTTAAAAAGAAAAAGGAACTGTCCCTGGAAATGAGAGTTCAGACTCCCAAGCATCTAGCATTAAACCTTCAGCAGAACAGCAGAAGGGAGGATGATGGGGAAAGTAACAGATCAGTTTGGGAGTGAAGATTCTAGAACACAGCAAACACTGAGTGAACAGACTCGGAAATGGGACCTGACTACTCCAGGTTTCCAGCAGTGACTCAGGTATGTTTTCAGATCCCCAACGAGTGTTCTCTCCAATCCTGCTCCCTGTGAGTTCCATGGATAGGCTAGGCCAGCGGTCGGCAAACTGCGGCCCCTTGAGTGTGTCTCTTCCACAAAATACCACATGCGGGCGCGCACGTACAGTGCAATTGAAACTTCGTGGCCACACTCAAGGGGCCAAAGAGCCGCATGTGGCTCGCGAGCCGCAGTTTGTCGACCACTGGGCTAGAACATGACTCTGTAATCTGTAGAGTATTGTATGTTGCAGGACAGATCTAGGTATAGAACAAAGGCCATCCTTTGAATTCTAGATTTCTAACAAACAGCAAAGGGCAGGAGGCATTTTTTAAAAATATGTTTTATTGATTTTTTTTACAGAGAGGAAGGGAGAGGGATAGAGAGTTAGAAACATCGATGAGAGAGAAACATCTATCAGCTGCCTCCTGCAAACCTCCCACTGGGAAGGTGCCCACAACCAAGGTACGTGCCCTTGGCCGGAATCAAACCTGGGACCTTTCAGTCCACAGGTCAATGCTCTATCCACTGAGCCCAACCAGTTAGGGCGGCAGGAGGCATTTTTAAAAAGTTGGTAACTTAAAGGAGAATATAGAAATGTGAGCCAAACTCCAAAATGATGAACCCAGAAAAATGCTGATGGACTAGTCAGTGGTAGTCAGTGTACACTACCCAGCAAAATTCTAAAAGGAAGTTGGTAAAATTCTTTTTTTTTAAATACATTTTATTGATTTTTTACAGAGAGGAAGGGAGAGAGATAGAGAGTCAGAAACATCGATGAGAGAGAAACTTCGATCAGCCGCCTTCTGCACATCCCCCACTGGGGATGTGACCGCAACCCATGTACATGCCCTTGACCGGAATCGAACCTGGGACCCCTCAGTCCGCAGGCCGACGCTCCATCCACTGAGCCAAACCGGTTTTGGCGAGGAAGTTGGTAAAATTCTTTACAAATGGTTTATTCAAGGTACCGAACAATGCTGTACTCATTGCCAAATTAGAACCTAGATTGCTTCAGAGTGTATGATGTGTATGTATAGGCATTTCAGAGTGAGACAGGACCTTAGATAAGACTGAGAGCTAACCAGCAAATAGCCCAGCATTAAATGAGCCTCACAGATAATTCTCTCATAACCAGAAGTTATGTCCTGAGGAGTTTTACAACACTGAGGCTGGTTAACCTTTGGCCCTGCCTGTAGGCGACTGAGTTTAAGTGGGCAAGATAAAGTGGTAAATTCTGCCAGTGTGAATTTGAGAGCTCAGAAAAAAATCAGCTACTGGTAAGCCCCATCAGCTTCCGTGGTGAAAAGTTGTTTCTTTTTAACGTTGCTTTTCCCTCAAAAAATTTTTATTTTATTGAATACTATGATGATACAAACTAATATATATCAAATGCATTCCTAATTTTAAAGTCTGCATTTCAAAAATAGTAACCTGTGCTGTAGCCAGCAAAGTTGTTCTGTTCTAGACAATTACAAAGCGCACACGGAAGATGATGGTTTGGGAGTGTCTTTAAGGCGCTCCCTGCTACGATGACACTGGCATGTCTGAGCAGTAAGGCTGAGCCACCAGCATCACAGAAGACGCTGTGACCTCCGGAGGCAGCTGCCACCCCACATACATCACAGCAGACTCAACAGCCTGAGGGCAAAGGCACTATTTTAAAAGCTGCTTAAAACCAAGATTTTATCTACCAAAAAGAAGGGGTTGAGAAAAACTGTGGCCTAGCAATTATATTATAAAGCATTATTTAATAATAATAATAATAAAAAACTTCAGGCTTATGAACAAATTTTTCAAAATGTCTTTAAAAGTCCTGAAACAATGAGTTGTATACTTACTCTAAAGATTTCTTGAAAGAACAGAGGAGAGTCAGGAGGTGATTAAGACCCATTGGTCATCAAAACAGAATAAGGTAATCACATGAAAAAGATTACTTATAATTTAAGGACAACTGTTTTATGGCAGAAGATCATACAGCAACAGAGTCTTCTTATCTTTACCAAGTGGCAAACCTGCCCCTAAAAAGTGCCCCCCCCATACACACACACACACACACACACACACTCCAGGGCAATTCCCAGACTTGGTACGAATTCAGAACTATGATTTTTTGCAGAACAAAATTATTACTTGGGCCTGGCTGGTGCGGCTCAGTGGTTGAGTGTTGACCTACGAACCAGAAGGTCACAGTTCGATTCCCAGTCAGGGCACATGCCCAGGTTGCAGGCTTGATCCCCAGTGTGGGGCATGCAGGAGGCAGCAGATCAATGATTCTCTCTTATCACTGATGTTTCTATCTCTCTCTCCTTCCTTCTGAAATCAATTAAAAATATTTTTTCATGTATAGGGCGTAATGTCACAGGAAAGTCATAGCATCCTGCCACCTGTGAAGAATAAGCCCAAGTTGCTGTTGGATGTGTTCTACACAGAGGAGCCATTCTTCAGGCACCCTGCTCTCTTCACACCCCAAAAAATATATTTTAAAAAAATTATTGGAGGGACATTGGGGGGGAGGGAGTAAGAACACATATCTAATATCTTAATCAATAAAGAAAAAAATTATTACTTGGTGTTTAATATGTTCCCCCCCCCAAGAATGCAGGAAAATATGGAATTAATGTGTTTATTAAAAAAAAAAAAGCCCAGCCAGTGTGGCTCAGTGGTTGAGCATCAACCTATGAACCAGGAGGTCAATGGGAGAAAAAGGGAGACATCTGTAATACTTTCAACAATAAAGATTAAAAAAAAGAGTGTCCCTGCTAACTGCAGGCCACCCTGGGAGTCAGGGGCCAGGTCTGCACACCCACCCGCTCCATTGGTACATCAGCTTTCACATGCAAGCCTTGCAGTTAGGATGGCATAATTTAAAAGACATTTTTAAAAGTAAGTTTTATTCACGTTTAAAACAGCAAAGGACACAAATTAACATAATTGAGTCTACTGTGGAGCAGAGAAAGGGCCAGAACTGTATGTGGACGAGTCTGCACCTACCTACAAAGACTGTTTAATTTGCTATGGTTTTAGATGAACGCTCACATCCCTCACAAGTGATTTTAAAAGCCTGATTAGAGTTCTGAGAATGAGGAAGCTGCCCCTGCCACCATTTCCCCACGACAGAAGGCAGGCAGCTTACTGTGCACTCGGTCAGTACCTCTTAACAAATAAATGGCTGAGTTCAACAACCAATTTTCATTCAGTTTTTGAAAATTCCAAGGAATGTTTTTACTATTACCCCACAGCTGCGTGTTCTATTCCACCTGCATTTTCCCTCGAGTTATGGCTCTGAAGCCACACAAAGCACTTTGGTTTAACGGAAGCAGATTGATCAAGAGATGAGGTTATGAAAGGAGGAAGAGAGAAGTTTCGATGAACAAGTTTGTCACAGCCCCCAAAATACAGAGGGAAGCAGAAAATAACACAGTGAGACTTCAGGAACCCCTACAGTGCTGACTTACCATCGCTACTCTCTGGGAAAAGACATTCTCAGAAATAAACTGTCTTCCCAGGGACAGCTCAGAGCAGTGGTTGCCAACCTTTCGGACCTCACGGACCACCGGTTGGTGACCGCTGGCTCAGAGCATTCCACATGTCTACTTGTCTATAGTATGTGGTTCTGGTAACATTAATTGCTCCTGCCCCTGTCCCTCACTCCAACCTGAGACTGTTCTAAAGGCAATGCAAATTCCCATCTACACCAAAACCAAATAGAAACTTTCCATATAGTTAAAAGAGAGAAAGAAAGAAAGAAAGAAAGGAGCTAGAGGTCAAAGGTTTAGGTCTCTGATCCATTAGGAGCACAGGACACAAGAGGATGAACACACGGATCCAAACGCCATGACAGTGAGCAAATGACCATTCTCTACATTTTGGTTTACCCAGCTATAAAGTGGCAACACTACCTGCCTCCAGGGCAACCGAGCAGATTCCATGAGAAAATGTAATCAGCGGCATAGCCAGCAGCACAGAGCCACACTCAAGCTGTCCTAGTGGACACGGACTTCCCCATAGTTACTCTGTTGCACACGTTAGCACTAGTATTAGAGCTAACAGAACACGGGGGCTCTGGGGCTGAGTTTCACCTTCATGAAGTTAGGTATGGTTGATGTAATGCTGCCCGTGGGCACTGACAGCCACATGGTAACACAGGACGAGGGCCCTGTTTTATTCTGAAAACACATGATTCTGTGCTGACTCACAAAAAGATTTTAAATGCAGAATTCAAGGATTATAATAGTTCATTCCCTTCCTCTCCCTTTTATACAATACTGGGAGACAAGAACTGCACTTAATATTCTACACAAATAGAAAAAGGTGTCTTTTAGTAAAATGGTAGATAAATAAGTATTTTGTTTGTAGGTTGCTGTCTTTTGAAATATTAAGACATTTTCTTGCCTGACTAATCTGTAGACAAACAAATAAGAAAAGGAATCATGATTTTTTTCTTTGTTAAAAACATAAGCTGTACAGTTGTGGAAGAGTAAGTAGTCCCAATAAACCTTTCAACATACACTCTAATTCTAACAGCTTGCATGGGTTCAACATTTCTTCGGGGAAAATTATTCAAAGTTTTATCAATTTGTGAAGCAATTTGTAAAAAGCATTTGTGCAGGAAAGATGGAAACAATTACATATTTAAGTTCTTACACACAGAAAATCCCAAAATACCACTTATAGCTGGTCTCTGCATCACAGAATTCAACATGAGCTGGCGAGGTCTCCCCAGCTCTTCAAAGGTCAATCAACCCCACAGAAAAAATACTGATATACTGCTATGACTTACATAGGCTTTTTAAAGACTTACTCTCTAAGAAAAATTCTCTCGGCCCTGGCTAGAATAACAGCCCTGGGAGAGCCATTTAAAATCAGTCTCTTCAGTTGCCCGTGTATACTGCATTAGAGACTATTAGAACGCTCTTTACTTAGGCTCCCTTAGTACGGATTACTGACTTGGCCTCAAACTACATTGATTCATTACTAACATTTTAAATAAGTGCTTTATAATCACCACCTCCATCTGTTACAGTTTTTGCTCAACATGAAAAACATCTTGGCTATGCTGCCTGTCTACTGTGTGCCAAATCATGAAAAACACCCACACTGCAGATAAGTTATTTTGAATTTTAATGATGAGATGACCAACTTAAAGGTAGTTTAATAATTAAAGTTCCTGGTCCTACCAGTAACCTTAAATTGTTTATCCAGGCACACAGAGAGCAACAGTTCTCAAGTTCACATTGCCAGGCCAGTCACCATGCTGAAAAAAAAAAAAAAACAACCAAAGAAAAGATACGCCAAGCACCACTGTTTGACCCAGTCAAGACTCCTGACAGGT
Source organism: Myotis davidii (assembly GCF_000327345.1). NCBI lineage: Eukaryota > Metazoa > Chordata > Mammalia > Chiroptera > Vespertilionidae > Myotis > Myotis davidii. The sequence continues at coordinate 431,589 of NW_006290028.1, read as the reverse complement.
AGTTGGTCCTTAAAGGCCAGAAATTGAGAAGAAATAAGATGCATTTTTGAAGTTTTAAAACTCTCCTAATATTGGCAGGTTTATAAAATTGTGTGTAAACATCAAATTATGCTGTTTTATTACATGGTTTAAGGAAAACCTATTCATTTAAAAAAGTATTTATGTAATGATATGAAATCAAGGGGGTAGTTTACGTTATGGTAATGACTTCTCTCAGCAAAAGTACAATATCTATGCCATGTTCCGTTTGAAATTGGTATTTCCACATGATTCATTTCTTTTGGGATCCAGGAGTCCTAAATCCTTGATTTTTTAATGCTATTTTCTTTTAGGAAACAATTCTATTTACCAAACTAAAGAAGTCCAAGTGCATTTGTTGGTCAAGTCTACCTTCTGATTACTAGTGACAGACACGATGGTGAGAGGTGCTAAGTTTTGCCCTTGAAACAATTTTAAAAGGAAAAGAATGAAAAAGAGGGAGGGAAGGAGAGAGGGGAAGGGAAAAAAATCCCCAAATTCCAAAACTTTCCACTGGTAAAATCATTCATCACTTTTATACGGCTGCCATTTGAACAGTACCTCCTTTCCTGTTGCCCAAGCTAGATTTTTCTACTTTCTCTAAGCAGCCACTACCAATGAGGGGGAGTTTGAAGAGGGAACACTGGATCAAGAGACCAAGGCCCACCAAATGTCCAGGCATCACAGTTTAAGGCTGAATTGGTTTTACCTCAATCTATTTAGTGCCCTAAATCAGTTTCAAATACCATTGTTTTTCCATTAAAAAGCCTTAACCCAAATTATCCTTAGCTTGGCTTTCCAGTTTATGTAATTTGGCCATGATCTACTGATCTGTCCGTCTCCCCCACTACTTCACTAAAGTGAACTCTTCAGTTCAGTTCAGCCAGTCAACTCCCCAGCCTCTAAGCACAGTGTACTTCTCTCATGTTTTCCTTCTGGTTGGATTGTCCTCTTCCTTAGATATTTGGATCTTTCAAGACTCAGTTCAGGACTTACAACATGTCTGGTCACTTGTCTCAGTTTCACCTTTACAGTATTTAATGGAGGACCATGGTCATTAATAACATATAATTCCTTTTGACATCTTTACTACCACTATTTTGTACTAACCAAATTCAGGATATTTCTTTTCTGATAAATAAACCAAATTGGATATTCTTATCAATTTCTCCAGATTCAGTTGTCAGTAAGAAAGCTGTTCATGATATTTTAAGAAAACAGGAAGGTTTGCCCTGGCCGGTTTGGTTCAGTGGATAGAGCATCAGCCTGCAAACTGAAAGGTCCTGGGTTCGATTCTGATCAAGGGCATATGCCTGGGTTGTGGGCTCGATCCCCAGTGGGGAGTGTGCAGGAGGCAGCCAATCAATGATTCTCTCTCATCACTGATGTTTCTATCTCTCCTTCTCCCTTCCTCGCTAAAATCAATAAAAGTAAAAAAAGAAAGGAAGAAAACAGGAAGGTAGTTCACACTTATGTGTTATTATTCCACCCAGATAGACCTAGAGGCAGTGAAACTTAAATGCACAGGCTATACCCCAAAACAAACTCTTTCTACCAAAGGGGTACCAAGAGTTTCCATTCAAAATAACTGTCTTTTGTGTTGTGTTGACTCAGGGAAGGCCTATTATTTTGGTGTAGTTGATTGCTGAACAGAAGAGTGAAATGCTCTCAGAATACCAGAATTTCAGCTGCAGACGGGGTACAGGAGGTAGAGAGACAAGAGACACAGAGATAGACATCAGGAAGTTTCAAGAAAATTCTGTGCATTTGAAAAATTCTGCAATCATTTGATGGCCTGTACTGGGCAAGTACCATGCAACGAGCCCGAGCCAGGTGAGCTGAGGACACATGGATCTGCCTCCCAAGGAGCTTAGAACCCAGTAAAGTGCTAGTTGCAACACCATGTGATGAGTGCCAGGAGAGAGGGAATTATGGGTACAATGGTAAGTATCAATTCAACAGAAAATATCTGAGTTCCAAACTCCGAGGAGAAAGACCTAACTCCCATTCAGGGATCCAGGAAAACTTCCTGGATGACGTGTGAACTAGCTTATATTCTTCGTTTGCATCTTTAGTTCTGCTCGGCCTGTGTAGGACTGTGAGTGGAATGAACGTGGCGGACTTACCAACTTGCTATCAAGCAAATGGAGAGATGAACTGTTCTCTTGGCCACACTGGTGGTGGCCATTCACTAATAGACTGGTTGAGCTTCCTGAAGTTGAAAAGCAAAACCGTTACTAATGGTTTCAGAACTTCCTAACTGGAAATAACCAAAATAATCTCAAATTTGGCTAATTCTTTACTTTAATAATGTATATTTAGCTACTGTCATTACCTTCTTTACTAACAGAAGGCTTTCAATCTTAGGTCAAATTCTACAACCCTTTCCTCAAAAACAAACAAAAAACCCCACAATAAAATAAAAATCAAAGCCTCTTAGGCCAAGGGAGCAGCAGTCACCCATTTCCTGACAATGCGCAAACCTGCTCACATTCACCAGGTCCGCCCTCCAGGATCTATCTACTCAGGCCCGTTGCTTCAGCATAATAAAATGAAACAGGAGCTCCAACACCCCCCTCAGTTGATGACAACAGAGTTTATTAAATTTCACTTGAGGCCTTATTGATTCAAGATGTGAACTAAAGGGTCTGTCAATTTACAGTCATTCTGTGACCCAAGAGCCATCTCCAAGAACATAACTGAAAGAAAAAACAAAGCAACATCAGTTACCGAGTTAATCGCCGACAGCTGCATAAGGAGCTATGCCTGAAAAACTTACGGCCAAGGGTCCTTACACCTAAAACGCTACCATTCTGACTTAAGAAAGCTACCCCCCACTGCATTTTCCATTTCGGAGGCAGTTAATCTAGCTTCAAATCAGGAGTCTGGTGGCAAAGAGGGACTGGGGATGAAGTCGCAAGTCCTCATCCTATTCCCAGGATGGAGGTGAATGCAGGCAATTAAACAGATCATTACAATACTAGAGTGAAAATGTGGATTAGCGTTCGTTTAAGTACAGGATTAGGGAACCGAAACCCAACTTGGAGGGAGGGGGACGCGGTCAGAGAGTGAATTTGAGGAGAGACCCACAGGATCTCCTGTGGTGTCTAGGCGAAAGGCTGCAGTATGCAAATGAGTGAGTTCACGCTGGTATGGTATGCTAAGGATGATAATCAGAAGTCACTCAACAGTGACATTCAGCTGTGCATTTTTTGAACACTCCACTGTCGGAGCACACTTTCCCTTTCCACTGAAGACTGGTGAGACCGGCCCCCTGGAGCAGAGAGGAGCAGGCCAGCGCAGCACAAAGCAGGCCGGAGCAGAGCATCTAGCCGCAGAGGGGCCTGCCCACTGGGCTGCCTCACAGCCATGCTGTATCACAACTGAACTGTTTTGCACGGAATAGTTGTTTTCACCACACATATTGCACACACACCCCCCCGCCCCCGCACTGGGCTGTGGGAATGAAGTGCAGGGAGACCAGGTGGGGACTGCTCTAGCTGTCCAGGTGAAAGATGACTGTGCTTGGACCGGGGTGGGGCAGTGCGGTTTGAGGTAAGGTGATAGAGTCAAGATATTTTTGGGAGGTGGAATCAAAAGGGATTGATGATTACATGTGGCTCAGTAATCTTCCTTCTTGACCACCATTTATTTCTGAAAAGCTTTGGAAAAACGTTTTTTATAGAGCTGATGGGTAATTTCTCTCTTTTAAAGCCACCAGGAATAAGACATTTTATTTTTATTTACTTAAATTTTAAATGTTTTATTGATTTTAGAGAGAGAGAAGAAGGGAGAGGAAGAGAGCAGGAGGTGGGGCGAAACATAGATTTGAGAGAGAAATATTGATCAGTTGCCTCTTGTATGTACCACAATCTGCGTATGTGCCCTGACCAGGAATCAAAATCGCGGCTTGCGGTGAATGGGATGATGCTCAACCAACTGAACCACACTAGCCAGAGCAGAAAGCATACTTTTAAAAGGTAGATGGTACCCCTGTGCTGGTATTTTCCACCTGCCTCCCCACATCCTACCCTTCTCTTTGTGTGCCCTGGATCTGTATGGACCACAAAGACAGGCTCTCTTGCTCTCTGGCTCCCAGGGGTACCACCAATGGAAAGGCCTGCAGAAGGCTCCCTCTGTGGAGGTGTCAGTGGACAGTCTTGGACCCTCAACTGAAGGTCGTAGCCCTACTGACCCAGTCCTTTCCTCCTCCACATTCTGGCACCTCCCTTCTGGCCCACTGTGTTCTTCAGGCCTTAAGAAGGTAACCTGGTTACTAATTCTGGGCACTGCATCATCCCTGGTGGTTTCCAGAGGAACCCTGCCCACACCTTGTAAACAATCTCGTTATTCAAGTCTCCTCAAATTAGCCAATTTAAGTGTGTCCTGGGTTTCCTACCGGGACCCTGACTGAAATTACCCTCAAATCAGTTCTATCTTTTGGAATTCATTAAGGAGATAGTTCTTACATAAAGTGACATTTGTCACAGGGCAAAAGCACTGAAGGAAGTACCCAAATTCTACCAACTACGTGGATAAAGAACTAAAAAAAAGAGCCTTGCTTTACAAGGTCCACAATGCTTAAGCAGCCAAATAATTCTGTTTATTATTGAGCTAGTTATGGGGAATTGAGAAAGGGGATAAAGGCATGAAAATCTAGGATCTGTAGTCTGTCATTACTAGATTGTCACAATGATTTGCAGGAACTACCTCTTTGAATTGCACTTGAGTTAATGTTTAAGTGTTTACTATACTGAAAGCATTGTGCTAGAAAGCTGCCATGGGAATTAAAAAAGACAGTTTCAATGGAAATTTTAAAAAAGGATGAAAGACACAGTTTCTGCCCTCAGAAGTGTTTATAAGCTAAGGGAACCATGTACACAAACAACAATAAAAGTACACAGTGAGTGGGCTAAGGGGAGCTGCTGCTGATGTGCTGGGTATGGAAGGCACAGCTACATTTCCAAATTAGCTTCATGGTCGATGCAGAAAATTCATGTCTGGAGGAACTAGAAAAAGGGCCACTTCAAAAGTGCAGGAATAGAGCAAGAACCTAAAGGTAGAGCAACTCAGAATATGTAAGCGGGCACGGTTTTTATTTTAACTAGTGTTCAATAAAGAGGGAATCATAGTTGTTTAATCACACTTTACTTGCTATCTCCTGACAGGTTACACATTGCCCCCTGTGATGGAGCTGTCAAATTTAAGTGACAAATGGTCATTACAGTCACTGTGGACAGTCACCTGCTGTAGGTAACCACTCTGGCAATGCTGCTCCACTGCCGGAAAGCAACTGCCTACAGGTTAAGATCAGCTACCCTGCCCGCTGCCTCCTCCACGCTGCTCGAGTGCCATCAGGAAAGCTGAAGAGTCTTAGAGAAATCTTCCAGGACAGGCCTTCATGTGGGCCTGCTTCGAACAACTAGACTGAGTAGCCCCGTTGTCTGTGTCTATCACTCCATGTGACAGACCTTCCCCTGCCTCCTCTTTCTGACGAGATCAGGCGCGTTCAGGGTGGTATGGCCGTAGACTGCCTCCTCTTTCTGAATGGCCGTATTGGCCGAGATGAAAACAAGCTAATACCGAGGGATGGTGGTGGGGTGGTAATGGTGAGAGTATAAAAAGACATAAGGTTTCACAAAAATCAACTGGTCATATGTATTAAACATCTGAGTCTTCATACGTATTAACCCAGTAATGCCATTCTTAGGACTGTATTCTAATAAAACAACCAAGAATGTATATTAAGACTCAGGGAGCAGACAAATACATAGTGAGCGTCCATTTTGAGTCGGGGGCTGTGCTTGGTCCTGGAGATACAATAAAGAAATGATCCTGCCCAGCTGGCATGGCTCAGCGGTTGAGCCTCGACCTATGAACCAGGAGGTCATGGTTTGAGTCCCCCTGTGCCCAGGTTGTGGGCTCAATCCCGTGTGTGTGTTTGTGTGCGTGCGTGCGTGTGCGCGCGTGCGCAGGAGGCGGTCAATCAATGATTCTCATCACTGACGAACATCGATCAGCCCCCTCCTGCACATCCCCCACTGGGGAAATGCCCGCAACCCAGGTACATGCCCTTGACCGGAATCGAACCTGGGACCCTTCAGTCCACAGGCCGACGCTCTATCCACTGAGCCAAACCGGTTTTGGCATATTTTTTTTAGAAAAGAAAGAAATGATCCTTACTTGCAGGTAGTTGACAGCAAGGAGGCAAGGTAATTACAACTTCAGGTATAGAAAGTTCTATGATGAAAAGTTCAGGGTGCTTTGTAGGAGAGCATAAGTTGGGGAGAACTAATCTAATCATGCATAGAGACAAGTGTCGTCAAAAGCTCACCTGGGCAGTGAAATTGCAACTGGAAGCCCTAGGTGTGAGTAGGTCTCAGCTAGGTTTGGGAGTGGCGATGAAGGACATGGATTAGAGAAGGCAGAAATATTCCAAGCAGAGGGGAGAACCTGAGCACAGTTTTGCAGATGGGAAGGGGTTTAACAGTCTAGAAGGAAATGCTGAATCCCAGGGGGTTATGTGAAGTGGAGCCATGGGGGCCTGAGACAGAGAACTAGGCCAGACTGTGCAGGGCTTTGACGGTAGAATAAGGATTCTGGGAAATTATGGACTGAATTTTTTCTTTAAGATCATGATCCTGGCTTTTGTGTGGCAGGCACATCTGAGAGAGACAAAAGTGGCAGCAGGGCTCCTGCATAAGCCAGGCGATAGAGAGAAATTTAGGCTAGGGTAGGGGGAATCTGACTGTTTTGAAGAGACTCTAAAATAAACATTAAAAAAACAACAACACCCATACACATTATTTCAAGACTCTAAATTCATTACTTCCCCCCAAAGGTGCTCCCTCTGTTTACAGAAGTGAACACAGTATAGGGTGAGATATCAAATTTAATGCCATTTCACACAACCAATTCAAATGGCTATATAATGTGCAGAAAAACTTTAGAATCTATGAAAAGACTCAATTTTAACTAGTATACCCAGACACATGCTTACTCAGTTATTACTGATACTTTTCTCTACTTCCACAAGTGACACAGGAGTCTATATTATAAGATCCCAAATATGGGCACTTTCATCAAGAAAAATGGACATTAATGTTCATGCCATGATAACTTTTTCTAAGGACCTCTCTAATGGACTGGAGACAAATATAGCTGTTGTTAACAGGCAGGCTGGATGAACCACCCCTCCTTTTACTGTTGGAATGGAGGCCTCTCCAACAATTAACTAGCTTTTGTGACCTCCTTCAGGCAGCTGCACAGCTCAGAGACAGCAGGCTGCGGAGCGGACTGGGCGGGACTGAGAACCCTGCTGCTCAGGCTCGTACCATCAAAAAAAGACAAGCCTAGCCCTGCTCCGCCTATTAGTTTTATCTCTTTAAGCACCTACACACTGTTCCCTGGAAAACCAGCACTTTCATCCCACAGAAACGTCACAACCTGCAGAGAACTGAGGAACTAAAAGGACTAAATAATAGGATGTATTAATGCAAACAATGGGTCTGTCAGACCCTCAATTCCAGGCTACAAGAACGTCCTGATCTCATGTAGCATTTCAAGTGGGAAACTGGTGTACCACTTCAAGATTCTGGGTCAGCCCCGGAATTAACAGAGCAGCAACATCCGTGCTACCTGGCAATGCAAGGGGATCTAAGCATATAGGATTCACTCTTTTGCCCATGGTAACAAGTAGTTTTCCAAGTCACAAAAATGATCAGAATTATGATTACCTAAGTATGACTGTCTGCAGCCACAGAATGGTGTCATCAAACCTTTATAATCCACATTCGTGTGGTAAAAGAGTATTAATGTCATGAATAGGTCTGCATAATCCTCCTATCTAATAAAAGAGAAACATGATAATTGGCGTACGACCGCTACCCTTCCCATTGGCTAATCAGGGCAATATGCAAATTAACTGCCAGCCAAGATGGTGGCCAGCAGCCAGGCAGCTTGAAACTAACAAGAGGCTTGCTTGCTTCAGTGATGGAGGAAACCATCCTTCCCCACCTGCCTTGCAGGCCTCTGAGCCTGCAGTTTGAAACATTTTAACAAGCCTGCAGTTTGAAACATTTTAACAAATATAGAAGTTAAACAAAACCCCAGAAACCTGCTTTTAATGAACCCGGGATCTCAGAGCTGGAGTTGATACAGAGTTTCGATTATAGAACTGAAACAAACCAGATACCTTCTTTCAGCAGCGGAGGCCTAAGAGCTGGAGCCTCAGAGCTAAAGCTGGCCCAGAATAAAAAAGAAAAAAAGGAGCAGTTGGGAGCTTCCGTCACCTGCCAGCATGAAAACAGCCCTCAGCCCCTCACTCAGACTGGCCAGGCACCCCAGTGGGGACCCCCACCCTGAAGGGTGTGTGACCAGATGCAAACAGCCATA
>NW_006290028.1:413071-422730 GCF_000327345.1 Myotis davidii | reverse complement strand
GGTAAGGAGCCCCAACCCCCCTGATGGGCCCTGCTCTGTGCGTGACAGGGGGCAGCGCCCCAACCCCCTGATTGGCCCTGCTCTGTGCGTGACAGGGGGTTACTCCGCAACCCCCCTATAGACCCTACCTTGAGTGTGACAGGGGGTGGTGCCCCAACCCCCCAATCGGCCCTACCCTAAGCGTGACTGAGGGTGGCATTGCAACCTCCCAACCCACCCTGCTCTGTGAATGACAGGGGGCGGCGCCCCAACTCCCCAATCAGCCCTGCTCTGAGCCTGACCAGGGGCTGCACCTAGGGATTGGGCCTGCCCTCTGCCACCCGGGAGCAGGCCTAAGCCAGCAGGGCGTTATCTCCTGAGGGGTCCCAGACTGCGAGAGGGCACAGGCTGAGCTGAGGGACGCCCCCCTTCCCCACGAGTGCACAAATTTTTGTGCACCGGCCTCTAGTAGACCTATAATGATTAAGCTATCAAATTTGAACGGATTAGAACCAAAACCCGTTTTCTACAGTTGACTATTCATGGTCAAAGTCACAGTTTACAGCTCTGGGAGAAAAATTTAAGCTGGTTAAAAAAAAAAATCAAAGTTCCATTATTGGATGGCTTTCTGCTTTTCCTGGAGTTCTAACAACCTTAAATCAATTTTTTTTCTGGCTTTATTACATTTTTAAGTTATTACAACTTGTCAAGGATGGTATTAAATGTCTGGAACACCCATTTCCCTCTTCAATAGGTCTATCATTCTGGGATTTTCCCTCTAATACTTTCCTCAGTTAAATGTACTGATTCCTAGATTTCACATCTTCCTTATTCTATTTTTTTAAAATATACTTTATTGATTTTTTACAGAGAGTAAGGAAGAGAGATAGAGAGTTAGAAACATCAATGAGAGAGAAACATCGATCAGCTGCCTCCTGCACATCTCCCACTAGGGATGTGCCCGCAACCAAGGTACATGCCCTTGACCGGAATCGAACCTGGGACCTTTCAGTCCGCAGGCGGACGCTCTGTCCACTGAGCCAAACCGGTTTCGGCTTCCTTATTCTTTTTTATTTTACTTTACAAGAAAGGATGCCTGGAAAGCAAGCATCTGGAGTCCTGGCTTGTCTGTCTGAAAACGCTCCGATTCTATGCGTCCCTGAATGCTAGTTCGACTGAGCAGAGAATTCAACAGAATCCTAAGCTGAACAGCATCTCCCCTCAGATTGTGAAAGACATTGTTTTCTGGTATTTGGAGTTGTTCATGCAGTTTACTGGCAGTCTCATTAGCGTTTCTTTACAGCGACTTGTTTCCTTTTTCTAGATACTTTTAAGAACCTTTTCTTCTGGTCATTTTGAAATTTAACAATAATGTATCTCAATGAGGATCTGTTTTGGTTCGTTATGCTGGGTATTTGGTGGGCCCTTCACATCATCAGTTATGAGAAATTATCTTCTTTCTTTTAAAAAATGTGATAGTGCCGAAACCGGTTTGGCTCAGTGGATAGAGCGACCGGTTTGGCTCAGTGGATAGAGCGTCGGCCTGCGGACTGAAAGGTCCCGGGTTCGATTCTGGTCAAGGGCATGTACCTGGGTTGCGGGCACATCCCCAGTAGGAGATGTGCAGGAGGCAGCTGATCGATGTTTCTCTCTCATCGATGTTTCCAGCTTTCTCTCTCTCTCCCTTCCTCTCTGTAAAAAATCAATAAAATATATTTTTTTTAAAAATGTGATAGTGTCTTTCCTCTCATTTGTACCATTCTCTTTCTGAAACATTAGCTCAGGTATCTGACCTCAGGAGACCTCCAGTGGGCTCTTCCTCTGCTTCCCTCCCTGATTCAGCTCTCTCCTAGATGACTATCTCATCACCCTTAAGCCTCAACTGCCCCTTCCCAGGCAGATGATCTCACTTCCTATTTCACTGGGAAAAAAAAAACACCCCACCAGAAGCAACTAAAAGAGATCTTACAAAGCTCCTACCACATCTATACTACTACTTGTACCTGTATCTTTATCCTCTGCCTTCCATTACTTTTGTCTAAGCTCCTAGCAAAATAAAATCCTACTTTTATGCGCTAGATCCTTACTTGTCTGCTCACGATCATCAGCCAGTAATTTCCCTTTTTTCTACATCGTTGATTTTTTTCTCTCTCTACTGTATCTTTCCTATCAGTAAATAATTCTGTTTCCCCCATCTTTGGGGCTGGGATGAAAACAGACTTCTTTGAGTCTACTGCCCGATCTCTTTCCTCCCTTTACATTGAAACTCCGCAGAATAGTTACACCTGTATTCCTTGTCTCCAATTTCTTTCCTCCTGTTCTCTCCCCGACTCCCAACATTTTATTATAAAAGGTTTCAAACGCAAAGTTAAGAGTTTTACAATGAACACACATTTACCCATCATTTAAATGATACCATTAACAATACATGCTTTACTACTTATCTATCTGTACATCCTTCCATTATCTACCCTTCCAGCATTTCAAAGTTGCAGACATTAGTCCACTTTCTCCTAAATACTTCCGCATACATATTACCTATAATTAAGTATCAGTTTGCAGTGTTTTTTCCCTGTGCCCACCCATTCGCTTTGAACCCAAACATGCTTTTGCTCTCACCACTTCACTGAAACTACTCAGAGAGGTCACCTGCTGCTGGATCCAAAGGCGGATTCTCTGTCCTCATCTGACTTGGCCCATCAAGAGCACATAATAGAGGCATTCATTTCCTTTGCCTTGAAACACTTTGGCTGCTAGGACACCACCTTCTAGGATTGCTTTCTACCTAACTGGCCACTCTTTTTGGTCTCATTTGCTAGTTTCTTTTTATCTCATTTTTTTTTATATATTTTATTGATTTTTTTACAGAGAGGAAGGGAGAAGGATAGAAAAGTTAGAAACATGGATGAGAGAGAAACATCGATGAGCTGCCTCCTGCACACCCACTACTGGGGATGTGCCCGCAACCAAGGTACATGCCCTTGCCCGGAATCGAACCCGGGACCCTTCAGTCCGCAGGCCGACGCTCTATCCACTGAGCCAAACCGGTCAGGGCATATCTCATTAATTTTTAAACATTCAAGTGTCCCAAGGGCTCAATCCCCTGAACCTATTTTCTTTTCTATCTACACTCATTTGCTTGATTTTTCTCCTCCAATCTTATGGCTTTTATATACCACAAATCAGAACCCTTCTCTCTACTTCTGTTACCACTCCAATTCAAGCTGCCATTACCTCCCCTTGGATTATTATACAGTGATTTCTTCACCGCTTTCATTCTGTTCCCTTCAGAAGGTTCTCAAGTCTATAAATCAAAATAACATCATTACAATGTAAACCAGATCTGTCAGAGCCAGAATGAGTGAAAGCAAACATGACAGCTACGTGTAATGTGGTATCCCTCATGGAATCCTGGAACGGAAAAAGGACATTAGGGAAGAACTAAGGAAATCTGAGTAAAGTATGGACTTTAGTTAATAATAATGTATTAATATTGGTTCACTAATTATAAAAAATATACCATACTAACATAACATGTTAGTAATAGGGAAAACTTGGTGTGGGGTTTACTCAAACTCTTTGTATAACTTTCTGTGAATCTAAAACTGTTCTGAAAAACAAAGTTTATTATTTTTTAAAAGCTAGACTGCCATTCTGCATAATATCCTTCAATAGTTTCCCCTTCTTTTTTAAAAAAATATATTTTATTGATTTTTTACTGAGAGGATAGAGAGTTAGAAACATCGACGAGAGAGAAACATCGATCAGCTGCCTCCTGCACACTCCCTACTGGGGATGTGCCCGTAACCAAGGTACATGCCCCTGACTGGAATCGAACCTGGGACCCCTCAGTCCGCAGGCCGATGCTCCATCCACTGAGCCAAACTGGTCAGGGCTTCTCTTCTTTTAATGTCTGGTATTCCTTGGTTGTGTGCTCCTAAAACTGAGGCAACATAAAAGCAGACTAGGAACTCTGCTGAAAGTGAGTGAAGCTTGACAACTGAGGTTTTGCTTCTAGAGTCAGTGAATAGGGTCTGTCCAGCTGAAGGTACCATTTCCAATGCCACAAACTTTTTTGAGACAATTTAGCTAAAGTGGTATTGTCTATTATCCTTAAAGACAATTCTACATTTGCTGACAAATTCTCTCATCATACTGTTACCTATCTTGCAATTACAGTCCCTGTTCACTGTTCTTTGTATTTCATACTAAACACTCAATACTCAACTATCCTTACAAGCACAATGGAGAGAGTCCATAATGTAACTTAAAATGAGATTAAAAAACAACAAAAACATCCATAATATTGGAGATACTTAGTAAAATGAATTAGTTCTTTAAAACCCTAATGAAAACATTACTTCCTTTATACTTATCAGTGTGCTAATAACTAACTTAAAAGAATGGAGAAGATCAATTTAAGAGAGTTCACCTTTGACTAACATAGCAAACACCACCAGTCACTTCATACAAGTTCACAGTATTGTCTGATTGGTGTGAAGTGTACAGCACTGAACACAAAGCTCTCCATTATCTGGCCCTCGCCTAAGTCTCCAGTCTTACCTTCCTGTTACTAAAGCTACTGCAAGTAGCTTCCCAACTGCCAAGATGTCTCATGATTTTCAGACTTGGAATACGCCGTTTTCTCTGCCTAAGATGGCAAACTCAAGACCTAACTTAAGGTCTACTTCCTCTCTGCTACCACTGAACTTTGTATTATTATCACAGTTGTATCATCATCCTTGTCTCAATATATAGTAACTAGAGGCCCGGTGCACGAATTCATGTACGGGTGGGGTCTGGCCGGCCCACCCCGATCGGGCTGGGTGGAGGGGCTGCCGGCAGTTGGCTGGCCGGCCCTGTCCCCTGGTCGAACTCCTGGTTGAACTCCTGGTGGAGGGGACAATTTGCATATTAGCCTTTTATCAGATAGGATTATTTGTCTTCTACTAGATTAAGCTACTTGAGGGTAGGAGCCTCATCTATTAATCTCAGTATCTCTGGGCATTCAGTAAGCGTTTGACAGTTTGATTTTTATTGCAAAGACCGACCTTTGTTGGAGAGACAGCACGCTACAAAAATATTCTAGTTCTTCTTCAAAAGCGATACATGATTTCCCAAATGTAAATGAGGAAATGTGACTATTACATAATGAAGTTTTACACCTGGTTTTCTTTTTACTCAAAATAAGCAAATGCTTCAATAGCGTAAATCTGAAAAATATGATTTCAACAGATTGCAACCACTTGTGTGTGCACGCACGCACACACAGGCATCCCCCCACCTTACAAAGATAATTCTGGACAACAGGGACCAGTTTTATATGTGTTTGGAACAATTCCTGGTAACTGAAAACCCTTTACACATCAAAGGACCAGATGGAATTTTAGGAGGTTTTCCAATCCATTTTCCTATTATAAAGTCTAGTAAATGAAGTCGTAAGTATGGGCAAAGTAATTACCCTATTTTAGAAAGTGTCCACAGAACTATCCTTAAGAGTCTATACAAATGTAATCTCTACCCATGCAATTTAGGTCAAACTCAGGATCAGTTCACACAGAACAGCAAAACACCACCATTACCATGTGAGTCTGCACAGTGAGAAATGAATGGCATAAAAGCAAGTGCAGTGGATCCAAAGGACACTGAGATCCAGTGGCATCCACACTGCCCTCCCTAGCCTTGCTCAGGTCCCTTAGCTCGTCTGAGCCTTATACAAATTCCTCATAAACTAAGAGTGCAGGATGGAGCCCTTGTAACGGTAGTTTCTTTTTTACTTTAAAATTAAAATGTAAAAAAGGTACACTGTATTGTGTACCTATTTAAGACATTTTTATGTACATTAAGGACAACCCTTTCCAGAGAGGGTCTTTTTATTTTACAGAAGAACTAACTAGAGTTCAAAGAAGTTTAGTGCCTTGGCTATAAACACAGTCAATAAAAAGCGAAACTACAGTTTGCTTCAATTTGGGCCTGTCTTGTTCTAAAAACATTTTGCTAATCTGCCTCCTGGAAAAGGGGGGAAACCTGAAACAAAGAAAACTACAGAGTGGCATAGATACAAGTAAGTATTTCTCCTTTGGGCAGCATGAGGACAGAAAAAGAAGTCAACATAGTCTACTATGCATGGGAAGGGAAAGTATCTTTCTACATCTCTCCATTAGACTAGAGCCGCTAAGAAAAATGGGCCCAGACAAAATGTCGTCATAAATTCTATCATTTATTTTGTTGTTGTTGTTGATCCTCACCAGAAGACATCTTTTCCAGTGCTTTTCAGAGAGAGTGAAAGGGAGAGAGGGAGGAAGGGGAGAAGGGCGAGGGAGAGAAGCATCGATGTGATTGCTTCTTGCACGCCCCGACCAGCGGAGTGCACCTGCAACCCAGGCACATGCTCTTGATGGGGAATTGAACCCGAGACCCTTTGGTGCACAGGCCCGATGCTCCAACCACTGAAACACACCAGCCAAGGCAAATTCTATCACTTCTTCATCAACTACTTAATTTATCAGGAAACACCATCATACTACTTCCAGCATCTATCTAGTCTTGTGCCACTGAACAACGATACATTCTGAGAATTGTCATGAGGCAATTGTGCTGTGAGATCACAGAGAGCATGTACACACCTAGATGGGGTAGCCTATTGCACACCTAGGCTAAGTAGTATACCATCGTCATATATGTGGTCCACCCTTGACCAAAATGTCATCACATCGCGTGAGACTATATTTCAAAATACCAAAACACTTGGATAAAGGGAAATACCCTAAACAGTTTGAGGAACCATCCTAAAAACTGTGAGGGAAGTCCTGGGGCAGGCATGCAGGACAATAAGCTCCTCACCAAATTAGGGGTGAAAAAAATCTTCCTAATTTAGGTTTTAACATCACTGAAAACATCATGATTTCATGGAAAAAACATATTATGTGTGTTATTAACTGAGCAACTCTACTCATACAAATTAAATTAATATTGTAAATTATAATCTGGTAAATATTTTAGGGTTCCTGTTGTCCCACCCCTGGCATTTTTATAAAAAATATATTATTTTTATTGATTTCAGCAAGGAAGGGATGGCGAGAGAGACAGAAACATCAATGATGAGAGAGAATCATTGATTGGCTGCCTCCTGCATGCCCCCCACTGGGGACCAAGCCTGCAACCTGGGTATGTGCCCTTGACTGGAATCAAACCCAGGACCCTTCAGTCTATAGGCCAATGCTCTATCTACTGAGTCAAACCAGCTAGGGTCCCCTGGCATTAAAAAAAAATTGTATTGAGGGAGGGAGAGAGGGAGAGAGAGAGACACACACACACATCAATGATGCAAATCATTGATCAGCTGCCTCCTGCATGGGGGGTCGAGCCCACAATCCAGGCATGTGCCCTTGACTGGAATTGAATCCAGGACCTTCAGTCCACAGGCCGATGCTCTATCCACTGAGCCAAACCAGCTAGGGTGCCCTGGTATTTTTTTGTTTTCAGCTTATTTGCACATGCTTAAGCAACCTCAAAGTTCCCTGATGTAGGGGAACTGTATAAATATATACGGGATGTCCCAAAAATGTATACACACTTTGAATCATAAAGTCAGTGTTTATTAATATACAGTTCATTTTCAAAATTTAAAAGAATCTACAGAATAATCTAATGAATAATTTTTTTTGTCAATACCTGTTTTCAAACTGATGACTGTTCTGGTCCAGGCACTGCTGATAATGTGAAGCAATGGGAACGCAAACATCAAGAATGATTTTGTTCACTATTTGTGTGCCCTCAATTTGTTGAATGTTGCCCGTTGTGCACGGTAAACTTTATCTTTTATATATCCCCATAAAAAAATTGGCACTTGAGGATAAATTTTCTTTGTTCAAAGTTTTGTCTGGCTTCACCCAAATTTCAAATCAGTTAAACCTGAAAAGGAGTGCAAATTAAGTGAGTTATCAGCTGTTAAAGTGTGTGTACGTTGTTTTGGGACATCCTGTATTTTTGAAGCATTACATATATTCTTGGTAAGTATTAGTGTCACATATTTTGCCATAATCCTAAAAGTACCCACATATATTCCTAAAGCACTTCAGATTGGTGACTGAGCTTATGAGTTTATCACCCTTAGCCCAGTTTGGGAGATGAGAAAAAGAAAGTGCACTAACATCTCAGACAGACACACGGGCTGACTACAAGTACTCGAACGAGATAACCCAGAATTTCCCAGTCTTTTTAAAAAAAACCATCAACCACGCCCATAAAAGTTTGCTACCTCAGATATACAATATATCTATTATTTACTGTATGCAGAAAAAGAGTATGATTTTGGGATCCAGCAGATATTTAATGTGTTGATTATTACCAATAAACAATAGATACAGGTATGGAATAATTTTCACTTGATCCCTGTTTTTAGTATTTTAAATTGCTGGATGTAGAACAAGAAAAACAGAAAGAAAAATTCTATGTGCTGTCAAGTTTATCCCCTCTAGTCCCATTAGCTGCATGGGCTTTATCTTGCCTTGAAAAAGTCTAACACTATATATCCACCCGCCCACATGCTTTTGCGTTGAAAATCCAGCCAGCTTGCCTCTGCTCCTGTGGGGGACCTGAGTACAGTGGTGTGTGGGCCAATCTTACAAAGGGCAGAGCAGCCCTCCACCCCCAGCCAAGACCACCCAATTACTAATGTGAAAATCCTGACAGCCAAGTGAAGCACCGTAATGACAAGCTGAAGGCGTTCTCATTTGGGGAGTAGAGGACGGAAAGACAATTGGAACTGTCTGAGCTCGGGAACTGAGGAAACCAGCAAGGACATAAAGGCGCTCGGCAGGGTCTGTTCTGCTCACCACAAAGCATGTGATATTTGGAAAATGCTTTACTAAGTTTCACTCTTAGGAAATCACAACTCTGAATTTTTGTTAAGCTTGTCCTAAGAGCAAATCAGCTAAAGAACACAAAGACACAGCTGACCTGGTGTGTATGTACACCAGAAAGTCAACATAACGACTGCCTACCAGGAAGTCAGCCTAAGATATTCCTGGTAAAGTCTTACAATGGCCCCTTTTGGTTTCACGGACAGCAGGACTGTTCCGCGGCCTTTGCTCACTGCTGATTCCTCTTCAAATGTTTGACATTCCTCGAGGTTCTCCTTTAGGTATCTTTCTAAACGTACCGTTTCACTTCAGAAAAAACTCACTTCTACACAAACTTTCATTACTGCCTATACTCTACTGGGATATATCAAATCTCGGTAGCCCAAATCAACCCATTCAACTGCCTGATACATCTCTTTTTCTGGATGACTCACAAGCACCTCAATCTTAACCATAACCAAATGGAACTCAGGATAGTCCAAAAAACTCCTATTTCCCGCATTACTTTCTCAGGTAACAGCGCCCACAGCTGCCAAGTTGCCTTAGCCAATCTTCCTCCTTACCCCTCCTCAAGTCTACTTACCTCTATCATCCAGATACACGTCCTCTTTAATTAGATGTCTCTACATAGTGCCATGTCCAGACAGATTTCCCTTTCTTTACCACTTGCTGCAAAAATTTCTGTCCTAAAAAACAGCTCTGATGTTAGTTCCATGCTCAGCATCCTTCAGTTACTTCCTACCCTGGCCGGTGGGCTCAGCTGGTTGGAGCATGTCCTGTGCACCGAAGGGCTGTGGGTTCAAGTCCCAGACAGGA
>NW_006290028.1:411484-413005 GCF_000327345.1 Myotis davidii | reverse complement strand
GTCATCGCATACACCAAAAGGTTGCCTGCAGGTTTTGGCTACTGATCAATGATCTCTCTCTCTCTCTCTCTCTCTCTCTCTCTCTCCCTCTCCCCTGGTGAGGATAAAAAAAAAAAAAAAAAAAGAATGAAGCCCAATATTCAGCCCAGCATATGCTAGTTTCTGCCCACCTCTCCAGCTACTCCTGCCATCTCCCCACAAAGACCGCTTCTGACTATAGCAAAGCTACCTGCAGTTCCCCCCTCACCTCCAGTTTTGTTCATTCCTCTGCTCTCTGCCTGGAATGCCCTTCTCTCCATATTTATTAACCCAGTCTTATCTCTCTCTTCAAAACTTGGCTGGGGGGGGGGGAGGCGCAGGCTGGAGGGGGTCAATAAGGGAAAGGGGGGACATAAGTAATACTTTCAACAATAAAGAATTATTTTTTTTTAAAAAATGGCAGAGCCCTGACCATTTGGCTCAGTGGCTAGAGCATTGGCCTGTGGACTAAAGGGTCCCAGGTTCAATTCCAGCCAAGGGCATGTACCTTGGTTGCAGGCACATCCCCAGTAGGGGGTGTGCAGGAGGCAGCTGATGGATGTTTCTCTCATGGATGTTTCTAACTCTCTATCCCTCTCCCTTCCTCTCTGTAAAAAAATCAATAAAATATATTAAACAAATTTTTGGCAGAATGACCCATTAGGTGTGAAATCTATCACCACCACTGTTCCTTCTAGGCTGTACCTTGCACACACCACTCCCGGTCAACGGAAACTAACGCAGCATTACCACAGGGTGTGCCCGCCTATGTCCTTCAGAGAGTAGCGTCCGGTTTTATCAGACCCATAAACAATAGATACTCAACACCTGTTTGAGGAATGAGTTAATCTCTCCTTTAATAAAATACTGAAATAATACAGCTTACATTTATTAAACATGTATGTGCCACAATCTAAAACAAATTAGGCTATTTCATCCTCACAAGTCCATAAGCTGGGTAGGTATTATTCCACCTTACAGATGAGGAATCTAAGGTCCATTCAAATACACCAGATAACTTCCCCAAGGAGACACAGTTTGTAAATGGAACATGTAGGACTGGAACTCAGGTCTGACCAATTCCAGTGTCCATGCTTGTAACCTCTATGTATACTTCTTTGCCACATGTTACTTGACACAGTCTTTAACAGACCTCCCACAAAGTGTTGCTTGACTGTTTTTGACCAATACTTCACAGAATCAATGATCTAGCTAGGTTTCTATTCCGGGTTTATACTTTCTGAAGCTGAGGGAATAGAGTTATATCGGATTAAGAATGCTATGGACAGCCCTGACCAGTGTGGCTCAGTGGTAGAGTATTGGCCCATGTACCAAAGGGTCACAGGTTGGATTACTAGTCAAGGGCACATACCTGGCTTGCAGGTTCATTCCCCGGTCTGCTTGGGGCACAGGTGGGAGGCAATCGATGTATCTCTCTCACAGTTTGGTATCCAACCTAATCTTTCCATCCTACCCAGGGGTAAAGGGAGAGAGAGAGGAAGG
>NW_006290028.1:393596-411435 GCF_000327345.1 Myotis davidii | reverse complement strand
CTTGTCTTTTACAAAACTTCATACAATTGGAATCATGCAATACGTATTATTTTCTGTCTGTCTTTCTTTACTCTCTCTCTCTCTCTCTCTCTCTCTTGAAAGAGAAAGAGAGAGAGAGAGAGAGAGAGAGAGAGAAAGGAACATGGATGCAAGAGCAAGACATTTACTGGCTACCTTTTACACACACACACACACCCCTGGGTATCAAGCCCAAAAACCTGGGCATGTGCCCTGACCTGGAATCCAACTGGCAACCTTACTACACAGGACAATGCCCAGCCAACAGCCACACTGGCCAGGGCAATAAATTCTTTTTATTTGTCAGTTTTGAACCTAATACCCAAACTTCTGATGGCAGACCATGAAGAAAAAGAAAGTTCAAACTAATCTTGTAAGCCTCTCCTCTGTTCCTAGCCACCTTATTTTTAGGACATTCCTTGGCAGTTCTAGTATCAAATGATTGCTATACTGAGCATATGTGCGCTTCACAAACAGGCAGGTGTCTGCTTCCAATCCTAAATCCTACTCTAGCTCCGTCTGCTGCCCACCCAGATGCTTCCATTTAAACTGACAAGTCCACAAAGGGGACAGAAGCTAATGGGTCATCTTACACCAGATCTACTGTTAGCTGCCTCAAAACAAAACCCCAAAACCTCTAAATTAGAATCATTTAAATCTTCCTGGACAAAATTTGATTATCAATGACTTCTATTCTGTTGTAAGTAATGGTACAGAAAATTACACTGGTCTTTTACTCAGAATAAATTAGTTCTGTATTTTTAATAGAAGCCAAATGGTGAAACTAGTAGGAGACAGCAGGGACAGGCTATTCTGGTAAGATGTTGCATTTACAATCGTGGTATAATGACTGACTGGTTTGAGCATATGGTACCAACGATAACAAGGCAAAAGGTTCAAATCAAAGTACAATGGGATTGTGGGGGATAGAAATGATGAGGTTAAAAAAAAGCACCATCAGTACAATTGGTCTTTAAATATAAAACAGAAGACAGTAACTGGAAATAATTCATACCAGTGGGTACCCAGGAGTTGCTCAGAAGCACCAAAAAGATGAAGAGAACCATTACAGCAACGGATCTCACTCCGCATGTGGCAGTCCAAACCAAAAGTCCTCCCAAGTCTCCATACTACGCAACCCGCCGCATCCGTCTATGGAAATACAACTTTCAGTTATTTCTCCTTTTCCCTTCCTTTCATAGTTACATCTAATCAAGCCTTCTTTTTCCTTTAAAACGTCTCTAAATATAATAAGGATGTCCAACTAAGCATTACTTAGGATAGGACGGGGGAAACATTCTACAATGCTTAACAGTAGTGGAATGGTTAAATTATGGGACATTCATATAATGAGATACTCTGCAGCTGTTACAAATGTTATTTATGAAGAGTTTATAATAGCATGGGTGGAGCAGACAATGAGTGGTCTTCTTAACCTCTATCCTGCCTCTGTGTAGAGCCATGAGGTTTGGGTGGGACTGACCCCCAACCAAATCTCCCAGGGCAAGTCTCTCTCCCCAGGCCCAGTGACCAGCTTAGTCCTAGGCTACCTGAGCCAATCAGCCCCAATCTCAGGACTTCTGCTGGAGGTGGGAAGGAAACACATACCTTAGAACAAAGCTAACACACAGCACAGGGCACGGCTACAAAAAAGTTATGGGAGACACAGAGCTGGAGCCCTGATTAAACCATTATCCGATTTCTTTTTTATTTTATTTTATTGATTTTTTACAGAGAGGAAGGGAGAGAGTTAGAAACATCGATGAGAGAGAAACATTGATCAGCTGCCTCCTGCACACCCCCTACTGGGGATGTGCCCGCAACCCAGGTACATGCATGCCCTTGAACAGAATCGAACCTCGGACCCTTCAGTCCACAGGCCGACCCTCTATCCACTGAGCCAAACCGGTTTCGGCCCATTATCCGATTTCTATCCAATCTCTGAACTTTTTGATTATTATAAGCCAATGATACATACCTTTTATTGTTTAGACTAGTGTGAGTAGTGTGTTCTGTCATTTGCAAACAATGGCTTAACACAATAGGCAAATATTTATATTTTCAAGAAGGCAATTTCATATACAGTATGACCTTGACTTTTAAAGTATCCAGATAAATTATTATAGGGGGTCCTGGGTGGAGGTGAGCAAAGCAGCGTGAAATGGGGAATGGAGGACATCTGTAATAGTGTAAACAATAAAAAAATACTAGGAAAGACAAATATAATCAGTTATTATTTCTGGGCAGTGGACTGGGCTAGGTTTGGGTACTGATCAGGAACCATAATATATATTTTAAAATTACGAACAAGAGACTGCCAAATTGATCACTGTCTTTGAAATCCACTCCATATACACTCCAACCCTCAGTGAATTCTGCCACCTGAGATGCCATTTTTTTCTACAATCCAACTCTCAGCCATTTAGAATCAGTACACTCTTACTTCCTACCTATAAGCCCCACCAACTTCCTTCACTACATCTGATTCTATCTTATTACAAATCCTCTAAATCAGTGTTTAATCAGATGTATTTTTAAAAAGAATCTATTTCATATAATTGTTCTCTTTACTAATTGTTTCACAGGCACATAGAGCCTCACCAGCTCAACGCCAAGTTCCTAGTAGACAAAAACTGTCTCCCGGCACACTCAAAAGCTTGCTGACTGACCTGGAAAAACAAAATCTTAGGAATGTACAGTTGACTTTTGAACGGCGCAGGTCCACTTATATGTGGGTTTTTTTCAATAAAAACCTGCGCTGTTTTTTGATCCAAGGTCTGGAGTCTGCAGATGTTAAGGGCCAACTGCATGCATTGATCTATGCCGTTTTACAGGCTTGAGCATCAGAGGTTTTTGGTGTCCACGGGGGATGGGGTGGGGTCCTGGAACCAGTCTCCCATGGATACCACAGGACAACCTGAGTTTTTAGGGAGTCGAGTTATACAAGCATTTTTTACTGTGACGGGGGGTCAGTAGCCCTAACACCCGCGTTATTCAGGTAAACTATATATGACGATGTTTTTCATTTTATATCAATTTACCACTACATTTTCATAACCTAAGAGTTCAAAATAGGACATAGCAAAACTATTTAATTTAAATGACTTTAAGTTGGAACAAGGAGTAGCAGTGTAAAGTTCTAGTAAAATCGAAGATGTAAAATTTTAAGGCACAGACAACCATATGTTGGCTTTACTATGTCGAAAGGTTCTGATTAACCTTATGTTGAGAAAAACTCCAATTCATGCCTTTGCTTCTTTTAAGCTCAACTGGTTAGTCAATTAAGACTTCTGAGACAAATACTGCAGGCCGGCATGAGCGAGGTCGGTTAAAGATTGACTGGCTGACTCTAGCACCAGCCTATTTAAGAATGGCACCAGTCATGAAAGAGATGGTGTTTAAAAAACTGACTGACTAGACATATTCCACTACTAGAAAAATAACTCAAAACATACATACTCCTTGGCTTTAAGGACAGCATTACTTGATCAACACATGAACCATCATATTACTAATGAAGAGGCATTGGCCACTCAAAATTAATGAAAGCTTAAAGCTAAAGCTTAGGTCAACTCATGGAGCCAATGACTAAAGCCAGGCCCCTCTAGAGATACAAATTCATTATTTTTTTAACATGATATGGACTGTTAACACAGATCACCGATGCAACAATGTTCAAGCTCCAAGTTTATCACCAGTATGTACATCCCAAGGGCTCGCTTCTATGGGCAAATTTAAAAAGAAAAATTAGTGCCTTGTTGACTGAAACCCACTACCCAGAACCCAGAACAACTGAAATGTCTGTCTATGAACAGATTTTCAGAAGCTAGTCAAAGCTGTCTGCCTTGCTTTCCTAGGCAGATTTTGCAGACTCTGACTAACAGTACTTGTACCACTTGCTCATTTTGACTTCAGTATCTTGTTCGGTTTGGACCTGCTCCAGGTTGGCTACAGCTATGTTTGGCACCACAAAGCATGCTGCCAGTCCTAGCTGTGTTGCTAATAAGAGGTCAGAAAGCACCCATGGAAATACAGGGACACAGGAAGAGTTCAAACAGTTGTTTTAAGCACAGTGTCCTAGCAAAGCTTGAAAAACAAGAAATTCTTTCCCCCAATCCACCTCACCTTTACCAGCAACGCAAACTCAAGAGAATCTATAATAATAAAAGCATAATATGCTAATTAGACTGGACAGTGAACAACCTTCCGGACAAAGCCGGGTCTGCAAGGGTTGAGGCAAGCCACCACGCTGCGAGGGTCAAGCCCCTCGCACGGACTCCCTGCATTGGGCCTCTAGTATATGATAAGAAAAGCCTTCTCTTCTCCCAATCTAGGCCTCTGTGGAGCTGCTCTCTGGCACTTTCTCTTATGAGTTGTGTAAACTATAGGTTAGAACAATCATCAGGGTTACTGTAAACTATTCCTATTATTTTTCCTTTTTTTTCTTATACAAGGAAAATAAAAAACAAATTTAGGAAAGAAAGCCATAGTGTTTAGGACCTCCTTCCATAGAGATATTCTTACTGTATGGATCATTGCTGAAATAAAGTGCCACCATGATTATGGATGGAATAAACATTCAAAAACAAAAACTGGTGGAAAGTGGGAATGTTTTTTGGACATTAACTTAAAAATAAAACCGACTGAGTATTCTTTAGGTCACATGCACAGTAAAGTACAATTATACTTTACAAAGACCAAAGGAAAAGTAGCAAAGAACCTAACCAAGAGGTAGTGGCACAAACTAAAGGAATGAAAAACTACAATGGAAACTCAACAGTTCCTATTTCTGGTCCCTGTCGCCTAAATAAACGCAAAAACAGCTGAGGCAACCTAAGAATGAAGCCTGCCCTCCGACAGGGCAGTGGTGGGGAACAGACTATGGGCCTCATCTATACTGAGCAGGATGAACCTGCTGTGGGTTTCAGCGCTTCCTTCGCTCTGCTGTGCAAATGCCGAGATACAGGAACCCTGAGATCTGAGAAATAGAAATACGTGGTGGCCAGAGGTACACAATGGAGCTACGGGGCAGTGGAGGGGCACCTGTAGGAGAGAGACTTCTGGAGTCTGGTCTTGCTCTAACTCAGTGGTTCTCAACCTTCCTAATGCTGCAACCCTTTAATGCAGTTCCTCATGTTGTGATGACCCCCAACCATAAAATTATTTTCGTTGCTACTTCATAACTGTAATTTTGCTACTGTTATGAATCGTAATGTAAATATCTGATATGCAGGATGTATTTTCGTTACAAGTTAAACATAATTAAAGCACAGTGATTAATCACAACAACAATATGTAATTATATATGTGTTTTCCGATGATCTTAGGCAACCCTGGTGAAAGGGTCGTGACCCACAGGCTGAGAACCGCTGCTCTAAGTAATGAGGGAAGTGAAGAGGCAAAAGTTATACCAGACAAAAGGAACAACATGACTGAAGACCAGGAGATGTGACAGAGTTCAAGGAACTATACAACAACTGAAAACTGACCAAATTTTGTTTAAATACAGCCACGAAGGTTAACTGATCCATTATTTGATACTACTGGCAAAAATGTTCATCGATGAAACACAGTAGAGTTTTTCAGGTGAGGATAGCAAATTGTGCAAAATTTTGGTGCCAGTTCACACAAAGGATCAAAATGACTTCACAATAAGGGCAAGACTTGGCCTAAGATTATTTATGTGAAACAGAATTCTGAAAAGACAATAATTATGGTTTTGCTGAATCCAAAGAAATGCTGCCTCTGCTCTCTGGATGTGCCTCAGATGCTGCTGTCTGCACATTTCACTCAAGACCACATTACACACGCACTGACACAAGGGCCCAAATTAGAAGAGTCAGCGCTAGACCAACATCTTACAGGTCACCCGGCGGAGCTGCTCCACTCGCACTCTCCTGGTCCTTCCGTTTTCACTAGCGAAAACACGTAACCAACTGGCAACAGGTTCCCATTCTGTCTCTGCACAAGCTGGAGCTAGAAAAGGTGCCACACCATGAAGAGGTCGTGGGAAATCAAAGGTCCACAAGCAAAGGGCCTCGTGCAGAAAGGGGAGCACTATGAGAAAGAGACCCTCCCTCCCCAATTCTAATCCTAGTCCACGGTAGCATTCTGCATTCCCACTCCCTTCCCAGTTTTGCCCAAGGACCTCACCTCTAAACACCAGAATATGTTTATTGTTGTTAATCCTCACCCAAGAATATTTTTTCATTGATTTTTAGAGGGGGGGGGGGAGAGGGAAAGACAGAGAAGAAACATCGATGTGAGAGAGAGACATTAATTGGCTGTCTTCCGCACGTCCCAACCAGGGCCAGGGATTAAGCCTGCAACCAATGTGTGTGCCCTTGACTGGAATTCAACCTGGGACCCTTCGGTCCACGGGCTCTATCCACTAAGCCAAACTAAGGCTCATGCTATTTTCAATTCATAGAAAGTTCTAGTTTAAAAAAGCCCCCCTTAAACATGCTATTCAATATTTTGTACATACAAATATGAAGCAGAAACCTATTTCTTTAAAGGGGACAGTGGTGTCAGGGATGTGAAGTTTGAGTTTGAAGTTGAAGGCACTCAGCTAAAGTTCTAACAAAATGTAAAAGAAGTATCTTGATTATTTTGAAGCTCTTGCATATGCCATGCTATTATCAATATGGCTCATGTCTACTTTTGTAACTGCCAAATACACAGAAAGGCAATTACCCTTCCAAGTTTAAGTGTTCTAGGACAACACCAACAACTCTTCAGAGCTGATAATACGCTTTGCTAATGTTAGAAACAGAAGTCTTAGCAAGTCAGGCATATCTGGATGGACAAAGCAGTCATGAGCATTTCTAAGTTATCTTAGCAAACTCTTTGATACTCATGTCTGACGAAGTGTGACTCAGTCGGGATACCCAGTGGGTGCCTGTAAACAGTGTATTACTAAACATTGTGTGTGCCGTGAACCAAGCCTTTGCATTAATCACAGTACCCTTCACCCAGGAAGTATTCAAGAACTTGTTGCTATGATTCACCAAGATCCTGGATAAGTAGTCTTAAGAATTTATCAAAATTCTACCTACTATCATGACATACTCAAGGTAAAAATAATTAATCAACCATACCTAACAGATATCTGTAGAACACTCCACCCAACAACAGCAGAATAAAACACCAACTCAAGCACACAGTGGAACACTCCTCAGGACCATATGGTAGGCAATAAAATGACCCTCAATAAATTTAAAAGGACTGAAATCACCCAAGGTATGTTCTACAAGCAAAGTGGAACTAAAATTAACAATAGAAGGAATTCTGGGAAATTCACAAATATGTGGAAATTAAACACACTCCTAAATAACCAATGGGTCAAAGAAAAAAAGTAACAGGGGAAATGAGAAAATACTTTGATGAGATGAAAGAGATGAGATGGATGAAAACAAAACAACTGTATATCCAACTTTATGGGATGCAGCTAAAGTGACATAGTAGGAAAGTTATGGCTGTAAACACCTACATTAAAAGGAAATTTGTACTATAGTTTATTTTCAAATTGAGGTTGCTATTCTTTTATATATAAAACCCAAACCTAAAAGCAGGTAATACCAGAATAATTTTTCATCAGGTTACAGTGGGGCCTTGACTTACGAGTGTCCAGACTAACGAGTTTTTCGAGATATGAGCCGTCTCTCGGCTGATTTTTTGCTTTGAGTTCTGAGCTAAAATTCGGGTTACAAGCCAACTTCAGATACCCCACCGCTAGTTGGCACAGTGAACGCCACAACATCAGCCCAGCATCACGTGTCTCACTCGTTCACTTTAAGATTTGATATACAAGTAATTTGAGTTATGAGCTCCGTCACGGAACGAATTAAACTCGTAAGTCAAGGCTCCACTGTAATTGAGAGTTTGTAGATGAGAAGCAAACCCTTTTTGTGAGGCCTTTAATCCTATATAATAAAAGCCCAGCCCTGACCGGTTTGGCTCAGTGGATAGAGCGTCAGCCTGCGGACTCAAGGGTCCCAGGTTCGATTCTGGTCAAGGGCATGTACCTTGGTTGTGGGCACATCCCCAGTGGGGAGTGTGCAGGGGGCAGCTGATCGATGTTTCTCTCTCATTGATGTTTCTGACTCTCTATCCCTCTCCCTTCCTCTCTGTAAAAAATCAATAAAATATATACATATAAAAAAAAAGCCCAGCAACCATAATGGGGTAATAACCAGAACAACCACTCGACTACTCCCTATGAGGTGCATTGACCATCTCTCGATTCCGGCCCACAGGCTCCGATTGTTGGATGGCCAACGGGGAACCATGGGTAACTGGGGCGGGGCTGGGGACTGGCAAGTGAACAGAAGATGGCCCTGATCGCAGGCTAGGCCTAGGGGCCCTACCCACGCACCATTTCGTGCCCTGGGCCTCTAGTATCTAATAAAAAAGGAGTGAGGGGAAGAACATGCAGATATCTTACACTTTAATATACACCACCAACAAATTAATAGCTAAATTTGAAAATTACTTCTACAGTTTTTAAGGGTAACAGCTATTCAAGTGGGTGAAGTTATAGTAGGTGCTCAAAGAAGACAGATAAAGGGCTTCTGAACATAGAATATGAATTTCCAAGTTAATGAAAACATAAAAAGAACATTGATTCTTTCTGCACCAGTAACTGAAATTTAGGAAACTAATTATGTTAATCTCAAGGAAATACATGTAGGGCTAACTAGTTTCCCTATGTGAGGCCATTCATCTGGATATCCCATGTAGACAATATTAGCACAACTCCTGGGAAATTCATATCAATTGCAGGTTCAAGATCTACTCTCTCACTCAGCTTTAACTTGAGACTTTGAGAGTCTTAATCATGATCTTCTCTGCTAGCCTGGCATAGAAATCCTTTTGAGCTACTGCTTTCTAAAGACGCTGAGTACACTTAAACAGAAACCCCATCTTCTTGCCAAAGCTGAAGTACCTGCTTACTTTCATTATTAACGTTTTGAAGATGGTTTCACTGTTTCTTGTCAGACCCAGAAAATATAGTAAAGGTAACTATGGCTATATTCATTAAATGTTTTGTTGTGGTTTTTTTTTCTGAAAGGTTACAGAAAAACTAATGACTTCCTCTGTGAAAACTTTGCTTTTTACATTATTTAACAATGAATGAAACATATATTTGTTTATTTAATTTCAAAAAGTTATCTGCGTGACAAGAGAGACCAAAGACTTAAGAATGGAGAAACGACTTGTCTTTCACACACAATCCTTTATCAATTCTGTGCATTCAGCAGAGCTTTGGGTCAAGGTTTTAACAGGTCTGAATTTGAGGTAGTATCAGGACAAGCACCTGGCCAGTTATTTAAATAGGCAGAGTCATGTGACTTGCTGGTTACCTGAGTCAGCGGTTGGACTGACATCCCCTTATCAAAGTTACACACTTGAATAACATTAATAAAATTAATGACAGCAGGCATTACTGCCTGCTGTATGCTAGTCACTGCTTTAAGCACACGAGTATATATTTGTTCTTTTGAATCTCACTGTGACTCTAGGAAGATAAGTGCTGTTGTTTCCATTTCACAGAAGGGAAAACAAAGCACAAGGCAAACTGCCCAAGACCACAATGCCTGAATGGCCACTGGCAGAACTGGGAGTCAAAAAAGTTAGGTGTAGCCTGGAGCATGTGTTCTTCACAATACAATAGATGCTTCTCATTCCATACCCACAAGGAGCTGAAACTGAGGGAGTATCTACCAAAGGGGCCAAGATTTTCCTCAAAATGTCATTTTGAATCACTTTTTAAAAGGTCTCTAGGTTTTAATGACACCGAGTATAGCTACAGTGAACTTTAGCCTAAGGATTTAAAGTAGGTTAAACCTCAGCCATTAAGAAACAAACCAACCAACTCCGAACTGGAGCACTTTAACTCTTTAACTCCCTGGAATATCCATCAGGGTAAAATAGATGTAAAATGTTAACTACTTTTTATTTGAATATAACTTTGTTGTAAAACAACAGAAGAATACAAAGAGAGAGAAAGAAAGAGAGAGAGAGAGAAAATAAAAATCACCGGGAATCCAGCTCCCTGGAGATAACGTCTTTTAGGGGACCATTTAGAAAAAGTCTATGTATTAAATAAGAAAACAGAATAGACAACAATTTTCTATAAATGGGCTCAGTCTCTAGTTTAACACCATCTGGGCATGAAAAGGCCTTTAAGGGTAGTGGTTAGAACATGGAATCTGCCGAAACCGGTTTGGCTCAGTGGATGGAGCGTCAGCCTGCGGACTGAAAGGTCCCGGGTTCGATTCCGGTCAGGGGCATGTACCTTGGTTGCGGGCACATCCCCAGTAGGAGATGTGCAGGAGGCAGCTGATCGATGGCTCTCTCTCA
The DNA here is from genome assembly GCF_000327345.1 of Myotis davidii. Taxonomy (NCBI): domain Eukaryota; kingdom Metazoa; phylum Chordata; class Mammalia; order Chiroptera; family Vespertilionidae; genus Myotis; species Myotis davidii. Next base: position 401,052 of record NW_006290028.1, on the reverse strand, counting down.
TCGATGTTTCTAATTCTCTATCTCTCTCCCTTTCTCTCTGTAAAAAATTAATAAAATATATTTTAAAAAAAAAAGAACATGGAATCTGGACTCAAAGTGGCCTGGATCTAAATCCTAATATGTGAACCTGGGCAAGTTACTTAATGTAAGCCTCAGGTTTCTGATCAGTAAAATGGGGATAACAGCATCTGTCATTATAGGATATTGTAAGGATCAAAAGGGAATGCAAGTAAAATACTTAGCTTAGTGCAAGGACATACTAAGCACTCAATATACTAGCTACATGGTTACTTTTTAAAAGGGGGTTCACTTAACATATCTCTGTGCAACTGTAGATATTGTGTTGATATAGATTTACATCAATATTAACACCTTCAGAGTATTCCATTTTAAAAAACCATAATGTTTATGTAACTCCCTACTGATCGGCTTAGGTAACCCCCCAAATGGTTATTCCATAGATTGGAAGATGCCCTTTTTATACATTTTAGCGTCTCTGAAATGCATATTACGTTTTATAGTTTAATTAAATATTTTATTTTCTAGGTGGCACATATAGACTAATTGTAAGAAACACCATAATGTCTATACTTTTTAAAATTAAGATTTTTTAAAGAACTCTTAAAAGTGGAATTGCCAGGTCATTTTATGTTCTGGTATATATCACCAAGCCAATATTCAGAAAGATTTTATTGGTACAAATCTCCACTGGCAGGAGGTGACAATACCCGTTTCTCCACACAGTGGCCACCACAGGGTAGGGGTCAATTTTTACTACCTTCACTAATCTGACAGGCAAAATGAACTCATTTTTATTTGTTTGTTTTTTCATTGTTTTCATCACGAGGTCAATTTACTTTAGATAGCATGTCACTCAGTAGAAGCTGCTGCCCATGCCTGGCAAGTGCAAAGCAGGACTGCAGATACCTTACATTTCCGGTTTACTCATCCCAACAGTTAAGAGGGGCGTTACCATACTGTAGAGCAAGCATCGCAGCCAGACCTGAGCACAAACCCCAACTTTGCCACTTACCAGATGTGTGAACCACAGCAAGTTACTTAACTTCTGTGCCTGTTTCTGCAGTCACGAGATGGGACTAATTTAGTGCCCCAATTCAGAAATTATGTATAACTTCATGACATAGAGCAGTGGTTCTCAACCTTCCTAATGCTGCGGCCCTTTAATACAGTGCCTCATGTTGTGGTGACCTCCAACCATAAAATTATCTTCGAATTAAAGCATAGTGATTAATCACAAAAACAATATGTAATTATATATGTGTTTTCCGATGGTCTTAGGCGACCCCCGTGAAAGGGTCGTTCGACCCCCAAAGGGGTCGTGACCCACAGGTTGAGAACCGCTGGCATAGAGTAAATGCTCCATAAATGGTAGCTACTCAATAATGACTTTAACTACCATGGCTCACAGAAGTGAAACTTGAAAGACCGCAAAGGAACTGCATTTCCTTAAACATCTCTTTCTCCAAACAGGGATGACTGGTCTTCAGCCAGCCTCCCAAAAGGAGTCTTGTATAGGAACTGAAAGTTCATTCATTCTTAGTACCTACTTGGAAATAGTCCATCCAGATGACAGGGGAATAAATGAATATAAGGAAAGGCAATCAAATTACCTGCTATAAGAGAACTGAAACAGTCTTCATTCTCAAAAGAGTAAATGCAATATTCTGGGTTTAGTCAACAAGATTGATAAGCATCCTTATCAGCAGGCTAAAGCATACCAATACCAGACTAAAATAGTGAAGAAAAAAAGAAACAGCCCCAACCTGTTATTTTTTTAGGTTTGGTCATTTAAACACCTGAAATGGAGCTGTGTGCCGAAATCCAGCTGTTGTGAAGACTGGACCCAAGTAAATCCTATTTCTCGGAAGCATCCTCAATGCGTATTCTTTTCTCAGTTACACGGGAGACTTATTCAAATGCTCCCAGCTGGCCAGCAGAAATTCCCCAGTTTTTCCTTTCAGCCTCTCTCAAACCACCCCGGCTTCATTCCTAGTCCTGACACCTATGCAGGCACTTATCTATCTCACAACCTGGCTACTGCAACCTTCCAGGCTGGGACTCCAGGTTTACCTCTCTGTCACCCACCGTACACACAGGGCACTTTCACCATCCACTAAAAAACTTCAGATGCTTCTTAAGGAAAAGATAAAACTCTTACTGCGTTTTTCTTATCTGACTCCAATTCTACCTTATTCTCTACTACGTCACTCACAATCTATAACCTTATTCTAGCATTCCTATCTCAAACACAAGTACAACTACCACCCCCAAACCCCCCTCCCGCCCTTCTCTTAGCCCTATCCTATTTAATTCACAGGGTCCAGTTCAAGTGGTACTTCTTCCTCAGAGCTTTCTCTGACTTTAGGTCTGACCCATCTCTTCCCTTCCTAACTACTTTGGCAGTTACAGGAGTAACACAACTTCAGCATTTCATTAAACACCAGCGCGCTACAAAGTACTGTTTGTGATCTTGCATAGATCATTTAACCTCTATGGGCCACCATTTCCTCATCTGCGAAATAGTAAGTCAAAATTAATAGATTTTTAAAAGTCTTCTTCTGTTCAAAAAATCCTCTAATTTTACATGCTGCCATATAATGTTTCAGATATTAATCTTCATTTCTCGTATTTAATTTTAAGAATACCTGAAGAGAAAAAGTACATCATCTATTTCTTCCCCAACTCTCAAAGCAAGTTATCCCAGGATGTGGCTCAAGGATATGCTCAGTAAATGTGACAGTGGAATAGAGACATCAGTGCTGAGATAGAAGAAAACTTCAAAGATCTGAGTGTGAACCCAAGATCTAGTTCTAAAGCAGCTTGTGCAACCGGGATAGGTAGGTAGTGCCAGACGAGTAGATGGTCCACTGTCGGCTCTCTTGTTGAGTTGAAGGTCTGCCTTAATGGAAAACAAGAATGGAATGAACACAGGCTCGAGAGCTCAAAACGGTTCTTAACTCCTGTGCAGCACTGTTTGAAGTATGTGTACATAGCCCCTAAATGACAAATGCAACTTTCAGGTGAGCTCAGACATGTATGTGCATCAGGGGCCCTGTTCAGTGGACAGCTCCTCGTACTCTCAAGCCTGCCCGACAATGGCGGGGCAACTGAGGGTAAGCTCAGCCACGCAGAGCCTGAAACCTGCAAGAGAAGAGCAATTCCTCCCATTTCTATGCCCCAGTGCCTTTCTCAGAAAATACAAGCTTTTATAAGAGGGAAAGGAATTCAGTTCTATTTCAGGCTTCCAGTAAAATGTCTTTAGTTTTCTCTCTTTTCTCAGGGCAGTACAAGTCAATGTGTAGATAGAAAGTAAGAAAGTGGTCTGCTGGAGGACAGGAATCAACATTAACCAAAAGGTAACCAGGAACTCTAAGACAGTGGGAGGATGCGATCCTTCCAAACTCTAGTCAGAAGCAGAGGGCTAAGCCCCTTTCTATCATTATATTAAAATAAAATGTATTAACACTAATATGCTCATGCGCCCTTTATCAAGAGAGGGCAAATGCATATATCCCTATTTTAATCAAGTTAAACTGGTCAATGCTATTCCAGCCACTTCTAAACACGTTTTAAGATCCTAAAGAGTTATCAAATCAAATCAGAGCCACTCAAATGAAGCCAGTTACTCCTTGAATAATCAAATGAAGGAAGCACTGTTGTTTTTTTACTAACAGCTCTTAACACAAAGCAAATGGCCCTCCTCTTCACTCAGCTGTTACACAGAATTATGAGACAAAGGGCAAGTACTGTATTATCACTTTTTTTTTTTGGAGTAAAATCACAAGATTACTAACAAACAGCTAATGGCCACAATTCAAAAGCAATAATGGCAGTATGACTTCATATGCCAGTTATCTACCAAACTGGAAAGAACCAAGTATCCTTATTTTTCTCTGCCCAGAGAAAATCTGCAAGTGGGAGCACTCTGATTCACTTTCTCTCCCATCATGAATTCTCTGGAGGAATGTTAAACAGTATCACCTTCTCTAATTATAGGGTGAGGAGAGAAGGGATTTATACTTGTCCAAGAGGTTACCAATTTAAATTGGAGAACTTATAAAATGTTCACGGTCTCAGAAAGACTTCGGTGATAGTAAACACAGAAAGGTCTTGTCTGAAAATTCTTTAAAATCCTCAAATCCCTTCTTTTGTTTTACTTTGCTGCTTTAGTGCTAAATATGCATTGGGATAAACTTAACAGAAAAATATGAACCATCAGGCTTTCATTTAAGTTTCTATGGTAAGTTTAATAGAGACATCAGTTTGTATTTTAAAAAACAACAATGCCCGGGCAGTCTGGCTTAGTGGTTGAGCATCAACCTATGAACCAGGAGGTCACAGTTCCATTCCCGGTCCAGGCACATGCCCGAGCTGTGGGCTAGATCCCCAGTAGGGGTGTGCAGAAGGCAGCTGATCAATGATTCTTTCTCATCATTGATGTTTCCATCTCTTCATTTCCCTTCCTCTTTGAAATCAATAAAAATATATTAAAAGAAAAACAAAAAACAACAACACTTGGCTCCAAAGGGTTTTCATCCAGGTTACAAACGTAGATATCTGAAGTAGCCAATCTTATGATATCACCGTCGGATTATCTGCTGAAAACAGTAATCACCTATGAAAACATCAAATTACCTCCTCCGTATACCAATGATACAGAGTAATTTCAAGGTCTAAGTTGCATTTGCTCTGATTTCTAGCTCTCTAAGAAAACAGAACGAGAAGACATATGTCACTCTAAAACCTATAGCTGGTTTGCTTTCTGGCAATTTTGTGCTGACTTGGAAAATACCCTCAGAGAGTTTGGCATGACAATAACAGCTTTGATAAAACACAGTTTTTTTCTCCTTAAAGAGCTCTTCAATATCACCTTTTATGAAATACAAATTACACATTTAACATTACACTACTATGCAGCGACTTCAGAGAACTCTATGCCTTTGGCAATGAGAACAAAATAGTAACTCTCCAAAGGTCTGCATAGCTTAAAAAAACAAACACAAAAAACTAGTTATTTTTAAAAGGACCATAATTCTACATTTCCACCTTCTTCCTCTTTGTAAAATTCTAATCATTTCATTCAGGGATAGTCAATTCAAAACTTGAGACATGGTGAATATGCAAACACTAAAGTTCAAGTTTTCCTGATTTAAAGTAGACACTATTCGATAACACCCACCTTGTAAAAAAGTAAGTTACATATCCAAAAGGGCAAGCTGCTCCAGTCAACTAAGTAAACAACATAATTAACATGTGCCAGGTGGAAAGTGAATCCTCATGTAAATAGTGGGGTTCCAAATGAGCTGCAAACTGTAAAGCAGCTTATTTTTTTCTAAACTGTCAGCAGGTTTCTTTTGTGCAATTAGAGTTTAAAATGGGGTAATTGCTCCTCAAGTTTCTTCTAAGAATATTGAAATCTGACTTGTACAACAGCAAACTGAACCTTATTATTTAGAACTCCATTGTTTTTTTGTGTGTTTTTTTCAAAAAAGAATAAAAACACACTGAGTTATTTAATGAGTTTTGGCAGGTATTTCAAACTACCTCTCTAAACTAGGGGAAATTAATTCCTAACCGACCAGGATCACATTCCAGAATGCAAACATCTTTAACTATGTAAAATAAGACTAATGGAGTGCTTTTACATAAATACTTCAAGTTTAGGTCTTTCAAAACATCCCCTAATTTTTTAATAAAACTCTCCAAGGTAAATCAACCTACTTCCTTACTACAGTTGTATTGCTTTGACTTCGCTTGAAATAGTACCAATATCAACAAGCAAAAAGAAATACTCGAGGTATTCACACAAAGGCAGTTAAAGACCATACATCACACACACCACCCTCTTAAGTCATATTTAATATTCTACTCAGCGTCCATCTCAGCTATCCAGATCTCACACGATGGTAAATGTGGGCAATGAAAGAAGGAGCAAGGCTTCTTTGTGTGTTACCGGGCAAAGGAAGGTAGGTGAGTACAAGCAGAGGCCATTTCAGAATTTGCTTGGCAGCAACACTTACCTTGAGGATGTCCCCCCTTTTGAAGCTCAGCTCGTCGTCTGCAGTGGCTTTGAAGTCATATTTGGCGATGGCTTCCATTCTGAGCGCTGCTCAGTGCTCAGCAGCCTGAAGCAGGGGGAAGGGAGTCTTCCCTGCTGAAGCAACCCAGCACTCTGGGCTCAGCCTCGCCTCTCCTCTGGGACTGGCTCCTGCACTCCGGGACACACAATGCCACCCTGAATCAGAAGACGGATGATTGAGAGAAGTGGCCGGGATTGAAGGCAGCCCCGCCCTGCCAATAGGCCTGCTGTCCCAGCCCCCACGCCCCCTGGTTAGGCTGGTTCAACCCTCCTCCCTCCCTTCCAAGCAAGAGCCCAGATCTCCTTCCTCTTTTCAGCCTCAGGCCCAGGCGACTGACAGGCCCGCCGGCCAATGGTGGCAGCAGCTCGAGCTATTCCAGAACACACTTCCTCTTCCTTCCCGCTGGGTGTACACGGTGAGCAGGAACCACACCGGCTGCAGCCCCGTTCGGTCTCCACCTTTCCTCCCTCACTCCTTACACTCTTCTCCAGGCACAAAATGGAGCCACTGAGAGAAGGCCAGCCCCTGGGGATGCACCCTACTTTCCTCAGTTAAATAGGCCTGTCTCCCTCCTTTCCCCGCTGACCTTCCTGCTTTTCTGAAAAATGCTGGGTCCTCGATCCACAGTCAAAAGCAAGCAATGCAAGCTTTGGTCCTGAGCTGCTTCCAACTCTTCTCAGAAACTAAACCTCGGTCTGCTCCTAGGAGAGCAGGAGAAAGTGAACACAAGATCTACTTTTTTATTCAGTTTACTACTGAGCAGATGACACCAGAGAAGAAGGTCCAACAGCCTTTTTTCAGCCTCTTGCTGCTGGATCCTCTGCTATTCTTGCAATAAGGCCCCTAAAGACCTGCAAAACTTTGGGGTCTCCAATAGCCCTTGAAACACATGTCCAAGGTTTAGTATTCCAGAAGCATCCTCCACATTATTTTTAACTAGCCTAAGGAGCAAAGCTAACATTCTAATCTACATTTGAAAAAAATCCTTTTTATAGAATGAGCTGTCAGAAATTGTGTCTGGGAAAAGAAAATGCAGGGATATGGTGCCAGAAAGTCAAACACGTCTCTCAGTTACCTGAGAACAACTGCTTTGCTCAGAGCCAGCAGAGTACTGGTGCAAACTGTACTGTGCAGGTAGAGTCTATAATAACCCTCTGGTGTGTACCAGGTGATGGGGAACTGTGGGCACCACAGACAATCACTACTGTAGTAGAGTCTCCAGCCCTGAATATGGGACACAACCTAGACCTTTGCAGAACAAAAGGAAAATAAAGCCTCATTCTTATTTCACCAGTCACTGTTTTCATACGGGCTAAATAAAAGCAGCAAACAACCCGGATCCTGGGAATGGGGAC
>NW_006290028.1:388802-393346 GCF_000327345.1 Myotis davidii | reverse complement strand
TGGCAGACGACTGATTATTACCCTTTTGTTCTAAAGTCACCAAGTGGGGCAGTAACCAAGCAGAGCTGCCAATGGACTAAGCGGTAAACCAGCGGGAATATTAAGATTAGAGAAAAATGAATATCACCAAGGGGAAAAGAAATTACCTAGTAATAAAAAGTCCTCCAGTCAAATGTTAAAAGCCAAACATTCTACTGCAGGTAAACTAATAAACCAAACCAATGTTTACTCTATCAGGCCAGACCTAGAATATCCTATGTGGCACTGGCCCAAAGAGAGGAAAGAAAGCAGTCTATGAAATATATATATATACAAAGATCAGTCTCAGAGTATTTATTTTTGCCTGTCTTCAAAAACCCCTTACTTATACCCTCTGTAGTGTAGTTCTTATCAAACTAATCCATGTAGATAATTTTAAAAGTCCGAGTATTGAAATTTATGAAAAAGAGCAGTTCCCTACCCCAACACCCACAAGTAATCACCCCCAATTTTGTTTTTAGCTTTCTCTTTGTATTCACTTACAATATTTCTAAGTAATATGCTTCTGTTGCTGTTTCTTAGTTTTTTCCAGCCATCATCTATCACCTGAAAGATGAGGCCCTAACTATTCCACCCCTGCTAATATCCTCTTGCCCCATCCCAGTAATGTCACATATTCTGGTTTAAGCAGTAGTATTACAACATGAAATATTGTTCACTGGTGATTTAAATAATGTATTGCAACTTCTTTTCTAGGACAGTCCTTTAGTTTTCCCCAGCATTAATAACTGCTTTTCCTCTTTTGCTTACTTTCCAATGTGTGTACCTACATTTAATTGCTTATAAATGCTCCAAAATCTCTGCTACAGGCCTATCACTGTTTTCCACAGACCCAATTGCTTATTTGAAAGGGTCTCCAGGTCTGATTGTTAGGACTATGCATCAATGATGGGTTCCGGAGTAATACTGAGGCAGATCTAAAAAAGCAAAGAGTTTCATTTTTGCAAGATGGAAGTGAGACAGGAGCCCAGAGCACTGTCACTGTCCAGGCACTATGTCGTAACAGGGCATCAGTGTCTGTTATTCAGGACTTCAGACGACTGCAGTGTAACCGAACAGCCGTAGCATAAAAACCAAGACCGTTTTCAACACTTGTTTTACTGCTGTTACTCATCTACCACGGGTTTCCTAGAGAAAGCCTAAACAAATGAACAAGTGAAAATCATGTTTCAAGTGACTATGGCTTTGTCAGATACAACTTGATTGGAATGAAACTCAAGCACAACGGATACTTCTGTGCCAAAGAGCACCTCATGGAGAAAACTTGAAGATGTCAGCTTAACAGGCTATCCACTGAAAAGAGCACATAGGCCAAAGGGACTCAAAAGGGTGTGTTCCCTTAAAGACAGAAAAATACGTTATCACATACGCAACACTGTTTATTAAAAGGAAGAAATCTGAGAGTGAACGCAATGTCTAATCATTTCAATAGAGTAGATGCTGCTGTTCACTTCCCAAGAAAATGGGTTGGGAGTACACTCAACCCTGACGCCTAATGAGAGTATGTCTCAACTGTTCCCAGCACACACCTCCCCAGCCCATCCCAAGCAATGAATTCTAAGAAGGCAAGTGTCCTCAGCTGGAAGATGGAAATAGCATCTACCGCATAAGGCCATTTTGATTACTGAAAGAGACCGCCCCTGTAAAGCCTTAGCAGAGCCTCTGGCATAAAGTGCTGAGGTGTTAACTAGCATCACCGGTCCCATTTGAAATATTAGTCCGCACGTTTCCACAGTCCATCTAGAACTTCTAACTACATACAGACGGTCTAATAGGCAAATTAACAGTCCTATTAAGTATAAACTTTAAAATTAAATTGCTCCACATCAGTCCTAACAAAGCTCAAACATTTACACATATAAAAACTAATCACATCTATAGTCACATATGTATTCTATTAGGCTTTTAAATATTTACTCTATATACACAGAAAAGTATACATTTCAGTTGAGTAATTTAAAGCCACACTTGTCTCATTATTCTATTCTATGGCTGTACTTTGTAACAACAGTTTTGATCCTTGGAGCAGCTGCATCAAAATCACCCCATTCAGAGACTGATTCACTGTGGGGGTGCCTTCTGGAGTTCTGTAATATAGTGGCCTTAGGCCCAGAACCTAATTTTATATAAGACTCACTGGTAATTCTTATGCCCGCTACATTTTAAGAATCACTGCTGTACCACTATAAAGGTGCCTTAACCAGATTTTAAACTCTGTGTTCCAGATAATACACTACAACATCTTTAGATAACAAAAATCATGCATATTTACTTGACACAACTGGGAAAAAGCCAACTTTGACAAAACCAAGACTCTCGATGGTCATTCAGTAGTGTCAGAAAGTTCTGAATTAAGTAAGTAACCATTACTTTCTCCCAGGAGCGCATGGTGGGTCTCTATTCTGTATTGTTGCATTTCTCCAAAATCTATTATTCTTCTGCTCTAGGTAATAATTAGAACTGTTGCTGCACAGTAACAGAAATTGCAACACGATAACAGAAATTATTGAGAAAAATCTCTAAGTACCATCAACCAGTAGTATTTAAAACCCAATAATCCTTCACATCTGAATATACTGGCTGAGGAAGTGAACAGCCTCAAGCATTTAAATGCTTGCTTTTAGTATCAAAGAAAGCTGATTAAAAGCACTAACTTCTTTTTTTTATTTTGGAATTCAGAAAATTTTGAACAAGGGAAGGGGCAGCAAGACAAATAAAGTCATTTCTTTCTTCCCCCCAAAATCCAACAACAATAAAAAAGAGGGCTGATTCTAGCATTTGTAGAAAAAGATGCCCGATTTTGAAAAGCCTGGTAAAGTACATGTGAAACGAATTTAATATGTATGTCAACTATAGTTTAAATATAAATATGAAAATAAAGTTCTTTTAAAGCCTGGTTAAAAAAAATTAGTACTATTGCAATGGGCAAGCTCTAATTGATCAAAGGTCTAAATAAATTCTATTCCCTTAAATGTTTCATGTTATCTTAATTCTATTGAAATATAGGTATATGGTATGTTTTCATTTTGTTTTCGTTGTTTTTTTACCGTAACCACCGCCCCACCCCGGTTAAAAGCCAGTGAGAAGTCATACAGCCCCAGATCCACCCAGTCCTCCTTACTAATAATGCAAAAGTGACACAGGAAGAAAAGCATCAGCTGGCACAAAAGCATGATCCTAAGACGAAGAAAACAACTAAAACACAAACGAAACAAGCAAGCTACGCTAGTGACCTAGTGCAGTATTGATCACTTAGGGATGAATTCAATCCTTTGAGCCCCTCCGTTCCCAGGGGGAGAACGGAAGGCTCGCATGGCTCTCTAGCAACCCTTCTGGCTGCCCGAAGGAACACAGTGCACGCTTGAAAGTAAAGGCTTGTGAAGCAGGAAAAGAGGCTACCTTCCCCGGAGAGAACGCGGAATCATTAAATGAGGGAGAACACGAACTGCGCAAGGAGCAGACACATTATGCCAGCGAGGAGACTACAAGGAAGAAAGGGAAGTAGATTAGAAAAAAAAAGGTGGGGGGCGGGGGAGGGGGCAAATGACTTGCATGACACACAAGTAAGCACTTAGTCAGTGGCAGAGAGAGAAGCAGACAGCGAGGGAAGGCGACAAGTGCAGGAGCACGAAGTGAAAAGGGGACAAGAAAGCCAGAGAGGCTAATGCTCATTTCCCTCGTGTCTTCTCCAGTCTTTCCCGAGAGCCCACGGGACCCAGAGACCTCGCGTGCACTTCATGCAGCTCCGCTGCAAACTGTGCTTCCACGGCCTCCGAAGCCAGCCTAGAATGACCCCTCGCCGAGCTGCAGCTCCTATGGCTGCCCATCCTGGATGGCGAGCGCCACAGATGAAAACCACTCGTGCTGCGCTCTCCTCTCGCTGAAATCTTTCCTCGGAGCGTTCCAACCACTCGACCGCGGCTGCTTATTTTTCTTGACAAACGTTTTTTCAGAGAGTAGTTCGCAAAGGGGGGCCGCGAGGGGAGGGGAGGGACCGAAGCACAGGCATCTGGACTGTCTCCGGCAGCACACGTTCCAACGCGCGGCATCAACAGGGTTGGTGGGTCCCCTCCCGAAATTCAGCCCAGAGACACCAGAGGATGGAGACCTGGTGGCCGTGCAGGTCCACGGGGCAGCACTCGCCCCATGTGCAGCCCGCAGAGGATCCCCCGCCTCCGGGCCAAGTCACACTGACTCACAGGAGTAGCCCGTGCTCTCGGGCTGCTCCGGGGTCCTTCTGCGCAAACCCCCATGAAGAAGGCATGAAATAGAACTAGGAGCCCCCCCGCCTTTTGCTCCGGGGTCCGGGGGCTCCGTCCTGAGCCGAGGGCCCCGGGAGAACAGTCCCGAGGAAGGAAGCGCCCCAAAAGAGGAAACGTGGAGTCCAGAGTTCCGGGGACCCCTTCTCCTGCCCCACATCTCGCCGTCCCGACCCCCAGGCCCGGCGGCCTCGGGAGGCTGAGCCGGGTCCCTACGGGCCGACTCCCGCTTTGGAGCGGGGTTGG
>NW_006290028.1:375738-388707 GCF_000327345.1 Myotis davidii | reverse complement strand
CGGAAAGGCCCAGGGCGCATGCGCTCCTCCGCGGCCGACTACCGCTGTTAAACCTTCTAGATGCCAGGGCGCCTGCGCAAGGCCGCCCCGCAGCAGGTGGCACCCACACGGCTCCGCCCCCGAGTTGCCTTAACCCACTCGGTGCCAGAGCCGGTAAGCTACAGCGCAACCCTGAAGGAGCGAGTCTTCTGCCCCGCCGAGTCACTTCCCTTCCCCTACCACCAAACCAAGGCAATTGGGGAGTGGGGGGAGAATCTCCCTCCAGCATGAAGTACCCCAAATAGAGGACCTGGTCTTGAGATATTTGGGAATCTGCGTCCAAACGCTGCAGGGTTAGGTGAATTAACAGATGCATTTGTTCATTGATTGAATCCCCCGCCTCCGCCGAGCACGGTGCTAGATATATAAGGTAAGAGGACTAACAGAAATCCTGGCCCTCAAGGAATTCACGGTCTACGGGCGTGGAAGAAAAGTAAACAAGTAATGCATCAAGTATTGCTAGAATTATTTGGGGGATCGCTGAGCAAGGTAAAGGGATGGGGGGCGGGGCATCTCAGAAAAGCCTTCCCAGGGATGGTGCGGGGGGTGGGGTGGGGTGGAGTGACAGGAGATGGTGCTTGGAGAAGTAACTCATTTTTCTGTTCCAAAAGCTCTTTCCAATTAAAGTAGAGAACAGAACGTGTCTGATGGTAATGGGCTCTCCGGAAGCCAACAAAATAACGCTCAAGTGAGAATAAGCAAACGTCTGATACTAGAGAAAACAAGCCCATCGAAATAAGGAAAATGAATTTTCTTTCACTATTTATTGAGAGTCAAGTGCACGCAAGGAGCTTTGCAGGGGAATAGATGGACCTCACAAAGCCTGTTTTGAGCAGTTTATCTAGAGGAGAGTTGCCTAGACTGAAGGCAAAACAGACCCAGCGAACTACGTACAGGACTGTGGAGGAGGGGGCCAATCACTTGGTGCTCAAATAATTAGGGCGGATTAGGTGTTTGGACTGCAACGTGGAAGCAGGGAAGAAGAGTGATGGAATCGGGCAATATTTCCGATGCGCCAGAGTTTAGGATAGTAATGAGGGACAAGGCCAATATCTATGGCTTAGATTTCATTGGCAAGTGATGTGCGACCTGACCTCTGAGGGTTTTTGAGCAGATGTTTGGTATGAGGTTAAAAGAACAAGAGGAGCCAAAACCGGTTTGGCTCAGTGGATAGAGCCTCGGCCTGCGGACTCAAGGGTCCCGGGTTCGACTCCGGTCAAGGGCATGTACATGGGTTGCGGGCACATCCCCAGTGGGAAATGTGCAGGAGGCAGCTGATCGATGTTTCTCTCTCATCGATGTTTCTGACTTTCTATCTCTCTCCCTTCCTCTCTGTGAAAAATCAATAAAATATATTAAAAAAAAAAAAGAACAAGAGGACTTTTACCTACCACTCGATGTGTACCAAAATAACAGCCTTTCTACAGGGGAGATCACTTCCCCATTTTACAGACTCGGAAACTGAGGCTTAGAGCGGTTAGTATCTTACCCAGGGGAACCCAAATATAGTAGACCCAAGATTTAAACGGATACCTTTCTTGTTCTAAAACCCATTTATGCCCTCCCCGCCCCCACGCTATGATACTTTGTTCTACAATGGTGGCCAGAAAAAAATAAAAATGAAAGGGAAAGACTTAGTTGCTGAGTAGAGAGGAGGGGAGGAGTGAGGGAAGAGTTGCAACTCTTTGTTTTGAGTACAAGAAACTTATTGGTTGGGAGTAGCTGATTGGGCGGGAGGTAATGGGTGGTTTACAGGGAAGGGGTAGGTGAGGAGGTGATGATGACCCCATTGTGGAAATGTAGAGTTGATCGTTCCAGGAGACATGCAGGTAGAAATATCCAGTATGCTGCGGAAAAGATCCGTGCTTCCATTCATTCCCTCCAAACATTAACTGAGCATCTATCTGCTCTGCAGACGGCAGGATGACCTGCCACAGAGCCTGCAGCCTGCAGGGGAAGGCACACTTCTAAGAAGATGACACTCCTAGTACTGGCAGCTTTGAGAGCACCCAGTAGGGGATCTGCCCTAGTCCAGGATCAGGGAAGAGAGAGGAGGGAGGTTTAAGCTGAGATCCTGGTGAGGCTGAGAAGGAGAGATACTTATCAAGGATAATGTCTCAAGTCCTTTGCAAGACCCTTACGGATCTGGCCTCTGCCTGCCAGCCCTGCCCTGCAGTCTCCAGCCAGCTCCCTCCCCCAAAACTACACCACTGTGGTTTCCTGAAGGGGCCACAGTCTCTTGAGTGCCCATATCTTTGCATATGCAGTTTCCTCTGCTCAGTCGGCCTCTGTCCCTTTCTTTGGGCCCCCAAGTCAGTTTTAGGGTTTCTTTCCCCAAATTCCCACTGTCCCTCCAATCTCATTGCAGCATTGTTGATGCCCCACTGCCTCTCACCCCGTGCTCTGCAAGCTGCAGAACAGCAGGACTACGCCTTTTCACAGTTGTCCCAGCCCAAGCACGGTGCATGGAGTGAATGCATGGGTGGATGGATGGGAGGACAAATAAATAACAGAGGTTGACAAGAGATAAAGGCATGGCTGCCTCTCTGTGCAACGTGATATTTGAAGCTAAGGAAGTGGGTGAGATCTCAGAAGAGACTAGATGCCTAAGAGAACAGAAAACCAAAAAAAAAGTACGCACTTCCTTTTAAAATGCAACACTGATAAAACAGACTCTTCGTATGTCTGTGTAAAAATACGTGCATATGGGCCAGATTTGGAAGGGGAACGTTTAAAAGTAAAAATAGGAATTGTGTTGAAATAAAACAATTGTGGGTGACCAAAAAAAAACCCCACAACAACAACTACCCTTCAACATTTGTTACATTGTCTTTCTGATTAAAAAATTCTTTTCTACAGACAGAGATTCATCAACTTGAGAGAACGCTGCCCAGGATCATTTTGTGCAGAGAAAAAAGCCACGCTAGTGACAGTAGGGTTTTGAATGTGGGTGTGACTGATGTTAAATAGCAAACAGAAATTGGAGCAACAGGCAAGTTGTGAAGTAAAAGTTACCCTGGTGTGAAAAACTGCTGTAACTGTAGCAAAACTTGCTAGTGACAAACTGCTACCTCAGTTACTCCGGATGCACAAATTAATCACCACCCGTCCCTCCTTTCGGTTGGGGCTTACGATTGTTTTTAATCAAAAAGGGTTTCCGCGCTTTGCTTTTGGTGAGTTGTGGTGCTACCACCTGCCGGTCAGAACTGGGCATTGCCCTGGCATGGACTGAACCTTGAAAGCCCACAAGAAACTAGCCTGTTGCCCCCCTCCCTTGGGAGCTGCCTCAAGGCCACCCCTGGGGCATCCTCAGAGCCCACATTTCTGAGTTTCCCTTTGGGGGGGAAGAACCAGAGAGCCAGCGACAACCTGAACTTGGTCTTTTGAAATTCGACTCCCACCTGCTCAACTCATCTTGGAAGTTTTCGTCTTAGAATTTCTTTGGCTCAAGTTGTGAGCCAAGACGGCATCCACCCCTCAGGCTCCGAGGGTGGCCCCTGATGCTGAGCCGTCCCTTCCTCTGGCTCTTGACTCCGTCTTCATCACCGGGCCAGGCCCACACGCCATTGGCCTGCAGACTGAAGGGTCCTGGTTTGACTCCCGTCAAGGGCACATGCTGACTCGATTCCCAGTAGGGGACGTGCAGGAGGCAGCTGAACAATGATTCTCTCTCATCATTGATGTTCTCTTTTCCTCTCCCTCTCTGAAATCAATAAAATAAAATACAGATTGAAACAGAAGGTCACAAGTAAGGTTCGAAGTCCTTAGCATGCCCAGTATGGCCCTCCGTAGCTGGCCCCTGCTGACAGCTCAGCCTTCACCAGCTCCACCACTGCTGTTCTCAT
This sequence comes from Myotis davidii, assembly GCF_000327345.1. Lineage (NCBI taxonomy): Eukaryota > Metazoa > Chordata > Mammalia > Chiroptera > Vespertilionidae > Myotis > Myotis davidii. The sequence continues at coordinate 384,823 of NW_006290028.1, read as the reverse complement.
GAGACCATCTGCTTGTCCTTCTCTCTCAGGCGGTGAGTTCTTCAAGGACGGACCCTGTCCTGTTTTTCCTTGGGTCCCCACACCTAGCCTAGTGCCTGGCAAGAATACACCCAGATAAATGTTTGACAATCAAATGACAGGCTGGCTTAAGGCACGGTAGGGCGATAGGAAGAGCATTAAAGAAAAGTAAATGAAAAAGCAAGGGAGACAAAGAACAGATGAAAAAAACTGGAAAGAGAAACGAGGGAAGGGAAAGAAGGAGAGAGATGTAGAGGTATGTCTGATGGCGAGAAGTGGAGCTCCCTTGCCTTCCTCAGTTACCCCTAAGAGACATTACTGCCAGGGAGTCCTATCTTATAAAGTATTGATCAGTCTTCATTTTCCAGTTAAAATTTTGTAATTTCTTTCTTGTCTACCTCCTTTCCACACTCTCGTCCCTCACTTCTTTTTTCCCTTTGGTCATTCCCCAAATCAGTTTTATCAAACATTATTCATTTATTCAACTCATTTCTTACGGAACACTGTGTGCAAGATCTAGAACTAGGGACAATGGTGGATAAGCAGAAAACTGAACAAGTCCGTGTCCCTAAGAACTCTATAAACTAACAGTGTTGGTAAAGCCTGACTCCAAATAATGTGATATGACATGACAAGTGCTTTAGGAGTGCTAGCACTCAGTGTTAATGGGTCCCAGGAGAGAGAGACCAAGAAGGCTTCATGGAGGAGGCGGTATCTGAGTTGTCTTGAAGAATAGCTAGCATTCTAATAGGTAGAATCAAGTGGAGTCCCCTTTAGACCAAACAGAAGTTTTTATAATGGAGAAAAGGGCCAACAATTCTTCTCTAATATAGTAGTTCTTACATTTTAATATACAAGAGCGTTACCTGGGGACCTATTTAAAATGCAAGCTCTCGTATCCCAGAGATATTCTGGGAAGGACCCTGAAATATGCATTTAAAGTAAGCTGCGGCCGGTAATTCTCCGGCTGGTCAGCTTTGGAACAGACTTTGAGCGATAACGCTTATTGGATAATTGAGTCGTGGGGATTCTGGGGTTTTCCCAATGTGTCCTTGGTTACAGGAATCAGACTGTGATTTGTTAGGGGCAGGAGAGAATTTGGGGACTTAGTCCCCAGTGTTCGCCCCTGGGATCTTCAGCTTCCTGCCCGGTGGTGTGGTCAGGGTCAGGGTGGGTGGCGCCTCTCGGCACCACAGTGTAAATAAGAAGTAAAAAGAAAAGCCCAGATAAGCAAATGGACTCTGGTCCCGACAGCGCTCTGTAGCAATGCCAGGGTCAAGTTCAGAGGAGGCTGGCTCTTCTCTATTCCTTCAGCTTCCATTCCCAAATCTCTCTTTCATCCGAGCACATTCTGTGCATTAAGGAGACGCAGTCAATTCCACTTTGGCTCTGAGCTAAAATGCAAGTGATATATCCGAAGGGTGGAAATTTCCCCACTGCTCCTACGCCCACAAGAAGTAGCAATTTTAATAATGGGACGTTTCTCCAATATTGGTTTTATGATACTCAAAAAGGAAAACATTTCTACCTAGACTCTCCCTTTGTTTCTCCCTTAACATTTCCCTTTTAAAAAATTCATTTGGAGCCTTTGATGTCCTTTTGCTTTTTATTTTTTTATTTTTTTGCAAATTAACTTTTACTTAGACATGAATTTTCTGAATCTATTCTCTCGTGAAAGATGAAAACATGAAGTTTCAGGCCAGCTGGCTGGCACTGAGCACTGATTTGGGGCCAGGAGAAGTCTGAGCGCAGGTTATCTCATTGGTCCTCACAAGAACCGTACGGGGCAGATATGATGGCTAAGCTTGTTTTATGGATGGGGCAGTTGTTTCCACAAGAAGGGCCAGTCAGCTATGTCCAATGTCACTGAGGAGGATGGACAAGTCCAACCCGCGTGGCTCAGAGGCTGAGCTATGACCCGGGAGGTCGAGGTTCGATTCCCGGTCAGGGCACATGCCCGGGTTGTGGGCTCATCCCCAGTGTGGGATGCACAGGAGACAGCTGATGGGTGATTCTCTCTCATCATTGATGTTTCTATACATCTGTCTCCCTCTCCCTTCCTCCCTCTCCCTTCCTTCCTCTTTTAAAAAAATCAATAAAAAATATTTTTAAAGAAAATAGGATGGACAAAATGAGGATAGAATCAACCACTGAACCTGGAGAGACGGCGCTTGTTGGTGATACTGACGAAAACAGTCTCAATAGCATGGTGGGGTGAGAGAGCTTAGAGGAGATGGAAGGAGGAATCGCAGGAAAAGAGAGAATGGGAAGTGAGGAAGGGCAGGCAGCAGGCACAGGCAGGTCTGTGGAGTTTTGCTATGACACAGAGCAGAGCAGAGGGAAGAGTGAGATGTGGAGGGCCAGGGAAGGGAGTTTAAACATGGGACCTACCAGGGCAGGCTGTGAAGGCTGAAAGGAACGATCTAGCAGAGTGGAAACTTTAGGAGACAGGAGAGAGGTGGGAACTGGGGAGCAAAGTTCTTGCCGTTCACCCCTTTTCAGGGGCCCGCAGCCACACATGTGGGAATAGATATGGGCCAGTGGGAGGCGGAGGCGGTGGGAATATGCAATCTTTCTATATTCCAGGCTTCTGTTCTCTCAGTAAAAGGGGTGGGGTCAGCACCCGAGGGGGTTTGTTTTGATTAGAAGGTGTGAACGTGAACTTTTGGACTTTGGGGGTGTCATATCACTTTAAGAAACATTGCAGACGGTGCTAGGATCCCACTCAGATTTGTGATTGTAACTTTAACAGTCTACTCAGTCTGGTCGCATGATTTTGTTTGTTTGTTTTTGTTTTTAGAGGAAGGGAGAGGGAGAGAGAGAGAGGAACATCAATGATGAGAGAGAACCATTGATTGGCTTCCTCCTGCAGGCCCTACACTGGGGATGGAGCCCATAACCTGGGCATGGAGATGGATGGTGGCGATGGTAGCAAAACAAAGGGAATGTACTTAATGCCCCCAAATGGTACACCTGAAATGGTTAAAATGGTGAATATGTATATGCTACCATGATATAATTTTTTAAAAATATGGACTATTAACAAATATTGATACCTGACCTCATCTCAGATCAATTAGATCAATTAGAACCTCTGGTAGTGGGGCCTCCACATGAGTATTTTAATAGACAATGTAATTGCTGAATTAGCACATTTCCTTTCATTCATTCATTCATTCATTCATTCAACAAGCACACACTGAATGTGCATTGTGAGCTAGGCACTAGAGGTGACTGTTAACTTCAAAGGTCAAGGTTCCGCTCTCACAGAGCTTTCCATCCTGTGGGGAAAGGTGGAAAACAACCTGCAAACACATACATATTTAACCACAATTTCAGAAGCCTGTCTCAACCACCTCAGGGAGCTTGGACTAGGATGGTGTGTTGGAGGCGGACGGGGGGCTGGGAGAAGGGACAGACCTGAGATCTTTACTGCAGGGGGAAAGCACAGGCCACAGCGATTGGCAGCGGTTGGAAGTGAGCGATGAGCGCCCAGCCTGAGAGAAACAGAGGATGAGGACGGAGGCCCCTCCTAAGGGGCGCAGGAGAGATGGCGCCAGCGGTGGCCTTCCTGCTAAGTGCCTGTGTGATCTCACGTGTGAGAGCCCCTCTTTCTGACTTGATTTCTTCACCTGGAAAAACGGGGATCATAATACATCCCCAAACAGAGTCCTAAAAATCAAAAAGTAAGTTACTAGTAAAAACGCTGCAAAATGTTTCTTAATCAGAACCTTTTAGACAGTCACACCTCCGTTTTCTCTTTCTTCATCCGAGCAATCCCATGTGGATCCATTTGCACAGTGTTAAACACAAATGCAGCCGTACCTTCTCGCTGTACCCTGATCCCCAACCGTCCAGCGATCTCAATGCAATTTATAGATTATCACCATTATTTTTCTCCTAAAGTCTTAAGGCCCCTCTAGAGAGGGAGCATCCCACGGCCATCCCACAGCCAAGCAGGATGGACCCCTGGTAGACAAATGTCTCATCCCAACTCAGGACAGTCACTGCCAAGGCCAGGAGGTCGGGCACATCCAAACCCATTCAGTGATTTCCTGTTTTACATACATGAAAGCGCACTCCACGGTGTTCATTAGCAAGTGGAATATCTTCAACTTGCTCATGTTGTCAACCCTACATGTCATCATCAACCACAGGGCAATTAGTGAGGGAAAGAATCAAGAGGCTTCAGAGGGTGGGGTGGGAACCGGGTGAAGGGGAACTATGGGGGGGGAAAAGAGGAATAACTGTAATAATCTGAACAATAAAGATTTTAAAAAAAACAGAATCAAGAGGCTTCTGGTGAGACAGAAGTCCATTTCTAGGGCGATTTCCTGCACAGGCTGGAAAACTGGGCAATTCCCTGGGGTTGCCGGTAGAGGTCACTCTAGACGGGCAAGCTCTTCCCCCGGAGGTTGGAGAACTAACTGGAAAGGAATGCTTGGCTTTTGGCTCAAAAAAAAAAAAATTCGACCTGGCTGCCTGGACTCGCCTTGAGTGCCAGGAAACGTTGGTTGCTAGTTCCCAGCCGCGGAGCGTGGAGGAAATATCCAGTTGGATCCCATACAATGAAACCCCACTTCCCTGGAACTGAAACAGCAATCAGGACCAAACACGGCAGCCTTCCCCTCTCACTCTCCCTAACCCCTAAATCTTTAACCACAAGTTTCAATCCTTTGCGGTTACCAAAGAACAGAAGTAATACTTTCCGATTTATCTCATAAACCCCAGAAGTTGCGTTTTCCTTGCCTTCTTCCCTGAAACACGTCTCCCACCTCTGCTAGTCTGTCATTTGGGTTTTATGGCCCAAGAGCAGAGGGCTATGGAGTTCATTCTCTCTTCGCTTCTCAAACTTTTTCCAGGTTTAGATAGTTCGGCTGCAAGATATCTGGTGTCCTCCCCTCTGGCAAAGATCCTCGGTGTCTGAACATTCCGTCTCAGGAGCCTAAGTGAAATAAAGCCTGCAGTGTGTTTAAGTCGGAGCCTGGCCCTCCGCTCTTAAAAATGTTCGCTGTCATTATTGTTACTGTTATTATGGCGTCTGGATCGTGACACTAAGAAAATTGTCCGTCAGGACCCAGAGGAACATGACTGGTTGCAGGGATGCGATGCTACCCCCAGGCCCCTCCCCAGGTGGCCGGACAACCTCAACCAGACTGTTACTGGGAACAGCCCCTCCCCTGAGCAGTTTGACCACGGGAGGAGGTGAGGTAGCGTGGCATCGCGAAACCCTATAATTTTGGTGTTAATAGACGCCATTTACGGGCTTCGTTTTATATGACCATATGGCTAAGAATTTTCATTGGCAACTAGAATAGTGTCAGTTGTATGACTCCTTTAACTCTTCCTATTACCAGCAATACCATTCGGAAGAACTAACGTGTACTGGGTACGGGGCATTTCTCAGGGCCCCGTGCTGGACACTTGGGCACAATTCATCTCATCTCACCGAGCTTCGGAGTCCTCGGCCCTGTGTGGTAAGGTGTTGCGAGGACTGCTTGATAATGTACATTTTCTGCTTTCTTTAGGCTCATTGAAGAATAGTTTTCGGATTGCTTATCAATCAAGTCTAATGCTTTCTACTTTCCCAATTCCTTCTGCGTATCCTTCTTTTTTGTTTCTGTCTAGTTGAGTGTTTTAGGAGACGTCACCCGGTTTCAGATACCTCCCTTCTTCTGCTCTGAGCTCCAAAGAAAGCAAGCAAGAGGCCTCGAAGCCTCGCCGGCTGCCTTTCTGGGGCTAGGAATCCACTTCGGCTCTGTTCTACCGTTTCCCAAATTCCCATGAGCGTCTGGGCTTTCGGAAAAGTAAGTTTCTCCAAGCATCACCTGGAGCGAAGATCAGTGTAAATAACAGAACCGCTCAGAGGCCAGGGGGGAGCACCGTTACTCACTCAGCTGACATTTAGGAGCGGGAGGGGGACGGGCTCTCGCTTTCCAGGGCCCCTCCCACAGGCGGGCTGGAGAGGAATCGGTCAGGCGGGCGAGCAGCTCCAGAGGCCTGTGGGATCCAAGGGGCATGAGACACAGAGAAAGGGGCGCTGTCGAGTGCTCTCTGATGTTCTGCGCGGGGCAGGTCCCTGACCAGCCGGGCCAGGTTAGGAGGGACACACACCTGAGTCGCAGGCATAACGGAGGGTCAGAAATGGAATGCAGATGGAAGATGAAAGAACTTGCAGGGCTTTCCTTTAGTGTTAAAGGGACCATGTCCTCAAGCACATGGAAGATGCTCACCCCTATTTTCCTTAATTACAGGCTACCAGACGAGCCCCAGCTGAGTGAATTCGGGTTTGCTTCGAGTGGAAACTTCTGGACGTAGAGCTAAGTACTGGAATGTGTTTCCAAGGTCGGGGTGATTAAATGCTCATTTGTCTGACAGAAGACTGGAGGCCAGAGAGCTGTCTTAGCGCTATATATACACGCAGGCGCCCTATTAACGGTACAGCCACAAAATACCCTGTTTATCCAGTAGACAGGTGCGTCTTAGGACTTGAGCAGGTTTAAATTTACCAAGTCGATCCTGGATAAATATAAGATCTGTGCGTTTTACAGAACAGAAACTGGACTCCGGCGGGCGGGCCGGGGGCTGAATGCGGGAAGGAACCTTGGCTCATCTCACATGGCCCTGAGCCCTATCTCTGCAACCTGTCCTGGGACCCTGCGGCAGCTGAGGGCCAAGCTATGTGACCCAAGTCCCCGGGGAATGTGGGCAATGTGGGCTCGGCAAGTGGGAATGTCGGGAATGAGTCCACAGTCCAGGGTTCAGATCTCACGGTTGGGCTGCGCCCTGCCCTGACATCCTCCCGTAAAGATGAGGGCTCCATGCGCCGGGAGCTCTGAATCCTGCCCCTGAATCATATTGCTTTTCTGAGCCCGTGTGTCTTATTATAGCGGGAAAGACTGCACCCAGTCTGGCTCAGGCTGCGGGGCACTAAATACGCTATTAAAACACTCCCTAAACTTGGGGTCCAACAAGACCACACATGCAGTTGCCTTTATTATCAAACTAGTGGCTCAGTGCATGAAATTCGTGCGGGGGTGGGGGGGTGTCTCTCAGCCCAGCCTACATGCTCTCCAATCTGGGACATTGCCTGATCGCCCCTAACCACCTCTGCCTCTGCCATGCCACCATGGCTTTGTCCAGAAGGACGTCCCGAAGGCTCCCAGTCTAATTAGCATATTACCCTTTTATTAGTATAGATTGCTGTGCTTGGTGTTTAGCAAGCCATCCCATCTCGGTGTCCTCAAGACTAATTTTCCTCAGGCCCAGCTGGCGTGGCTCCGTGGTTGAGCATTGACCCATGAACCAGGAGGTTACGATTCGATTCCTGGTCAGGGCATATGCCTGGGTTGCAGGCTTGATCCCCAGTAGGGGGCGTGCAGGAGGCAGCCAATCAATGATTCTCTCTCATCATTGATGTTTCTATCTCTCTCTCTCTCTCTCCCTTCCTCGCTGAAATCAACAAAATATATTTTAAAAAACCTCACAAAACTAATTTCCCTCAGAAGTAGTTTTCAATTACAATAATTTCTGGGAGGATGCTCAGGAAACTCATATATTAGTTGCCTCCGGGAAAGGGAACAAGGAGGTAGCGACAGGGGTGGAGGGAAACCTGATTTTCACTGTATACCTCTCTGTTTTTTTTAAATTGTGTATGCACGTATATTCCCTATTCCAAAATAAATCTGATCATTTTTTTAAGCATGAGGTTTATAAAACTCTGTGTGGAATTTAACTTAGTTCCTTTTCTTTCAAATCATTCCCCCTCCTTTTTTAAAAAATATATTTTATTGAGTTTTTACAGAGAGGAAGGGAGAGAGAGAGGGATAGAAAGTTAGAAACATCGATGAGAGAGAAACATCAATCAGCTGCCTCTTGCACACTCCCTACTGGAAATGTGCCTGCAATCGAGGTACATGCCCTTGACCAGAATCGAACCTGGGACCCTTCAGTCTGCAGGTCGATGCTCTATCCACTGAGCCAAACCGGTTAGGGCCCCCCTCCTTTTTTAATTCAGGTCTCCATTTCCTTAATCATCACAATGACCGAGTGTACCTTTCACTGACCACTTCCTATGCACCCGGCACTGTGCTCAGCATCTTCTGTTCAGTATCTCAGTTAACCAGCCAATGAGAAGGTTCTTCTGTGATCCACACAGAGAAACTGAGGCTGAGAGCGAGGTCCCATGCCCAGAAAGCGTCAGATCTGGGACTCAAACGTGGGTTTATCTAACCAGGCCCCTCTCGTAACCCCCACGGCCCCCTGCCTCAGAAGCTGCAAGAACACTGAAGTGTTAACTGCTTATTAGGAACTGTCTCACAAACTCCTTTGTGGGCCAAACGCTTAAACCCTTAAAAGGCACAAAAGTGATGAAACAAAATCGAGGACGCACGTTCTTGGCCTGATAGCAAAGCTGGGTTCTCAGTACCCCGCCCCTTCATGCTGGGGGCACGGATTACTCTGCGGAATGACTGGAGCCGGCTCATCAAAGCGTGAGGCCTCTGGTTGGCCCCAGCCAAATCCCCCAGCAAGGACCCTCTCAGTGGGACGCATCTTAAGCAGCATTCAAATGGAAAAGGGTTTGAGATACCACCAGTAAGTACACCAGCCCTATTTCTGGCTTAGGCGGGAGCTCTTGGGCTCAGAGCAAAGCTGTGAGAATCTCCCAGGCCCCACGGAGGGACCAGCCCCTGCATTGCTGCTAGTTTCTATGGACACAAGAAGAAAGGAAGGGCTGCAATGAAAATAACTGAGCGGCCAGCAACTCGAGACAAGGCCGCAGGAGGCCAGGTGGAATAACAGCTGATAACACACTGCGCGCTCTCATGAAGCCCTTGTCACCCAAAGATAGAAAAGGGGTTTCATAAACAGCCATCAACGATCCCAGCTTTTGGGGGTGAAAATCAAGGCAGGAATCTGGTAGTTGTCCTTAAATAAAATTGCCTTTTTTTAAAAAAAATGTTTTTATTGATTTCAGAGAAAAAGGGAGAGAGAGAGAGAGAGATAGAAACATCAACGATGAGAGAGAATCATTGATCGGCTGCCTCCAGTACGCCCCACCCTGGGG
>NW_006290028.1:364954-374709 GCF_000327345.1 Myotis davidii | reverse complement strand
GGGTGGGGGGGTGGGTGCAGGGTGTGTGAGCAGCAGGCATCTGCTCCCTGCAGCACGCGCCCCTCCTCTCCGCCTGCAGGGGAGAGGCAGCTTGCCCTCCTCCTGCTGCGGGAAGGCTGTGATGAGTGACAAGCTTAGGACTTATTTTCAGCTTCAACCCACAGCCCGTCACTGTGTGATCCTGAACAAACCACTGAGCCTGGTCGTTCCACACGTTTGTCTTCTAGAACACGGGTCTGAGGATGCGGACTCGGCACCATTTCCCAGGGAGGTCCCAGGCCGGAGGGCGGTCATGGGTCAAAAGCTTGGTGAGAACCCAGAGGAAAGGCGGCGAGTGAATTCCCGGGTTTATTACCAGGACGGCAAACAGATGTGAGCTGCAGTCCAGTGAGGACAGTCCAGGAACACTGAAGTTCACTTGGTTCTCAGCAGCCAGCTAACCACACCCGTGGTACAACCAGGACGGAGCCAGGGCAACAGCCTGTGTGCGCTGGCCCTTACCCCAGGAGCTGCCTGGCCGCAGGCTGTCTTCTCCAGCGAGCAGCGCTCTCCCGGGGGGGGGGGGCACGGTGTCTGTTAGCGGACGTGGATCACACAACCGTTGCTGTGCCAACAGGGGCAACCCCCCTTCTGTTTAAATATTTTTATTGATTTCAGAGAGGAAGGGAGAGGGAGAAAGAGATAGAAATATCAATAATGAGAGAGAATCATTGATCAGCTGCCTCCTCCACACCCCACACTGGGGATTGAGCCTGCAACCGGGCATGTGCCCTGACCAGAAATTGAACTGTGACCTCCTGGTTCATAGGTTGGTGCTCAACCACTGAGCCACCCCGGCCAGGCTTTTTTTTTTTTTTAATATAAAAATTGCCTTCCTTCATGTAACTTATTCACAGGTAGGAGGATTTAGAATATAGTTCATGCTGTATTTTCTCTTGTGTAAAGTTTTCTTCTTCTTTTTCTCTCAAGAGGTCAATTTGGTCTTAACGACTTTTTCTGTTTTTAAATCTGTGGCCTACAGAGCGACAATAGCCTGGAATAGCCTGGGCAAGGATAAAAAAACCAGAGCTCATACTGTACCTTCACGTTAAGCTCGGCCTTTCCCTTCTAGTCTAGAAGCTGGAAGGGCGCGTTCCAGTCAGTTGGGGTCGCTGTCTTCTCCAGCGAGCAGCGCTCTCCCGGGGGGGGGGGGCACGGTGTCTGTTAGCGGACGTGGATCACACAACCGTTGCTGTGCCAACAGGGGCAACCCCCCTTCTAACCCTCCTGTCCTGCTTTGGGGCTTGTTGGTCTCCTGGATTCCATAGCAAGTTGTGACAAGCTCCCTGGGGGGAAAGACCCACCCCAACGAGTGGATGCAGCCTCTGTCCTCAGGTGCTGTGAGGACGGGCTAAAGGTCGTGAGACCTCTGTGGCACTTAATCCCTAAAGTGAGCAATTTTTTTTTGGAATAAGAATATTCCATTCTCAGGTATGGACAGTCCCTCCAGACACTAGCCAGCCACCTCACACATTTCTTTCTTTTAAAAAAAAAAAAAAATATTGTCTTGATATTTTTTTACAGGGAGGAAGGGAGAGGTATAGAGAGTCAGAAGCATCGATGAGAGAGAAACATCGATCAGCTGCCTCCTGCACACCCCCCACTGGGGTTGTGCCCGCCACCAAGGTACACGCCCCTGACCAGAATGGAACCTGGGACCCTTCAGTCTGCAGGCCGACACTCCATCCACTGAGCCAAACTGGTCAGGGCACCTCACACATTTCTTAATCAGGCAGGGCCATGGATGAAAAAGGTGCAGGTGAACGGATACAAACTCCTTACTTCCCTTGGACAAGGAACTGGCATCAACCTTGTGGGGGAAGGACCTCACAGAAGACATTTGCGACCTGCAACAGTTTTTGCTCTGGGGGCATTTTCTGTCATTTCAGCTCAAGGGGCAACCCCTCACCTCTTCTGTTTTAGGTTAAAGACCAGGCCCTCAGGTCATGCAGGTGCCGACTGTGCTAAGAATCTCAAAGCTGGTGTATAAGCAAACCGATCATTTGGTTCATAGTAGTCTTTCACTACGGGAGGCTGCAGAGCGGTGCATTTAAGAATCTAGTGTCGTATCCACATAACCAGGCAGTTTCACTCCTACGTATCTACCCAAGAGAAATGACAGCACATGTTCATACAAAAACTCATACACAAGTGTTCTTATGTTCTTAGCAGCATTATTCATAATAGCCAGAGTGGCAACACCCAAATGTCCATCCGCTGATGACTGGATAAACAAAACATGGTCTCTCCATATTACAGAATGTTACTGAGTATTTAAAAGGAATGAAGGGCCAGGAACATGTTACAACATGGATGAACCTTGAAAATAGTGTGCTAAGTGAAATAAGCAAGTCACAAAAAAACACATGTTACCTGATTCCATTTAGATGAAATGTCCAGGATGAATCCATAGAGATAGAAAGTAGACTAGTGGGTGACAGGCTGAGGGAGGGGGTTGGGGACAAATGGAAGTGACCGCTAGGGAATGCAGGGTTTCTTTCTGGGGTGCTAAAAAGTTCTATAATTGGTTGTGGTGATGGTTGCACAACTTTGTGAATATACTAATGCCACTGAACGATACACTTTACATAGATGAATTGTATGGTGTGTGAATTATATCGCAGTATCACATTAAAAAACAACAATAGCCGAAACCGGTTTGGCTCGGTGGATAGGGCGTCGGCCTGCGGACTGGAGGGTCGCAGGTTCGATTCCGGTCAAGGGCATGTGCTTGGGTTGCGGGCACATCCCCGGTGGGAGGTGTGCAGGAGGCAGCTGATCGATGTTTCTCTCTCATCAATGTTTCTGTCTATCTTTCTCCCTTCCTCTCTGTAAAAAATCAATAAAATATATTTTAAAAAAAACAACAACAATAAACAGCCCTGGCTGGTGGGGCTCGGTTGGGTGAGGGTCATCCCATGCATCAAAAGGTCACTGGTTCAATTCCTGGTCAGGGAACCACAACAAAAAACAAAACCAAACTCCTCCATCAAAAAACCTGGTCAATGGACCTGACCTCCTGGCTTGAATCCTGCTCTTCCATATTTTAGCGGCGTGACCCGGTGTCAAGTTACTTGGACCCTCCGTGCTTCATTTTTCTCCCCTGTGAAATGGGAATGGTAATACTTCTATTCTTATAGGGTTATTTTGAGGCAGTATTATGTAAAGCACTTAGATCAGTGCATTGTATATAGTAAACCCTATGGAAAGCTTACCTATTACTGATATTATTATTAGTCACATGTCTCCCAGATGTTCCCTAGCTGGTTTTGAGACCTCAAAAAGCTGAATCAGAATGATGCTTAGGAAGCATGAACCCAGCCCTGGCTGGGTGGCTCAGTGGGTTAGAGCACTGTTGATATGCCAAGGTTTGGGGTTTGATCCCTGGACAGGGCACATACAAGAATCAACCAATGAATGCATAGATAAGTGGAACAACAAATCAACCGCTCTCTCTCTCTCTCAAATCAGTTAAAAAAGAAAGCAAGCATGAATCCGGAGGTGGGTGGATACTCTTGTGGGGAACTTCATGAGACCTTGGAAAGCCTCCGTTCACTCATTTGTCAAAGCCTCTGAGTATGTGCCAGGCACTGTTCTCAGTGCTGGGAAGATAGCAGTGACCAAAATAGATACAATTTCCTGTTCAAATGCAGCTTCTGTCCGAGTGGAGGAGATGGACGGTGAATAAATAAACAAGAGAATATAGCAGACAGAGATCAGGACTTTGAAAAAAGGAGCTGGGATGGTGGTGACAGGGGGCATGCTAGGCTGGGGTTCAGAGGGGACCTCTGAGAGAAGGGGACATTCTGATTATGAAAACGTCCTGGGCAGGGGCATTCTGGCGGAGGGAATAGCGAGTACAAAGGCCTGAGGCAGGGGCGTACTAGGCGTATTGGAGAGAAGGAAAGGAGGCCAGTGTGGCTGGAACATGATGAGCAGCCAGGGCCGCAGTGGCAGGAAACAAAGTTGGAAATATGGGTGGGGATCAAATTACGTAGGGTCTTGTAGCAACCTGTGACAGCCAGCCACCTAGGTGGTTCCCAATGATCCCTGCCTCTCGGCATTAAATTCCTGAGTGGTCCCCTCCTACACTGAATAGGGCTGCCTGGTGTAACCAATAAGATATTATAGAAATGACAGGGAGATAGAAACGTGGGCGTCATCAGCATGTCTATGGTATTCAGGACCACAGGACCGGATTTGGCCACCTAGAGAGACTAGCAGAGAAGAGAGGAGGCCCTCCCCACTCCCACAGAGGAACTGACTGGTCAGGGAGGGAGCTAGCAAAAGGGATTGAGCAGGAGTAACCAGCAGGATGGGCGAGACCAGCAGAGAGTGGCGACCCAGAAGCCAGCAGAAGAAAGCCTTTCTGAGAGGGAGAGGAGCGAGCCAAGAGGCGCTGTTCATGTTCCAGGAAGCGTGTCTGTCATCCTCTGTGTCCTGACTGTTTACTGACAAAGAGTGCTGCTCTGCAGGATGTTTCACCGTCTCTTTACTGTTCTCCATCCTGTTGCAGCAACATGTCCCCCTCTACAGATCAGCGAAGGTTCTGCTGCACTGGGAGGAAGCTGGCTGCCTCACGCAGTCCTAGAGGACCCGTGTGACAGCAGGTGAATGTAGTGTAGATACAGCGGGGGACTTCGTTGGTCCTTTCCGGTCTAGACGACACTAAGTGAAATCCCATTCGGAAGAATTCTCCGCAGGAGCTGACGTTCTCATGGTTGCTTCTGGCTCCCAGCTGAACAAGATTCTCCCACAATCCCACTGGTGTCATCCCTTATCCAACAGCCACCGACGGAGATGTGAAACGTACCTCTGCCCCTTACTTTTTACTAATCCAACCACTCATGCAGGCATCTATACATGCAGATGATTTTAGGGAGGGTTGGGGGGGGGAGATGCAAGAATGTACTACCTTGTAGAAACATGAGCGACTTTAAATCCCTATCAGGGAACTTTTTTCCCTTAAGGTGCCTTGGCCATTTCCACAGTTCAGGCTCCGGGCCTCCCTCCACATGGCTCAGCCCTCCTCTCCGCTCTTTGCTCTTTCTCAGCCTTGGCATCACCGGCATTTGGCACCAGGCAATTCTTTGGTGTGGAGGTCTGTTCTGTGCACTGTCCGGGGTTAGCAACATTTCTGGCCTCCACCCACTAGAGGCCAATAGTGGCCCCTGGTTGGGACAACAACAAAAAATGTCTCCAGACATCCCTAGATGACCCTGGGGCCAAATCACTCCCAGTTGAGACAGAAGAGATAGGTCATATTGAGGTGCGATTTAAATACACTCAAACATGCACATTGTAGGTGTACAGTGGGATGAGTTTTGATAAATATGTAAACCTCTGTAGCTCTCACGCTAATCTAGAAGAGACATGTCCTTCACCCCCTGCAGTCTCCCTCATGCCCCTGTGAAGTCAGTCCTCACCGCCCCCATCCCCGTCCTGGAAGTTCACGTGAATGGCATCACACGTTGTAACCTTTTATGCCCGACTCCTTCCCAGCAGCCTCATGTCTGCGGAATGCATTCACACCGGGAAGTGTGTCCACGGCTCATTTCTTTTTACTGCTGCGTGGTGCGCCCTTGGATGGACGTACCAGCGTCTGTCTCGCCGTTCTCCTGTGGACACTGGAGCGGTTCCCATTTGGGACTATTCTTAACAAAGCGAGGTCGGAGCCTGAGCTGAGGAAAATCACCAACAGCCTCAGCATCTTCAAAGGACACCCCTGCCCCCCGCTTCCTCTCCCCACAGGTACTGTCACCCAGAGTCTGGAATTTCTCCGAGGGGAGGCAGCCAGGCGCTCGGCTTGTGCTGAGAAGCTGTGCGCCCTGTCAGCACTGCTCCAGGAGGACCAGCCGCTGTCGGGGTTGCCTTGTTCCCAGGATTTACAACCAAGTCCCCAGGACCTCTTGAGTGGGTCCTCAAAGGGCTCGAGAAGAGGCCCTCGTCTGTGAGACTTCACCTGCTGCAGACACAGGAGGCATGGCTTCTGCAAATACCACTCATAGCTGAGAGGAAAGGTTCCTGCCACCGTGGGAGAATCAATTGACAGCTCAGATCATTTCACCAGGACTCCTGTGCCCGGATCCTCCGTCATCACCCCAAATGCCGCCCCGGCCACTGACCCCTTTCACAGCTTCCGGGCCATCGCCTCCGCCTCTGTCTTCCTCCGAACCTTCCTCCTGTGCTATCCTGAAGCCTTGCTTCTTTGTGAGGAAAATCTCCAACAGCCTGAGCGCCTTCAGAGGACACCCTTTCCCAGGAAGAGGCCACTCTCCCTGCAGCTCGTGAGTGGAGGGAGCACCTCTCCCAAACCAAGTGGCTGGGGTTGGGAGGCAGCAGCACGCTGTTCCCTGCTTTGTGCCTATTTCCAGATCATCGGCTTCCTTCCTCGTGAAAACGCCTTCTTTTGAGATACCTGCCATCTGGCAATCCTCTGTGACCCCCATATCTATACTCTGCTCCAAGCTCTACCATGACCCTCGCAGGTAACCCTTATAATAGCTTAGCTTATTCTTTCTCTGCCCACCCCCCCTTTTTAAAAATAAATATATTTTTATTGGTTTTAGAGAGGAAGGGAGAGGGAGAGAGATAGACAGAAACATCAATGATGAGAATCATTGATGGGCTGCCTCCTGCACGCCTCCCACTGGGGATTGGGCCAGCAACCCCGGGCATGTGCCCTTGACCAGAATCAAACCCTGGACCCTTCAGTCCGCAGGTTGACGCTCTATCCACTGAGCCAAATCAGCCAGCCCCGCCCCCCTTTTTTGAATTGAGATCTAATTGGCATATAACATTGTGTGAGTTTGTAAGTTTAAGGTGTACCCACCCCCACACATAATTGATCATTTCATGGTCATTATTTCCTGCTGTCAGATTGCCCAGCAAAGATATTGTATTAGCCCAACTGGTGTGGCTCAGTGGTTGAGCGTTGGTCTATGAACCAGGAGATCACGGTTCGATTCCCGGCCAGGGCACATGCCCGGGTTTCGGGCTTGATCCCCAGTGTGGGGCATGCAGGAGGCAGCCGATCAATGATTGTCTCTCATCACTGATGTTTCTATCTCTCTTTTCCTCTCCATTCCTCTCTGAAATCAAGAAGAATATATTTTTAAAAAGATATTGTAATCATGTACATTGTAATAAAAACAATGTATATAAATGTATGAGTTTATGCAAACCACAGCCTCAGCATGGTTACATTTTATTATTTTATCTAGCTGAATAGGTGAAAAGTGGCACCTGTGTTCGTTTTAATTTAATGTTCTTCCTTACTAGTGAGATAGACTTTTCCCCCAAAAAACAATTCGGACATTTGGTTTCTTCTTGTGTAAACGGCCACACGCTCTGATCATTCGGTCCATCCTTCCCAAGAGCCTGCAAGTGGTCCGAAACAACGATCCATACTTATCAGCCATTCGAACAATGTGGGTCCTGACGCGGAGATTTCTGGCAAGGGGACTCTAACTCGAATTGTGATGTCAATCTCAGCCGCGTTCAAAGAATTTCAGCCCGGGGACCTTACACAATCACCAGTTCACCCTGCCACCTTTCAACAAATGTTGAAGCGGAAAGGCGGTCCCAGGCCAGGGGTGCCGGGTGGGAGGGGAGAAGCTTGTTGCTGCTTGGATGCGCGTCAGCGTGTCACTCCTTGTTCAGAAATGCCAAGCAGCCCTGACTCACCTGCGCACGTTTTCTGACTCGCCTCTCCTATCTCCATCTAGATAAAGGGAGGCCTTATAAACACACAAGTACGTTTTTCTGCTTGGCTCAGTACTTTGCTCCAAACTGGCCTTTTTGAGGCACCTGGAGCTGAACAGAGGCGCTTTGTTTTTATAACTGACACCAGGAGAGACCCAGGCTGTAGAAACCGAGGAGCCGTTCCTCCCTCTTTGTCCCTGAACTTTAGTCCCGCCAATCACTAACTCCGGCCTAGTCTACCTGCGAAATCTCTCTCGAACATGCCTGTGTCTTGCCAACCAGGCTGCGACCACCTCAGCACAGGGGCTGTGTTGCTCAGATTACTGTCCAGCCTCTTCCCTGGGCTTCTCACAACTGTTCTTGCTTCTCTGCAATCCATTCTCTACTCAGCAGCCAAACCGAGGATTTGTACAAATGCCAGTCAGATCAGGTCACTCTGAAGCTTAAAACCCTCCAAGAGTTTTTTGATGCCCTCAAAAGTCTTTTTAAAAATATATTTTTATTGATTTCAGAGAGGGAGAGAAAGAGAAACATCAATGATGAGAATCATCGATCGGCTGCCTCCTGCATGCCCTATTCTGGGGATCGAGCCTGCAACCCGGGCATGCGCCCTGACTGGGAATCAAACCCGTGACCTCCTGGTTCTTAGATTGTCCCTCAACCACTGAGCCACACCAGCCGGGCAAGTTCAAATCTCTTAACCTGGTGCAGAAGACACCGCGTGAGCTTCCTCTGAGTGCTCCAGCTTTGCTTCTCATACTGCACGCTTCCCCTTTTTCTGTTCCAGTTACGTAGGAATTCCCTTTCGTTCCTCAGTCTCCTACTCTCCTTCCCCAGGGCCTTTGCACTCACCGCCCCCTCCATCTGCAATGTTTGTCTTCATTCCCTTTGCTTGGCTAACTTCCAATTTCAGCTTAAACATCACTTCTTCAGGAAAGCCTTTCTAAGCCACCCAAGATGCAGTCACCAGGATTCGAGGAGAGACGCTGGTTTGCAGCACTTCACACACCGATGATGTAATTATTTATTTGTTTAAGATCTTGTCTCCTCCACTAGCATACTGACTGGAGGGCAGGGACCCTCTCAGTTTTGGCATCCAGCGCACTCAGTAAATCTGTGCTGACCCATTGGGAGGTAATCCAACACAGTCTGTATGGTGTGATCGGTCAGTTCTGAAGGGGTTCATTCCAGGCTGGTTTAACAACTTTGTGACATCTTCCTTAAAGTCGAGTGACGTTGAGCTTTTCAGCTAAATCTCTTAAATATTCCACAGTGGCACTAAAGGAATGAAGCAGTGATTCTCTGTGGACAGTAAGAGCTAAGGTGAAGTTCTGGGTGTTACTACACTGGCTAGTGTAACAGTGACATAACATCACAGAGCGGGAGAGAGCCACTTGATGGATGGTTCATTAGCTACATGGCAGAAAGTGTCACATAGATCAGACCACTTAACGCTGAAGGCCTTCTCCTCCTCCTTCTCCCCATCTTCTCTTTTCCCTCCAGCCCCCCCCCCCCATCTTCTGTTTTAAGAGAGATGAGAACTGTAAATGTTTATTCAGCTAGGGCAGTGGTCGGCAGACTCAGTCAACAGAGCAAAATATCCAACAGTACTTCTTCAAAATAGACTCGCCCAGGTCGAAAACCAACTTCTGCGCATGGGCCATGAAGTTTCAATCACACTGTACGTGCGCCCGCACGTGGTATTTTGTGGAAGAGCCACACTCAAGGGGCCAAAGAGCCGCATGTGGCTCGCGAGCCACAGTTTGCCGACCACTGAGCTAGGGGAAAGATCCAGTGAAAAGGAAGCAACTGAAGATGCTAGAGAGAGAGGATAATTGGGTACCAACTCATTTATTCAGCAAACATTTATCAGGCACCTACTGTGTGCCAGATACTTTGTTTTTGTTTCTTTAGATTTTTATTTATTTATTTAAAAATCTATATTGTTGAAAATACTACATATGTCCCTTTTTTCCCCCATTGACCCTTCTAGCCTGCCCCACCCCCCGCCC
>NW_006290028.1:349088-364335 GCF_000327345.1 Myotis davidii | reverse complement strand
TAACATATGTGCCCTTTTCCCCCCACAGACCCATTTTAGGCTTCCCCCATGCCTCTCAACCCCAGGCCTTCACCACCAATTGTCTGTGTCCATGGGTTTTGCATATATGTGCACTTTGTTTCTGCCATCTGAGCCACCTCTAAAAAGGAGTTCCTGGAATCCTACTTCAAATATTAGGACTGGGCTTTCCCCATCCAATCAGAGCTGTGCAGCTACAGCTCTAGCAACCTCTTCACTGACCAATCAGAGCAGCTCTATTCCAACCAATCAGGATAGTGCCTTTTGGATCCATCAAACTGTGAGAATCTGGAGTCCTCATTTGCATGAGGATGGGCCAATCAGGGACCATCTACATAAGTCAGTTCCCCTCTTGCTCTGGGAGTGCACTTTCCCTTTCCATGGAAGAATAAAGGTGCTTTTCTCTGGCTGAACTGAGACACCAAAGATGTCTCCAGAGCAGAGCAGAACAGCACAGGCCAGCAGGGAACCCTCCACAGCAAAGGGGGGCAGAGGAGCACAGCAGAGCTGTCCAGCCAGCGAGGGGCCTGGCCCAGGGCTGCCTCACAGCCTTGCTGGATCACAATTGAGCTGTTTTGCCTGAATAACGTTTCCTTCTTTACCACACCCCAAATTGGGGATTCTTATTGGTGTTGAATTGGTGCCAATGACCATCGGTTAAGTAGGAAAGAACCTTCAAAGCACAGGGAACCTCCTGGGCAAAGGAACGGAAGTGGGAGGGTCCCAGATGCATTTAGGACAGCACTTTTCAGCTGGTGTGCCACAAGAATTTTTAAAACATGCAATACCTGACCCGCCGTTGTGGCTCAGTGGTTGAGTGTCTACCTGTGAACCCGGAAGTCATGGTTCGGTTCCAGTCAGGGCACATGCCCTTGGTTGCAGGCTCAGTCTCCAGTAGGGGGCATGCAGGAGGCAGCTGATCAATGATTCTCTGCATCATTGATGTTTCTATCTTTCTTTCATCTCCATTCCTATCTGAAATCAATAAAAACATATTTTTAAAAATGCAATATCTGACTATTTAGTCAGGGCACCGACCTTTTTCTCCTTAGATTGTCAAGTAAAAAAATGACAACAGCCAACACAATAGCCATCTGGTGTGAATGAATCAAAATTATGCCTATTTTTGTTGTTGTTGTTGGTCAAATTGGCAAAAATATCTTTTTTTGGTGTGCCACAGAATTGTAGTAATTAGTTTATCTGCCATGAGATGAAAAAGGTTGAAAATCACTGATTTAGGGGATGGTGGTGAATCTATGTGGCTGCAGGATAGTTTAGCCTGTGGGGAGTTAAACCTGCAGCGAAGTCTGAGTTGATTTAGGAGGACTTTAAATGACAGAGAGGTATGGACTTTGCCTTTTGCAGAAACAAACTGCAGAGGATTTTTGCGTGCAGGACAGTGACACGATTCTACCAGTGTTTTAGGCAACAGCTAAAAGAGTTCAAATATACAAGAGTAGGTACTCAAATGGCACCTTCTTGTCCAGCTGAGAAGAGAGGTTTTTAACTACATAATTAAATTCACTGAGGGGGAAAGGGCTCTAATTTCTCAGAGCCACATGACCTTCTTCCAATTTTATAAACAGATTAAAAAAAAAAAAACCACACAAAACAAACAAATCTTCAGACTTGGATCTCTGGGAAAACAGAAGTAAATACTGACACAGGCTTGCTTTGTTTTCCCAGGAGAGGTCTCCTAGGCAATTTCTCTAATTATCTAGGAAAAAAAAATTCAACTTGCTTTTTCCCTTTTGAGGGGAGAACGGCAGTATTACCTTCGATTCGCCAGCTTTAGTTTGGACGCAGTATTAGTCCCTTAGGGACTCTCTCCAAGGTCTCTGAGCAGAGTGTCTCTAGGCATTTGTTCCCAGCAACCAGAAGGAAGCTTAGAAGTAGGAGACTGGGGCCCTCTCCAAAGGCCTTATTTAAAAAAGACAAAAACTAAGGCGGGCTGGGGGCAGGGAATAATTCCGAGGGCATACCAACGGAGGCGGAAGCTGTGCCCTCGCCTCTGGTCAGGGCCTCTGAACCAGTGAACGCCTCGGTGATACGCCCAAAGATGCACAGTGGCGCCTGATCTCCCGCCGGCATCCCTCGGCACTTAGTTCCGCCAGGCTCCCAAAGGGGCGGTTGCAGCTACAGCCTGGCGTGCCGCGCAACCAATGAGAAGCCAAGAATGCCCGCCCATCTCTAATTCTGACCAATGGGCGCCCAGGACTTTAGCTGGCGAATGGCGTCTCCGTTGCCGGAGAAGGGAGCCAAGCCCCCTTAGAGTTGCCAGTAACAGACATGGCTGCGGCCCTTGGAGGAGGGGACGCGAAGTGAGGAGGGGGCAGGGAGGGGAGTGGAGTGGACGCAGGCGAGGAGGACAGACCCCCGGGCCCGGGTAAGTACCAGAAGGCCCGAGGCCCGAAGCCAGGGAGCAAGGGGGCGTGGGCGCCGCCTTCCGCGTCCTCTGTATTCTTGGCCCAGGCTATTGGAGTCTGGGGTCTGCACCCAGGGAAGGGCCTGGGGGAATCCCTTCCGAGGGGGTGTCCGGGGACTGGCTCTTGCCTCCAGCTCCTGGTCGCTTCCTTCCCTCGGCTGCTCACGCTTGCCCTCGGCCCTGGCTGGGCCCATTGAGTGTCCCGCGTCCAATCTGAACCTCCCGCCAACAAAGAGACCCTGCCCCCGGCTTGTCGGCTTGTCGCTGGGCCCTGGTCCAGAGGGCTTTCAGCGCGGACGTCTCGTGTGTGTATTGGCCCCTGCGAGTCCCCGGCCTCGCCCCCCGCCCCACCGCGACCCCAACACGGACTGCTGTCTCCCCTGCGCGCGCCCACAGCTGCCGCCCGGCCCTGCTGCTGGCTGCGCCCCTGGGTCCCCTCCCTACGGATGGGCTTCTCTGCCCCGAGCAGCGACGTTGCAATTTGAAGCATGCCCTGCTTTTTTTTCTCTGCTTTTTTCTTTTCTTTCTACTTTTCCAGACTCGTTTAAAGACTCCTTCGAAACAACCAGAGGACCACAATCCTTGGCATCCTCTAAACCAGCGGTTCTCAACCTGTGGGTCGCGACCCCTTTGGCGGTCGAACGACCCTTTCACAGGGGTCGCCTAAGACCATCCTGCATATCAGATATTTACATGACGATTCATAACAGTAGCAACATGACAGTTATGAAGTAGCAACGAAAATAATTTGATGGTCGGGTCACAACATGAGGAACTGTAATTCAAGGGCCAGAAGGTGGAGAACCACTGCGAGTCTAAACTGATTTCGGCGCTGTGTTCTCCTTCCTCTGCCACACACCCCTCCAGTCCGGTTCTTACAGTCAGGCCCTCGGGTGCCACGGGGTGAGCCCCTCTGCCCGGAGCCCCCGGTCAGATCCGAGGGGAACCCTGCTCTCCTTCCCTTGGTGTGTAACAGGCTGGCTCCAGCGTGTTCATTGACGCGGTCACGTGATGCTACTCCCACTCTCTCGGGAGTTTTCGTTCGGCTCTTGGGGGAAGAAGGGAGGGAGCTCTGCACTGGATCTGCTCCCCTCCTGGGATGGGGGTTTGCGTATTGGAGGAGAGGGTAGTGTGCTCGTGTTTTATCCAGGACACTCAGCTTTCGTGGCACAGCTCAGTTATGCCTGAGCACTCTCAGAGGATGGAAGTGAGGAGAGGCGAGGTTTTTTTGTTTTCAACACATGTATATTTCATGTGCTATGATTAAGCAATGATTTATTTAGTACTAGAGGCCCTTGCAACTCTGGGTATGTCTGGAAGGTCATCCAGAAGGTCATTCGGCTGTCATATTACTCTTTTATTATTATAGATGTCACCAAAAACATGGGCAATTGCTATGGAGATCAGTGTGGAGTCTTCTATGCATCTTATCTGTGAGCTTTGAACTCTGAGAAGAGGGGAGTTTCAACGTTTTTATTTTACCGATGTGGAGATGAACGGTTGGAAGAGGCAGAGGCAGGGCCAGGCTCACCCACAGCACGGGGTGAGCTAAGTCCAGATCCTTGAGTTGTTTATCTACTAGAGCCAGGCGTGAACCGAGGAACTCAAGCTCCCTAACTTCTCTGGGCCTTTGGCAGGGTAGTTAGGAGCATTAAATGAGATGGTATGTAAGGGATCTCCAGCCTGGGGTCTGGCACTTACTAGGTTTTTAATACATGTTTGCAGTCATTAATGTTAAAGAGCCAACAGGTAGGTAGTTCATTGGCGGATTTCTTGTATAAATATTTCTTGTGGTTTCTCTTCTGTTTTGGGCCATCAGTGATTACCATAATTCTCAGGGAAGGCAGGGAGGGGCAGAGTCAGGGCCAAGTAGCCTCTTCCTCCATTTCCGTGAGCCACCGTGGCGTCATTGGCGATGTTCTTGAGGGGCACGTGCCTAGGAAGGTTGCGAACCCCTGAGGAAAGAAAGATCACTGGGTTCGTATTCCAACGAGGCCGTTTACATTTCTTTGAAAAAGAAAACAACAATGGCACAAAAGAATCAAATAAAAGGGATCCGTGAATTAAAACATGTTGAAAATCACAGTGAAGACCAGAACGCATCAGAACGTAGGCTGTCAGTAAGCCTGTCACTGGGGGTAGCGTATACTCCCCAATGCTCTGCAAGTCTTATTTTAGCTGCCATGTTAGCGTTAGCTGCCTTGCTCGCTGGTTCTTTTTGTCAGAACTACAGAAAGGAGCCCTGGCTGGTGTGGCCCAGTGGGTTGGGCATCATCCCATGCACAGAAAGGTTCAATTCCCGGTCAGTGCCCATGTCCAGGTTGTGGGCTCCGTCCCCGGTAGGGGGCGTGCAAGAGGCAGCCGATCTATGTTTCTCATCTGTGTTTCTCTCCCTTCCTCTCTCACTAAAAATCAATTAAAAATCTTTAAAAAATAAAATAAAAAAGAACTACAGAAAGGAAAACTATTTGTAGTTGGATACCATGGAGAAGTGCATTGACCAGGGAGGTGGAGTACAAACCACCCCCTTGATAATCAGCTGCCAAATAATTGAGAGTTAACTGTCCTTGAACCCCTACCCGCACCCTGCCCCTTGTTTGTGGTGACCCGACATCAGAAGATTAGACGGGAGAGCCAGGGCTGGGCCTTGAGACGCAAGAAAACAGAAAGCCCTTCACATTTCTATTTTGAGAAGCTGCTAGGGAGAGCCAGCTCCAAGTGTTGAGAATCAGCCTTTTGGAAAGCTTAACCCCTTCAGGACTAATGAGAAATGAAGGTGGCAATCCTTGGTTCCCCCCACGCCCACCCCTGCCATGCTCTTTCCTTAATGCTGGGCTTGGGGGACAATTTCTATAGGGAGAGGGAGGAGTGCTAATGTAAATATCACGTACACCCGAGGCTTCATTGAACCTCATTTGGCAGCTGGAGCCAGGAAGACACAGAGACTCTAAACCAGCGGTTCTCAACCTGTGGGTCGAGACCCCTTTGGGGGTCGAACGACCCTTTCACAGGGGTCGCCTAAGACCATCGGAAAACACATCTATAATTACACACTGTTTTTGTGATTAATCACTATGCTTTAATTATGTTCAATTTGTAACAATGAAATTGGGGGTCACCACAACATGAGGAACTGTATTAAAGGGTCGAGGCATTAGGAAGGTTGAGAACCGCTGCTCTAAACCCTTTCCTGGCGTTCAGATGAGAAGGTTCTAGGTCATGGACGGCATTTCTCCGCTGGTAGATGTGTGTCAATATATTTTTTTTCTTTTTTATTGACTTTGTTGGGGTGACATTGGTTAATGAAATTATATAGGTTTCAGGAGTACAATTCTATAACCATTAGCATGTCAATGTATTTTTTTAATCTTGTTATCGTGTCTGTGTTGTTTCCGGGACAGTGGTTTTCTTTACTTAAAAAGATAGGCTCCTTTAAAGATATTGTTTGAATCCCGGTTTCCCAGGAGACCCAGAGTTGTTGACAATAGCACAGGTGAACTAAAGGCAGGAACGCTTTTCTTCCGAATGGACCTGCCAGCCACATTGTGTGGTTTGGTTGATAATCAGGGGTTGGTGGAATAATAAGCTTTGCCGAGACAGTAGTAAACAGTCGGTCACATGGCATGGTGAGTAGGGGAAGGGCCAGATTTAGACTCGCACGAGGCCTGCATCAGCCTGAGCACGTCTCTCACGGATGGCTTTGGGTTTTGCTAGCTCCTAAGGCCAAAAGTGACCGAGTAATCAGATGAATCCAGTTTCCTTAATTTCAGGATCCTCTTGAAAAAGAGACTCACAGCAGAAGTCTCCCTTAGTAGGACAGAAGAACAGTGGGAAACACTTGGAAAAGGTGCATACTGGAGAGAGACTCAAAGGTGTCTTTAAATAGATCATAAAACATCCTAAAGTTAACACGGAGCATCTTTTCATATGCTGAAGCCACAGGATTTCTTAGTTTCTAATCTCTCAGGGTCAGAAAAGACCATAAAAATTTATCTCTTTCTCACCCTGGCCGGTGTAGCTCAGTTGGTTGAATGTCATCCCATGCACTGGATGGTCAAAGGTTGCTGGGCAGGGCACATGCCCAGGTTGCAGCACATGCTCGGGTTTTGGTTTGCTCCCTGGTTAGGATGCATACAGGAGGCAACCAATCGATGTTTCTCTCTCTTTCTCTCCCTTCCTCTCTCTCTACAAAAATCAATAAAAACATTTTAAGAAGCAGTGTTTTGTTTTTTTCTAAAGTCTTCTCTTATTTGCTATCTGATGTATTTCTTATCTTCATAATTTTCCAGCCTCTGCTTAGATCTCTGCAGTGATAGGGAACTCATTGCCTCTTAGGGCAGCCTATTTCTATTAAAAAAAAATACAGTTCTAATTATGTAAAGCATATAGCTCATATCGAGTCCCAAACTGCCTTCTTGTCTCTTCCCCGAGCTGACCTAGTCCCTGTTTTAAGAGCCTGCCTGAGTAAGCCTGGCCCTTCTTCCTCCCCGCAGCCATCACACTCACCCGAGGGGTTTGGTGTCCTATCTAAGCATCTTCAATTCTTCCCCCCATTTCTCATGCCATAATTTCTCCCATCTGACTGCGGCTGTTGGCAGCATTCCAGTTTTGTCAGTGTCCTTCTTAAAGTGTGTGCGTAAAATGAACAAAATATTCCAGATGTGAGCATTTTGGTACGGATAGGTACAGAAATCAGACTTAGCCTCTCTTTCCAGGGACATGGCGCATCTGTTAACGAGGCCTAACTGCGAATGAAATTTGGACAGCCATGCCACTTGTATTGAAATTTGCTTTTATAGTAGTCTTACACAATGGCTTTTGAACCTAAATGCAGGACTTCATATTGAAATGATTATAGTTAAATTGAACCTATGAGATTTGGCCCATTATTTCAGCCTGTTGAGATCTTTTTGGATTCTGACTTTAGTCTACTTTCCAGGTTTATGCCATCCAAGGATTTGATTAGCATACCATCTGTTTCCTCACTCAAGTCATTGATCAAATTATTGACTAGGACGCCACCAACTTAGAACACTGAGGCTTGTTATTAAAATCCTTCCCTCGCCTCCCCCCCAAAAAACATCCCCCCATGCCCAGCAGGTGTGGCTCAGTGGTTGAGTGTCAAACCATGCACCAAGAGGCCACCAGCTGATCTATATTGATGTTTCTCTCCCTCTCCTTTCCTCTTTTCCTAAAATCAATAAAAACAAAAACCTTCCCCCGGCAGAACATCAATCCATCCATTAGTACTCCTTGGGCACAGCATTTGGATGAAAACAAGTCCACCAAATTGTGGTTTTGGTATGTTGGGCGTGGCTAGAATGCAAGCTCAGCTAATGAAGATGATATTAGAAGGGCTAAGAAGGACAGTCCACCCCTTACCTCACCTTCAACCTGAACCTTGGGCCCCCATTCAGTTCTTTTTTATGCTAGTTTCTGAGTTTAGCCGCAGGAAGCATCCAGCCATTTATTTTCATGGCTTGTTTGCTGCCTTCCACTCTAACCAGCATCTTTCAAAAAGACTCCTGCGTTTCTTTGGTGCCTTTGTTGGTTCTTGCTTGGGTTGCTATCTCTCTTCTCACTCAAACTTTCTTAAGGGCAGAGTTCAGGCCTTGCTTCTTTTGGGAGCGATCCCTGGCTCCCCCACCCCCCAGTGATCTCTTTCTCCCAGATACCCTGCAGCACTTATTTGCAATTCTCATTTAGTATTTTAATGCCAACTTGAATTTTTGTTATCATTTTTCACAATAGCCCAAAACTGGCTATATTATGTAAATCCCTTGAGGGAAGGGACCACATCTAATATTCTCTGAAAACATGATCATTCCTTACACTTTTTAAATATATGCAGTATTTTCTTTTATGAATCATGTTTTTTTGTGTTCTAAGAAATCTCTGCTTATCCCAAGATCCCCCCCCCATATTTTCTTCTAGAAGTTATATAGTTTTAGTTTTTACATTTAGACATGTGATCTATTTTGAGTTTATTTTTGTGTGTGGTATGAGGTGTGGGTCAAGCTTTTTCATATGCGTGGGTCTATTTCTGGACTTTCTTCTCTGTCCCATTGAGCCGTATGTCTCTCCTTACACCAATGCCATAGGTCTTGATTTCTGTAGTTTTAAATTAGTCTTAAAATCACGCAGTGTAAGTCCTTTGTTTTTCTTTTTCAAAGTTGTTTTGGAAAAGAGAAGACAAAAATCATTTACCTTTCCATATAAATTTTAGAATCAGCTTGTCAATTTCTACAAAAATGTCAGCTGAGACTTTGAGATCGTATTGAATCCATAGGTAATTTGGGGGATAGTTGACATCTTAATACTGAATCTTCCAATCCATGAACATGGTATATCTCTCCATTTATTTAGGCCTTCTTTAATTTATCTCATCAGTAAACAGGTCTTTTTTTTATTTTATTTTTTTATTTTTTACAGAGAGGAAGGGAGAGAGATAGAGAGTTAGAAACATCGATGAGAGAGAAACATCGATCAGCCACCTCCTGCACATCCCCCACCGGGGATGTGCCCGCAACCCAGGTACATGCCCTTGACCGGAATCGAACCTGGGACCTTTCAGTCCGCAGGCCGACACTCTATCCACTGAGGCAAACCGGTTTCGGCCAGTAAACAGGTCTTATATGTATTTTTGTTAAAGTCATTAAGTATTTCATGTTTTTTGTACTATTGTGATATTTACATTTTTATTCTATATTTCATAATAGCCTATCAACATTTAATTTATGTTTGTATTTTGACCTTGTATTCTGCAACCTTGCATGTTTATTTGTTCTGATATCTTATTTGTGTATTCCTTAAGATTTTTTGTACATACAACCTAGTCTTCTGCAAATACAGTTTTACTTATTTGATTACAATCTTCATGCCTTTTCTTTTTCTTCTCCTTACTTTTGAGTCCTCATTTTTCACCTCAGCAGTAGTTTGATCATATTTCTTGTTTGTTGATAACAGTAATGACCACTATGTATTAAGACCTACTATGGCCCTGGCCGGTGTGGCTCAGTTTTTTGAGCATCATCTCCCACACCAAAAGGTCACCATTTCAATTCCAGGTCAGGGCATATACCCAGGTTATGGGTTCCATCCCAGTCAGGGTGTGGTTAGGGTGAGGGGGTGAGTGTAGGAGGCAGCAGGTCGATGTTTCTCTCTCACATCAATGTTTCTAAAATCAATAAAAACATTAAAAAAATACCTACCATATATCAAATACTATTCTAGATCCTCTGCATGTAATATTTTACATAATTCTTGCTGCACCTCTGTGAAATAGGTATTATGGTTTCCATTCTATGAACAAGGTCATTGGGGCTCAGAGAGACAAGTCATTTGCTGAGGTCAGTTAGCATTTGATACATATTGGAGTCAGGATTTGAACCCAGGGGTATTTGGCTTTGTGCTCCCTCCCCCTCAGCGCAGTGGGCCAGGCACTGAACTGGCCCTTTAAGGACACGGCTACGGGTTTCAGATCAGACAGTTGAGGACAGCTCTCTCCCAGAACCCCATGTATGGAGTGATGGGAAAACAGAGACTCTCAGAGAAATGGCCGGCTCCTGGCTGCCCTCGCTGGACCTCTGTGGTTCCAGCTGGCCGCGGAGTTATTTCCCTTGTTCATTGTTGGCAGGAGCTACGCACAATTCCCATCCGGTGCCTTTCCCTGTGTGGCAACTACCTCATCCAGCCCCTGCTGGGATGGGGTGTCATGGGGACCTTCAGCTGTACTTGTAAACAGGGCCCGGGCGGCCTGAGTCTGTGTGGCCTTGGGGAGAAGTGGATTCGGCCTCTCAGGATCCCATCGCAGCCTGATGTCAAGACCCAATGCCAGTGTATGGCGAGGCTGCTCCCAGCGCCGCTGGCTGCCTCTGACCGTGGGGCTTGCTCAGCTCTGAAAGCCCTGGCGGGAGAGGCAGGGGTGGGCAGAGACTTGGCAGTGCAGGCCGGTGACATCGGCACTGATGCCGCCTGGTGAGGTTTGGATGGGACTTCAGAGAGGAGTTGGTGGCAGTGGAGCCTGGGCCTCCTGGCTGGGCTCCTATGGACACAGCTTTTTTTGTTTCTAGACAGCACTTTTCTGGATCATTCTCCGGGCTTCTGACTAGCTCTTCCTAACGAGGCTTTGCTGCCGGCCCCGGGAAGAACTGGTTTAGTCAGCAGGTTCGCGCTTTCTCCAGGAGCAGCACCTGGCACCAGAGCAGATGACTCAGTGGCACTCTACCCAAACACACCCTGGTCTGAGATCATGAAAGTGCGTTGGCTGCAGGATGGGCGGGTGAGGGTCAGGGGTCGCGTGGGGATTGTAGTCTGACTGGATCGCATGTCCTGGTGGACGTCTGCCCAGGTGCCTGGAGGCACTGCCCTATCAGCAAACCACACGAGGGGCCCGGCTGTCCACGGGCATGGATGCGTTGGCACGGGTGGTGTGCGTTTCCCAGCCCGTGGGAATAGATGGATGCCGGGCTCCTGGGGGCAGCCACGGGGTGAGCACGTCTGCTTTCTGTCACCTCCACTGCACCCCCCCCCAACCTCCTGCTGATCCCAGGTGTATCTAGATTCCCGTTTACCATAAAGCTTACCTTCACTTTCTTTTTTTAAAATATATTTTATTGATTTTTTACAGAGAGAGGAAGGGAGAGAGATAGAGAGCTAGAAACATCGATGAGAGAGAAACATCGATCAGCTGCCTCCTGCACATCTCCCACTGGGGATGTGCCCGCAACCTAGGTACATGCCCTTGACCGGAATCGAACCAGGGACCCTCCAGTCCATAGGCCGACGCTCTATCCACTGAGCCAAACCGGTTTCGGCACCTTCACTTTCTAAAAAGCTAATAAGCCAAGGCTTTTCCTGCCTGAGTCAGCTAGTGAAAGTGTACAGATGGGAGGAAACATATATGCCTCCGAAAATGAGGGTTAAAAGATGAGAAGCTGGCACCCCCTCCCCCAGCACCCTCGCCGATGGCCGGGGGGAAGCTGTGCTCTAGGACAGGGCTGGCCAGGCCCCTGTGAGCAGTGGCACCACCTCTCCGTCCGCTGCTCTGTCATGTAGCTGGTAGTGTTGTGTTTCCCAATAGCCACCTGCTCCAGCAGCCTGGCCTGATGTGATTTCTTTCTCCTTCCCTCTTCCACCCACAGATGCTGTGACTGTGACAGAGTCGCTGGGGTTTGTACATGTTGGGGCGGAGCCTTCCTTTCGGGGGTGACCACACTCACCTGGGCATGCCTGCAGCACTCCGGGCGCATGGACCTGAAGGAGAAGCGTGCGGTAGGCCACGTTCGGTTCCCTTGTGGGCGTTGTCTATGTTTCTGTTGGAGTCTCCCTACTTGTGTTTGCCTGGGAGGTCCTCATCCGGGGCCTTTAAACCAAAAGTGAGAGAGAGGCGGGGCTCTGGGGCCTGGGGTGTGTGAGTGTGTTCAGTGGAGAGGGTGCTATGCTCAGCTGGAAAGCAGAGCCGCGGGGAGCCAGCTGGGGACAGAGATGGACCAGGTGACATGGCTGCGAGGGAGCAGGTTCTGATCTGGCTTGGCTCCGGGCCACTCTCACTTCTTGCCCAGGGGCGTGCAATTTTGTTTGTTTGCTCTTCGCTAGGGCTCTGTCCCAACCTGCCGGGCCCTGCTGAGTGCTGTTGGGCACCGTCTCTGTGGTTAGAGAAAAGCTCCCTGGTCAGACTGCAGACACAGCTGCGCAGTCAGTGCAGGTGAGCGGCGGGGGCCAGGGGCACCGGCTTCGCACCAGGTCCATTTGTCATCAGTTTCCCGCTCCTGGACGAAGGCTGCCCTGGAGGAGGTCCTTTTGTCCCCTGCCTGGACTCCGCCACACTTCCAGCAGGTCCCTCTGTCTCGGACTCCTTCCTCTACTCGGCTGTCAGAGGAAGCTACTCAAAACGCAGCTCTGACCTTCTGTCACCGCGCTTGAAAGTTGTCAGTGGCTTTCTGCCACCTGCCGCTGCTCTCAGTGTGGTGGGCAGAGCCCGCCGGGGCCCCGCCTGTGGCCATCGGCCCAGCGTTCCCAGCCTCCCCTGCCTTGGGCACACACTCCGCACTTAAGCAGTGACCCTAAAATGCTCCCCACCTTGTTTCCTGGGCAAACTCCTACTATTCTTTCTTCAAGACTCAGTGTAAGCATCACCTTCTCTCAATAAATCCATCATGCTTGCTCACTGCATTGAATAATCTGCCTGTCCCTGGCTCTTAGCGTAGTTCCTGGAATAGTAGCAAGGGCTTGGCAAATATTTATTCCCTTGAACTTATGGATAGTGATCTTCCTGCCAAGGAGATCTTGGGAAGTCCGGAGAGGGAGCTGTGGCCGCGGGGGATGCCTGGCTGCGGGCTGCCTTGGTCAGCTCCAGGCGTCACGTGCCTCTGCACCAGCTGTGGAACACGCTGGTGGACCTGAGCTTGAGGCAGGTTTGTTCAGCCTCCTGTTCACAGCTGCTTGGCTGCTCTGCAGGGATGGCCCAGCCGCGCTTGGCACACAGGGAGTGCACGCTGGCCTCCCCTCTGGCCTGGGTGCGAGGCTGCTGCATGCAGTTGCAAGGGGTGTGCGCTGCTCAGTTTCAGGGAGCACCCCACCGCCCCGAGGCTATGATGATGTGCCCCCGATGTCCTGCCTGGGCAAGGCTGACTGCCCGCCAAACAGAGGGCAGCACTGTGCTCCGGTTCCAGCCTGTTGCTAGTGAACTGGGGAGCAGGGCCCTGTGACCCAGGGGCTGGCTTCTCTGTCAAGCCTGAGGAAGAACACTCGAGGGCACAGGCTGGCTAGTTCTCAGGGGCCATTTTCCTGGAGGATTTCTCTTCATTCTCCTCTTTCTCTTTCTGGATAGCTGAGGGCTGAACTAAAAAGCAGCATCCCGGCCACACCTATGGAATACTGCCTTTGGGTCGGTGGAACTCTAGGCACTGGGGAGGTGGCCCCTGGCTTAGAGAGGCTTGGAGCCCATTGAGCAATTGATAGCACAAGCAACTAATAGAACCCCTTGGGCTTTCTCCCTGAGGCCCCTTGCGAGTTGTATAACTGGGCCTCTCGAGATCATCCCTGTGGCCTCTGACAGGCTTCTTGGAGGAGTGGGAGAGGGAGAGCCGATAATGGGAAGGGGGCCTGTCATCCCTGCTAGCGCCCAGGATCGGTCTGGCTGTTGCTGGTTGGTTTTCTGCACCCTGTCCCCCTTCTCTTTGTGACCGATTGTCCTCAGGGTCCCCTTAGGAGCCTCCCCCACCCCCGCCTCCTGTCCTCCAGCCCATAGTGGACGTGCTGTAGCAGCAGCGGCCTGGTGTCTGCTTCTTAGATGCAGAGCTGCCCTTGCGGTGCAGGAAGGGGTTCCCACAGAACACGGGCCGGAGGACCCTCTGAGCTGTCTTTCCAGGGCCTCACACAGGGGGGAGAGTGTTTGCTTAGTTGTGGTTCCCAGGGAGCCGAGCCTTGTAGAGCTAAAGGGGAGCACGACCCAGGAGCAGGGGAGAGTCAGGACTCTCTCTCCTTGCAGTTTGCAAAGGCTGCAGCGGACTCCTAGGCAGTGGCCAGAAGCTGCTCGAAAGCTGATCCTGCCTCCCCCCGGGCTTGCCTCAGGAGACTTCCTGCCCTTAACCTCTGGACTGCGGGCCCCTCCTTTTCTTTCCCACTCAGCCCTGGGTTTGGAGGGGCCCCTCAGGGAGCTGGCCTAGAGAAGGGGGAGGGGAGCGGCTGGCTGGAACCTTCCCTTCCCTGCAACTCGAGATGATGTGTGTCCTCTAGGAACCTCGGCCCTGGAGAAACAGGCTCGGGCTCAGGCCACGCCCCGCGGTCATTGGACCGTTAGGCGGCTTCCTCTCCCTTGGGTTGTGCAGCCCCATCCTAGGGGCAGCCTGGACATGGGCAGAGAAGTTTCCCATACAGTCCCAGGGCCTTTGGCCCTGCTTTACCCGGGAAGTGCTGACAGCTTCCTGTGTGTCCAGCTTGGGCGGAGAGATATTCAGGCTCCGCTGCTGCTCGGGGAGGGAGCCCCAGGTCACTGCCCTCCTCCCAGCCCCAGCAGCACTCGGCAGGTGTGACTGAATGCCCCGCGCTCATCAGCTGCCGGCATTGGACAGCCTGCTGGGGTCCCAGCACCCGCTGTGGGCAGGTGTTGGGTCCCAGGTGTTGGACTCCCCGAGGCCCTTCCTCTGGGGCTGGCTCTTCCCTCTTCCGCTCGCCCCCGGGCCCCTGCTCTGCCCTCCTGGAAGCTACTGCTTCAGACTTCTCGGTCCTTCCCTCTCCTGCAGGATGTGCTGCTATTAATAACCCGCAAGGCCCTCTCCCCTGCTTCCCGCAGCTCTGACTGTGGAGAGCTGTTGTTGGCTTGGCTCCACGCCGGGAGTCTCGGTGATTTCGGGGAGCCCTCATGATGGCAGGCTCTGCACATGGGGCTCCTACCCGTCCCCAGTAACGGGCCAAGGAAAGGTAGTCTGGGAAGAAGCCCAGGTGTGCCTTGATGCCTGCAGTTGCCCTGACAACAGCAGCGGTGTCCAGCAGTTCCTCCCTGCCGCCCACCCCTTGGCTGCACGTCACCCCTCTGCTCGCCCCACAGTGGCCTCCTCTGAGGAATAGGCCAACCTTCTGGGCATCTGGCAGCGCATCTACAAACTTTCTCCTCTCAGCCCCCTCTCTCCCCCTCCCTCTCCCTCCTCCCTGGCTGCTGTGCAGCCTGCCTCCTCCTCTTTCCTCCCTCAGTCTGCAGCGCGACTGGAAATAGGTTGAATTAATCAGCAGATTGGAGCTCCACTGGCTGCATGCGCGGTCGCTGCAGCACCAGCTCCTCGCTCACACGCTCTCTAGCTCTCC
>NW_006290028.1:338819-344424 GCF_000327345.1 Myotis davidii | reverse complement strand
GATGCCTGCAGTTGCCCTGACAACAGCAGCGGTGTCCAGCAGTTCCTCCCTGCCGCCCACCCCTTGGCTGCACGTCACCCCTCTGCTCGCCCCACAGTGGCCTCCTCTGAGGAATAGGCCAACCTTCTGGGCATCTGGCAGCGCATCTACAAACTTTCTCCTCTCAGCCCCCTCTCTCCCCCTCCCTCTCCCTCCTCCCTGGCTGCTGTGCAGCCTGCCTCCTCCTCTTTCCTCCCTCAGTCTGCAGCGCGACTGGATATAGGTTGAATTAATCAGCAGATTGGAGCTCCACTGGCTGCGTGCGCGGTCGCTGCAGCACCAGCTCCTCGCTCACACGCTCTCTAGCTCTCCCCTTTCCTCTCTCTCCTCTCTCTCTCTCTCTCTCTCTCTCTCTCTCTCTCTCTCTCTCTCTCTCTCTCTCTCTCTCTCTCTCTCTCGCTGGTGTTGGAAGTTCTGTAGCTGACTCCTCGTGGCTCATGCTCTTTAAGCAGGCAGAGCTATGGATGCCCCTTCAGGGCAAGCGCAACAAAGTGAGTATGCCAGCGTGGGTGCACATTTCTGTTCCAAATGCCTGTTCCCTGCTTTGTGCGAGAGGCTTTGGGGTAGGGTGGCCACAGGCCTGAATGCCACCAGAGGCAGCTTGGATTACCAGGGAGCTAGGACCATGGAAGGAAGCTGGGAATGGGAGCCAAAGAGCCAGTGTGTTTCAGGATCTGTCAGCCAGCTCCCCAGTCACCCAGAGCAGGACCGGAGCCGAGTTTCCCAGTGGGACATCGGTCTCCTGGATGCTGGGACCTGGGTCTCCATGCACAGCTGGCAGGAAGCTCTGGGTCTGGGTGCCGGTCCTCCTCGGGGCCAGTAAGGGCGCTTTCTCCCTGGACCACATGGGTCACTGAGACAGGGGCAACCAGAGCTGGGTCTTGGTGGCTGTAGGTGGGAGAAGATGGTGAAGGTGCCAAGGTCAGCCTGGGCCTGGAGAGTGAGGAAGGGGAGGGAGCCGAAGCTTTGATTGGCCTGGTTATAGGCAGAGTTGATTTGCGTCTGGCCAAACTCAGAGGAGATTTATCATGACTGCTAAAAACAGCCTGGTGTCGGGTGGTCGACTCTCTGCTTCAGTGGTTCAGGCTTTATGTGGCCTCCGCTTTGGGTCCCCTCCCCACCTGCGTTGGCCACGAAGGCTGTGACGGTGGGGACCTGGCACAGGAGCCAGCCAGTTCTGATGAGCCGTTATCTGCTGTTGCCAAGGCCAAGGGTCAAGGGCTAAATCCATAGCCTGTCTACCTGGGCCGAGGGCTGTGATGCTGCTTGCTCTCAAAATAGGTGCAGTAGGAAGGCAAAGAGCGGCTGCTCACAGGCCTCAGAGGATCCCCAAAGGATGGGGGTGTCGGGGCAGGGGGGCGCTTGGGGGCTCTGGCTTTAGGCCGCCTGAGAAGCCTGAGGAGGGCGGCGCAGGAGAGCACAGGTGTGCTGGCTCCTTAGCCTGACCCAGACGCTCGGCTCTGGGCCCTGCAGAGCTGGTCCTGTTTAGCAGCAGATTCCGTGTGGTTCTGATGCAGTTCTTTCAGCACCTGCTGCTCCCGAACCCCTGTCTCCTTGGGCGATGGGTCAGAGAGAAGCGCCCAGCATGTGATGGGGGTTTGCTGCAGCCTCTCCTGACCTGGGCTTCCCAGAGCCTCAGGTTGCTCTCTCTTGGGTCCGGTGGAGCCCTGAGCAGTTACACTAGTGGGGCTGGGGTGGTTCTTGAGGCAAAGCAGCAGGGTAAGCGGAGAAGCGGAGAAGCGGGGCTTCGCCCCCTGCGGTGGAGAGGCTTCCTGTAACCACAGCTCTTGCCCCAGGGGCTGCTCTGGAGGCGCCTAGAGGGGGGGTTTGGGGTTTCTGAGCACCTGCGAAGCCAGAAGTGCCTTCGGGGACTTAAGCGGGCAGGTTTTCTGCCCCCTCTGGGCCCTCTGCCCCCTCTGGGCCCTGGCAGGCAAGAAAAGCCAACCTCAGAGTGTGCGTGGACGCCTCAGGTCCTTATTCTCAAACAGACCAGACCCATCCTCGCAGTCTCCCTGCTGGTGCCCAGCCTACTCATGTTTTGAGGAAGGTTGGCAGGGCCCCCTTGCCCACCGCCCTTCCCGAATCTCCCTGGGAAGGGTGAAGGTCTCCCACCAAGGTCTCCCTCAGCCTTGGTACTCGCGCCATGAGGGAGAAAAGCAGCGCCCTGAGAGAAACACTGACTACTCCGGGACTGGGCCCCTCCTGCTGGGGACCTGGGATGGGTGAGAGTTGCCAGCGGGTCGGTGAGTGGCTGTGGCCGTCGGGTAAGCGAGGCTGGGCATGGAGAGTAGGCTGGCTCAGCAGGCTGTGTCCTTGCCCAGGGCCAGCCTGTACGGGCAAGCATTTTGGGGGGCGGCATGTAATTACAAAACGACTTATTTTTCCCTGCCGCGCTGTCTCTAATTGTTAGTCTGGAGTTGGTGCCCCTGGCCAGACACAACATGCGGGGGCAGACGTGCGCAGTCAGCTCTGCAGGCCCCCTCCCGCTTCCGCTGGCCCTGCCCCGGGCATCTGCCATCCTGGGGCCCATCCCTCCTGCACCCAGACCCGGACTGCAGCGCTCTCAGGTGCTAGGAGCCTGGGGCAGAGAGAGCCAGCAAGTGGGCGCTGGGCAGGGAGGAGGAGGCCCTGGGTTTGGGGTGGCTGGGGTAGGCTGCAGGTGTCAGGACAGCCACACAAGCAGGGGGTGAGTGCTGCGCGTCCAGCTTCTACAGCCTAGCTAGACGAGGGGCACTGCCCAGGCCCGCAGGCGGCTCCTCTTAGCCTTTCCCTGCCTCCCCCAGCCTGGTCCTCACGGCAGACCCAGCAGCACCGCAGGGGACCTGCAGTCCCGTGGGATTTGGGGATCTGTCGGGCCTGTCCTTTTTCCTGCCCACTCCCTGTCTTTGTGGCGTGCAGTCTTGTTACCTCTGCAGGCACCTCCCCTGCCTCCAGGCCATTTCTGGGAGCCTGGTGGGGGCAGAAACCTCCTAGGAAGCTGATAGTTACCCAGGCTGGGGTGTGGCCCCTGCCCCGAGGACTACTTCTTCCTGAGCTCAAATAAGCAGTTGTCCCCTGGGGAGGAAGCTGCCCTCATCTTCTTAATCCCCCAGAGCCACAGAGAGAGTGGGGTTAGCTGAGCTCTAGGCAAGGGTTCGGGAAGTCTTTGGGCCAGGCTCCCTCTGGGGCCATCCTCATCCCTCAGGCCCAGGAAGCTGGCAACAGGTCAGGTGCGGCTCCCCTCTGCAGCCGGAAATGGCCCCAGTTCAGCATCCTCTTCTCGTCCTGGAGTTGTGCGTCCTGTGAGGAGCGAGGCTGCCAACGCGGAGACGGGCAGGAGGAGGAAATCCAGACGTTAGTGGGCAAAGCCAGGGCAGACCCAGGAGGGCAGATGGGGTGCTAGGCATGGAGGTGGAGGGCAATAGGCTGAGGCAGCCAGGGCGTCGCCAGCCGGGCAACGTTGGTCGGGCTCAGTAGATGACCCCAAGTCCCGTCCTGGTGCCCCAGGCCTCGGGCTCCTCTCGCTCAGGAGGGAGGGGTCCTGGTGGAAGCTCACGGCGCTGCTCCTCAGGTGGCCTTGAGATAGACCCACACCTCCTCCCATCACTGCCTTCCTGGGGAGGCCCCCCCACAGCTGGGCACCTGTGCATCGGAGTCTACCGGGGGCAGGCCTCCCCCCAGGAGTTTTGAGTCAGTAGGTCTAGGGTGGGACCTGGACATCCACGTTTTTAAAAGCTCTAGGTGTTTCTGCTACAGATCCTGGGTTGATAGCCCCGATAAGGCGTCAGTGGGATCTGTGAACCTACCTGTGTGCCCATTCATTCATTCATTCATTCATCATTCACTCAGCAAGGATGCGCCGAGCCGCCGCTGTGTGCTGGGCACTGTCCCAGCAGCGGGTGGGCGGGTGTGGAGATGGAAGGATCAGTGCCTGTTGTCCAGGAGCTGGCAGTGTAGGGGAGAACCAGGCCAGGCTAGAAGGACGGCTCTGAGCGAGGCCGACTGTGAGCCGGCCGCCCAGGGTACTGTTGGATACAAAACTCCCCCATAAGCGCAGCCCTGGGTCTGGGGAGCATTTCCTGGAGCCGGTGATGTTTGAGTCTTGAAAGAGAAGTAGCAGTTATCTGGGGCGAGGAGTGTGTTCTTGGCTGAGAAAACACAGGTATGTGCACATGAGCGGGAGGAGCGTGGCCTGCCTCCGGAATGGCAGGAGGGGGCTGGAGAAGCCGGCAGAGTGCGGGGTGAGCTCAGGGCTCACTGGATATTAAAGGTAAGGGGGCCAGGTGATGGGACACGCTCACTCCATGGGTGTTGCAGTTGGTTTGGACCAGGTAGAGACTGAAGGTAGCAATTGGGGGGTGGGAAGGGGAGGGTGGAGTCTGGTCGAGGGGGTTCCAGCTCTGGCCTGGGTGCCTAGCGAGATGGTGACGGCAGGCGTGTGGACTCTGGCGGAGGCCAGGTGGCGATTTCAGGTGTTGGACAGATGGACTCCGGTGCCTGGGAAACAGCTGGGAGGCCGGCTGTGGCAGGATGGGCTGTGGGGTAGATGGAGGGAAAACAACAGTCAGAGAAGGAGAAAGCAGCAATGGGGGTTTCAAGGAGGAGAGAGGCCGGGCCGGGGGTCACATAGGACCCTAGGTCGTCCGCAGTGTCACCCGGGGACTCTCCTGCCCCCCATCCTCAGAGAGAAGGGAGGAGGCGTAGCGGTTCTCGGTCCTTTCTTGGGCACAGCTGCTTTTTTTCTGAGATTGTGTCCTTCCTGGTGGTGTGTGGTAATCCCCTCTTTTTATGAAATGGTGGTTACAGAAGATGGGTTTTTCTCCCTAAATTTTCCTCTAGGAACAATGAAGTGCTAGTATCTCCCTGATAGTGTCTCTCCCCGACTCCCCCCACCCCACCCCCTGGTATAATGGAATCTGAAGTGGCAGCAGTGAGGTAGACGGGGAGGTCAGCAGTGACGCATCTGATGGGCTGGGAGGGGCTGGTGGCAGTGGGGTGAAAGGTGGGCCAGACAGCACTGAGTATGGGAAGTTTTGTTTTAAACTTGGCTTTAAGAGCAGGAAGCTGTGTACTTGACTGTCCTTTAGTTTAGTGGAGATTGGAACATGCTTACACCCTGAGGGAAGGGCTAGTGGAGGAAGAGGGGAGGATTCCGGAGGAGGGAGGCGGGGCCTGGGAAGGGGGCGGCCTCGGGGCCATGCTGAGCGCTTCTGGCTTCCCTGCAGGGCGAGCCCCCCTTGGCCCTGGGCCTGTCCACGCGGAAGGCCCTCAGCATCCTGAAGGAGCAGCTGGAGGCGGTGCTGGAGGGACACCTGAGGGAGCAGAAGAAGTGTCTCACCTGGAAGGTAGGCCGAGCCTGGCGGGGAGGGCAGAGGAGCCTGGGGCCCATTCTCAGGGCCTGGGGCCCCACTGAGGCATCACGGAAAATCCGAAAGAAGCCGGGCTTCCTTCCAGAGTCATGTCCTGACCCCTCCCGCTGCAGGAGCCCAACCGGCTGGACCCCAGCCAAGACCAAAACGAGAAGACAGAGGCAGCCACAGGGGCTGGGGCGGTGGGTGTGGGGGGAAGGCAGCCCCTTCCCACGACC
>NW_006290028.1:338107-338690 GCF_000327345.1 Myotis davidii | reverse complement strand
CACAGTAACCGCTGCTCCTGTTTCCACTGGCCGGGCGCCTCGCTCATGCTGCTGGCGGTGCTGCTGCTGCTGGGCTGCTACGGGGGCCAGCCGGCCGGAAGGTACGTGGCTCCTGCCCAGCCTCTCCTACCCCGGGCTCTGGGCCTTCCCTCTCCTACCTCAGCCGAGTCTGCCGTCCCACCTACGACATCCCAGGGGAGATGGGCTGCTCCCCCGAAGCTGCCCCCACAGCCGACGCCTGAGCTGTGTAGGGATCCTAGTCCCTTGGTTAGTTGGTGGCGGAACCAGACTCGATACTCTTGCAGGGGGACTGGGTGGGCTGTGACTGTGGAGTCAGGGCCCTGTGTTGGCTGGGCCGGTGCGAGTAGCCTTCACCTTCCCGCCAGCCACGGGGTGGAGCTGGTGAATGCCTCGGCACTGTTTCTCTTGCTGCTTCTCAACCTCATCCTCATCGCACGGCAAGATCGGCTGAAACGTCGGGAGGTGGAGTGGAGGCTCCGAGGGATCATCGACCAAATCCAAGGTGAGACCAAGGGCCAGGCGAAAGGTGATTTGTGATGGGTCAGAGGAAGAGCTCCCCCTG
>NW_006290028.1:335127-338051 GCF_000327345.1 Myotis davidii | reverse complement strand
CTCTGGGCATCCAGCGAGTTAGCAGGATGCCCTGTGCTCTTTGAGCAGGACAGTGAGAGCCGTGGGGCCGCTGTGGGTGCCCAGGCAGTGGCCCGGGCAGGCCGGAAGCCTAATGGCAGCCAGTTGGCTTGCAGGCTCGCTGTCCGTCAGGAGACTAACAGGGAAGACCCTCTCCCTTGGCAGGACAGTCAGATTTTCTCCTCCAAGTCGGCCCTGTCTGCTGGTTCTGGGCCGGGGAAGGAGCCTGAGGATTGGGGCTGGGAAGCGAGCCGGGAGCTCAGGGTGGGGCAGCTCAGCTCCTAAAGGAGAAGGGAACAGCTCAGGCCGGCGGGTTCCTGCTCATCCCGCCGCGGCCAGTGCTCCTGCAGCCCGGGCCGTGGATGGAGACCGCATCAGGCTCTTTGGAGACAGTGGGCCCTGCTTCCCCGGAGTGTGTGGTCTTGTAAGAGAACAGCATCTCCTCTCATGAGACCTTCTTCTCCTGGGCAGTGGGGGTTGCGGCCCTGAGGGAGAACGTGATATGATTCACTCATTGCAGCCTTGTAGGCACTGAGTGCAGCGGTGACCGGGAAAGATGGGGCCTGCTCTCGGGGAGCTAGTCTTTGCTCAGGAACCATCGGTGGCTCCCTCCTGTTTATCGAAGCCGTTATCAATGGCTCCCCAGAGCCTCTGGCACAAGCTCTGACCTTTTCCTCCAGCCTCTTCTCTTGCTCCTCATCCTCACGTTAAAACCACTCCCCCACCCCACATCCCAGCCCACTGAGGACTTCCCTGCTCCAGTGCCTTTGTCCTGCTGTCCCTCACCCAGCATGCTTTTCCCTCACAACCTCCGGCCGACAGAAACCTCACCATTCTTCAAGGCCCATCCTCAGTGCTCCCTCTTCCATGAAGCCACCTCTGATTGCCCCAGCTCTGTGCTCCTGCAGCTCCGGGACGTTCCCTAACACTCTTAGCCTGTGTGTTTGCCTTATTCAGAGTTATCTGCTCACGTGTCTCACTCCCCCTCTTAGGTGGTAGCTCCTCAAGGCAGGGACTGTGGCGTCCTCACCTTTGACCTTTGCACAGGGCCCAGCACACCCTCAGCAATGGTTGTGAAATGTATCTGAAAGGAACAAGGAAACAGAGAATAAGAGCTTCAGTGTTCAGAGGAGGTGGAAGTGCCTGGGCTGAGTGGCCTTGAAAGAGGGGAAGTGTTGGAAAGGATGCGGGATTTCAGAGACGCTTCACGGGCAGGCTAAGCTCCGAGGTGCTGGGTCTGGCTGGGGCCCTGGGTCAGGTGGTCTCCCTCTTTCCGTTCTCATCAGATGCCCTCAAGGATGGCAAGGAGATCAAGTGGCCAGATGCCATGTACCCCGACCTCCACATGCCCTTTGCACCATCCTGGTCCCTGCACTGGGCCTACAGAGATGGACATCTGGTCAACCTGCCAGTTAGCCTGTTGGTAGAAGGAGACATCATAGCTCTGAGGCCCGGCCAGGAATCGTTCGCCTCTCTGAGGGGGATCAAGGTAGCGCGAGACTTTTCTCCTTC
Source organism: Myotis davidii (assembly GCF_000327345.1). Classification (NCBI taxonomy): domain Eukaryota; kingdom Metazoa; phylum Chordata; class Mammalia; order Chiroptera; family Vespertilionidae; genus Myotis; species Myotis davidii. The sequence continues at coordinate 336,521 of NW_006290028.1, read as the reverse complement.
CCTGGAAATGCAGCGGGAGAGTCCACAGGCAGCGGTGGGAGGGTCCCAGTCTTAATCCTGAAGCTCCCCGGAAGCCAGCTCCCAGCTTCTTGGGGAACAAAGAAGGGCTGGGACATCTTTCTCCACCTTGTCCTGTTCTTTCTTCTCTGATCCTCAAACCACCGGGAATCCAGTCCTACAGGCCCCGCCCCAGCTGACTCTGCTAACTGATGGGCCCTAACCCCGTGGATGTCCCCACTTCGCTGGAGTTGTCAAGGAGAGGGGCCTCCGAGAGCAGCCTCTCCTCACCCTCCCCTCCTCCCCTCTGTCCCTGGCAGGATGATGAGCACATTGTCTTGGAGCCCGGAGACCTGTTTCCCCCTTTCTCGCCACCGCCCTCCCCCCGGGGAGAGCTGAAGAAAGGGCCGCAGAACCCCCAGCAGCACCGGCTGTTCCGTGTCCTTGAGACCCCCGTGATTGACAACATCAGGTAGGGGTGCTGCCCTGCCTTTCTCCTGCTCCCCGCACCCCTGACCTCTCCTCTTCCCCAGTGCCTCTGTGAGCTGGGGGTGGGGGACAAAGAAGGAGCCTGTCCATTCGAGGCCCCTTAGGCCAGGCCCTCTGTAGGTTCCTCTCTTTAGCATCTTGTGAGCAGTGATGGCTCCCCTCCCAGTTGGAGCTCTGAGGACATGGCTCTGGAGCCAGCACAGGCCACGCTCCCCGGGCCACCTGGCTGGGGCTGAGGAAGAGGAGGGAATCGCAGGCCTCCGGGATGCTGAGTGCAGGTGCTCAGTGAAGGTGCGCGTTTCTGGCCTTTCCCCTGAGCATCGGGTCACCTCTTTCTGCAGATGGTGCCTGGACATGGCCCTGTCCCGCCCCATCACTGCTCTGGACAACGAGAGGTTCACGGTGCAGTCAGTGATGCTGCACTACGCCATGCCTGTGGTCCTGGTGCGTGAGGTGGGGCGCCGGGGCAGGGGAGAGGGAAGTGGGGGAGCCTCAGGGTCAACTCAGGTGAGTGTGGGGGTGGAGATGGGGGTCCCAGAGTGAGCCAGCCAGTATCGGGGGGTGAGTGGGCAGAGGAAGGTGAGCCTCAGAACCTGGGTCTCCTCTGGGGTTGGGGGGTTAAGGCTGCACCTCCCCCCCCCCCAACAGGCCAGCTTCCTCATCACCAACGCCCTGCGCTTCATGCTGCATGCCCCCGGGGTCACGTCCTGGCAGTACACTCTCCTCCAGCTACAGGTACCCCCTCCTTTCCTCTCGGCCTGCTTTCCTCCTTCCCTGGTGGCCGAGTCCCCTCATGTTCCCTGGCTGTCCCTCCTTCTCTGCAGCCAGGGGCCCCTTAGGCTTCAGCTTAAGAACACCTGCTTCCCCTTCCTCCCTCCCTGCCCCCAACAGCTGTCCTGTCCCCTCAC
>NW_006290028.1:332908-335110 GCF_000327345.1 Myotis davidii | reverse complement strand
CCCTCAGTGTGGGTCCCTCTCTCGCAGGTGAATGGCGTCCTGCCCATCCTCCCCCTGCTCTTTCCAGTCCTCTGGGTCCTGGCAACCGCCTGCGGAGAAGCCCGGGTCCTGGCCCAGATGAGCAAGGGCTCCCCCAGCTCTCTGGTAGGTTTTCCCAAGGCATCTGGGGGCACGTGCAAAAGGAACCAAGACAGGAACCACAGAGGGAGTCGGCTCTGCCCCAGTGAACAGGGACAGGAGTGGGATGCGGGCCCCTTTCCACCCAGAAGAGCCTCCAGGCCCGGGGGTGTGAGTGCCTCCTGGCTCTCAGCACACAGGGGACCGGGGCTGCCTGGGCCATCCTTTGCCCAGATGTTGGGAGCCTTGCTGGTGTGGGGCCCCACCTGCCAGCGTGGAGGCCTGTGTGAGGGCAGTGTCTTCCCTGAGCTCCCCCTTCTCTCCGTGCAGCTGGCCAAGTTCTCGGAGGACACTCTCAGCAGCTACACAGAAGCCGTGTCCACTCAGGTACACTCACCGGGCCGATCCTGCCCCAGGTCCCTTCTGGAACCCTGGACGCCCCCACTTTATGACCTTCTAGCCTCCAGGAGGCTCTCAGAGCCCCGAGTCCTCCTCTCACACGGGCAATGTGTCGCTGCCCTGCCGGGACAAATGCCTCCGCACCCCAGCTTCCGGGCGCCCCTGGACCGTTGCCTCTGGTGACCCCAGAGGCTCTCTCCTGGGAATGTGGCTGAGTCCCAAACGGCCTCTCTCCCACCAGGAAATGCTGCGCAGCATTTGGGGCCACTTCCTGCGGGTGATCCAGGGGACGTCGTCTACGCTGAGCCACAGCTCCAGCCTGCTGCACGGCCTGGGCTCCGTCACGGTGAGGGGCCCGCTTCCTGCCGCACCTGGGCGCCTGTCTGTCCCTCCACAGCCCCTGGCAGGGTGGGGAATGCCAAGCCCGTCTCCCCCACCATCTCTCCCCGCAGGTCCTGTGCTGCGTGGACAAACAGGGGATCCTGTCGTGGCCAAATCCCAGCCCAGAGACCGTGCTGTTCTTCAGCGGGAAGGTGGAGCCTCCGCACAGCAGCCACGAGGACCTGACGGATGACCTGTCCACGCGTTCCTTCTGCCACCCCGAGGTGGAGGAGGAGGTACAGTGGGGGCCTCAGGGAGGGAGAGGCTAAGGGAGAAGGCGGGCGCGGGCACCATTAGGATCTGCCTCTGAGTAGTGCAGGCGGAGCCCCCACAAGGCAGAGGGGACGTCAGCCCTCTGCCTCCCGGGTCCAGGCAGCCGTCGGGACCCGGGTCTGAGGCCTGTACCCCTTGCTCTCCTCAGCCCCACGAACGGGATGCCCTCCTGGCTGGCTCCCTGAACACCACGCTGCACCTGGCCAATGAGCAGGAGCGTGGCGACTGGCCTGCTGACGGCCCCAGGGTCCCTGAGCCCTGCTCTCACCACAGAGCGCATGGCCACAGCAAACACCCGTCCGGCTCGAACGTGAGCTTCAACAGGGACCCCGAGGGCTGTGAGGATGAGCCCGGCAAGGTGAGGGGGGCGGAGAGCAGCCCCCGCGGTCGGGCTCAGGGCGTCCAGCCTCCCCTGCTACAGGGGCCCGAGGGGTGCAGCCAGCCTGGTGGGTGGCGCCGGAAGCACAGCTTCTCAGGTCCCCAGGTTTGGCCTGGCAGGGCACCTCCTGTGGCTTCGCCCGCGGCTCCTCTGTGAAGTTGGCCCTTGCCCCTCCCTGGATCTCGCTGCTGGTCATTGGTGCGGGGAGGCCCCTTCCTCCTAGCCGCGGCCTGCCGTGCCTCCCTCGAAAATATTTTCCCTGAGAAAGGTCCTTCGTTGTTTCCTCCTTGGTCTGTTCACCCTCTTCTTAGGCATTGCCAGTGTCATTGGGCACAAGATCTAGAAGCAGCCAGGAACTCAAGAAAGACAAGGCGGGGATTTCTGGGAGGGCTGGGGAAGCGTGAGCATGCTGTGCTGGGAAGGAGGGGTCTTCTCTCAGGAGCACCCACACCCGTCCCAGTCTGAGGCCCCTGTCCCCTCCACGTTGCCCCCAGACGCAGCCTGGGCTGGAGAGCGAGCCCTACGAGGCGGAGGACTTCGTGTGTGACTACCACTTGGAGATGCTGAGCCTGTCGCAGGACCAGCAGAACCCCCCCTGCATCCAGTTTGATGACTCCAACTGGCAGCTGCACCTTACCTCCCTCGCCCTCTTG